>NW_027526380.1:0-157683 GCF_048455015.1 Haemaphysalis longicornis
CTGCGACGAGTTTTCGGTGACGAGTGGGCTTGTGACGAGTGGGCTCGTCCCTGCCAGCACATGGCTGCCAGTGAGGGGATTATGAAAATGAAAAAAAAAAAAAAAGGGGGGGGGGGGGGGGGCGCTTCGAACACGCCAGATTAGTCACGAGAACGTTAGCTCATATTTTTATAAAATTCAAGATTGTATTATTTCTGAGGTCAAAGGATACAAATACTTTGGCGTCACCTTCACAAGCGATTTAAATGGTCTGCCCATATCTCGAAAACCTGTGCGTCCGCAATGCGTAAGCTTTATTTTCTCAGAAGAAAACTCAGAAGCGCCCCGGACAGTTAAGATTTTAGCTCTTTTGTAAAAAGTAAATTAGAATATGCAGCGGTAATAAGGGACCCACATACGAAAAACGATAAGATTCAACTAGAAAGAGTCAACCGCAAGGGCGTGCGATTTATATTGGGAAGTACAAAAGGGAGGACTCTCCTACCCAGTTAATGCATGATAATCAATTTCAGACCTTGGAAACTCACCGAAAGATTAGTCGCATTGCATTCTTACACAACTGTTTCTCAGGAAAAATTAAACTAAACCTACCCGATTATGTAGAACCTCTAAAAACAAGGAGGACTCGTCACAATCACCAACATTCATCCGCTCCCATCTTCGCAAAAATAAATAGCTACAAGTACAATTTCTTCCCTCAAACAATTGAAGATTGGAATTCACTCCCTGCACAATTATTTCTTTGTTCTAATTTCATCACCGAGGTAGAAAAACATTTCCCTTTTTAAATTTTCGGGACAAACATTTATTCATTCTGGTCAATGTGTAACCTTCATGTGAATAGTGTCGTGCATTTAGCGTTGTACCCTCTCCTGGTGGGGCCAAATTTATGGCCTGCAGTATTGTCAAATAATATATGCCTCTTCCATGCGGAGTCCTCATCAGCATTGACTGAGCAAAAGATTACGAAAAAAAATAAAGAATACCAGTGCGACTATACGTCGGGATAGTATCTGTCAAAAATATCTTAAAATCATATGATCTGGAACTGCTGCAAGTCAACTGACAGAAGAAGAGACTGGAAAAAAGTTTGAAATTATATATTAGGGGATAAACTAAAATAAACGAAGACGCGTATGAACAACCGGCCACCAAACGAGGTGCTCCGTTAAGTTATAACGAACCGATAAGGCCTTATCTGGCTCGTCTAGACGGGTTTAAAGATCTTTTTTTCTTAAGTGCGGAATAGGCCATCGGAGTACGGTGTTGCTAGTTTGATTGTTAGAGTTTGAGCATTCGCTAGGATTGTATTACCGGCAGCACGAATCCTAATGTTCTTCGTCTTATAGTATATTGGTTTCTCGTATTATACTCCTACCTGTATACCCTGAAGTGAGGTTTGCAGTATAAAATAAGTAAATAAATAATTTAGCAAAGAAATGGACCCGTTCGATCCCCGACCGCAGCGGCCGGTTTTCTGATGGAGGCGGAAAGCGAAAACGCCCTTATGTTCGAGATTTTGGCGCACGCTAAAGATCCCTGGGCGGTCAAAACTAATCCAGAGCCCTCCACTACGGCGCGCTTCACAACCTGTGTGGCGTCGGCGTGTTAAACATCATAATAAAAGCAATGATGCAATGAAAAAAGCAACCCCAGAAAAAGACGAGGCACAGCTCCGGGTCTGTGTTTCCTTCCTTGCGTTGCTTTTTTACGATGTTTCATTTACTTCTATTCGCCGCGAGCTCGACATGTAGGTGGCGACAGCGTCGCGCTGCTAGTATGGATGCTCCGCTGAGCGGCCCGTCAGAATGCACACTGTGGGCGCGCTTCGTGCCTTTTTCTCGCCGTATGTGCGCACGAAAGGTGCAAACAAGAGTGGTATGCTGTAGTTCGGTTCCTCAATGTTCAATGTATAGCATGGAAGCGGCAGTCAGTTTTCATTACAACGCCAAAAAAAGCGACGACTCATCGGAAATCTCAGAATGGCCGCAATTGTGACAATGAACTTGTACGCTGTGGCTCGTAGCAAGCTCGATCTTTCCAGACTATGGCTTTGAGCCTTCAATAAAAGCATAAATAGAAACAAATCAGGAAGCCTCAATCTTTGAAATTCAGTTTACAACGGCAATCTCAATCGCTTTCACTGGTAGCATGACGCATTCTTGATACTTGCATTTGTGGGATGCCCTGAAATGGTAACACTACTTGACTGCCCCGAAATCCTTTCTAAGAGGTTACGATATTTTTTGTGTGTTCAAAAGGCAACATACAATTACTGAATTTCGATCAGCGGAAAGATATAAATGTAACCGCTCTAACGGGTCTTTTAAATGAAATTTTAGCGACTCTGAAGGAAGGTTTGATGAAGAACGGTTTCGGATCACTTATTTACGGCTTTCGTCGCAAGTGAACTTGCGAATTGAATTGTCAATGCACGCAGTACAATCAACATCTCATGTTTAGTTAGGTTTCCGCAAAGTGCCAAGCAGGTTTACAGTGTGCAAACCAAGCTTCTGGGACCTCACAGTGAGCAGAATTTTTCTGTTACGGCTGCTCTGTTGACCATTTGCGTTCCTTTTAAAATCTAACAGGTGCCTGCAACAGCGACATGTGTTTGCATTCTTGCGTATAAGATCGCTTACGAACCCTAAAGATGGCAATAAATGAAGTTGTGCTGTTGCAGATGCAGAACATTTCCTTTTTATTTCTCGTTGCGAATCAGCGCAACGGGTTCCCGGTAACTACTTTGTTGAGTAAACTGTATATCGCCTTTGCCTTGGCATTTAATTCTTGAGGATTGGTTAAAAAATGAAATTCTGTGCATGTCGTTTTTTTTTTTTCGGGAAAGGGGGGGGGGGGTCCTGCTAACGTCGCAAGAGCAGCGAGAAGAGAACGCATGTAACGCGAAAAGCCAAACTATGGTTATCAGTATTACTTACAATCGAAACTACACTAGGCGTCGTGTTCCGTAGCGGTGATAAAGCAGTACTTTAACACGTATTTTCAAAACTGATTAACCCCCCTTTGGTCCGAGATTGTCCAGGAATTGTTGCTCGCCTTTTTCAAAATTGTATTGAAAGCAAGCATTGTGGGAAGAAATTAAAAAAAAAAAAAAACCCAGCGAGTCATGGCACACACCCCTCACACATGTGGGCAACAACGTGCATTATATTACGCGTTTTCTCCTCTTTCTTTAAACTTAGGTCCACCTTAAGAGGTTAAGACGTGACCATATTAGGCATTTGGTTATGCTGAGTGAGACACGTTTCCGGACAAGGTGATTCATGTCGGATTTGAAAATGATATATATGAAAATGACACACGAAATGCCACATGACAGACGCAAACTCACAACTGTTTAATTTTACCAAAAAATCCCCCCTAAATACTCTTGCGCATCCATTGAAACGTATTTTAAATAATGCGTAAATTTAGCAACTCGATACAGTTGAATAAATGTTTATTCCTCCTCCTGAGTATAAACAACGACTGTCCAAAAATGGTATTTATTTTAGAAAAGGTACGGTAAGGACACGATCACACAGGCGCTTGCGGGTGTAAAATACGTGTCCGGTAATGTATGGGCGATAACCCGCCGCGGTGGCTCAGTGGCTAAGGCGTTGCGCTGCTGAGCACGAGGTCGCGGGTTCGATTCCCGGCCGCGGCGGCCGCTTTTCTGATGGAGGCGAAAAGCAAAAACGCCCGTGTGTACGAGATTTCGGCGCACGATAAAGATCCCCAGGTGGTCAAAATTAATCCGGAGCCCTCCACTACGGCGCGCCTCATCGCCTGCGTTGCGTCGGCGCGTTAAACCCCACAATCAACCAATCAGTGTATGGGCGATAGCGCACGGGTCGTGTGCAGTGTAAATGTTTTTGTTTGTTTCTTCTTTCTATAAGGACACAGCGCAATTTTACAAGGGTGTGGAATTTGAACGCGTATGTACAGGTCTTGTCGCTTCTTACCCGTTTCGCGCACTAAACTTTTATCCTTTAGATAATCACCACGCCACCTTCAAAATGCACCCTTCGACGTTCCCGAAACGGCAGACGACTGCACTCAACAATAAGAAAAGGGCAATGTGTGGAAGCAATGTTTATAACACGTTTCACACTCAAGCGGTGACCACGGCGAAGATGTTTCGTGGAATTAAACCAGCGCATTAACCCGCAACGGCCGCTGATTATTGCGTTTCTAGAGGAAATACGCAAGCAGAGGGAACTATGTCATTGCTTACTGCCAAACGAGCACACATATTGGTTGTTTTGTCGTGTGCAGCACGCGTCTTGCGCCGCACGCAACGTGAAAAAGCAGACGACGCGAGAGCGCCATCCACACTAGGAGCGGTTCGCCCCGCCGCCGCCAGGGGCCGACTGTGTTCGCGGTCGGGGCGAATTGGGCGCAGAACCGACAAAAACCAAAAAATAAACCTTTTTCCTGTACAGGTCTTCCTAGCAACCGCCACGGCGAACTAAAATTAGCAGTAAGGCACCCCTCCCCCTCACCCCCCATCTCCAAAGTAAGGTTTTCGGAGAACCTGTGCACATAATATCATCGTGGTCAATCTCAAACGTCTTTGCCCCTTTCCTTTGAAAGCCTTCTTTGTGTGCAGCACGAACTCACCACGAGCTGTCGACAAAGCGGAAATAAAGGTGTGCAGCGCTATAGAAAGCATAGCCGCGCCCCAAAGCAGTAAGCAGAGGGGCGCCCTTTTGTTCGTTTTGTAAAGCCGGAATGGTAGGCGGCGGGGGAAGGTTTCTCCCCTAACTACCCTCCTCTCCCTCCCACCCCACCGAGTCACTAGATCCAACGAGTCGTAAGATCCAAAGGGTCGGCGCTTGTGGTCACTAGATCCAACGGGTCATTAGATCCAACGAGTCAGGAGATCCACTAGGTCACGTGATGCCCGAGTCAGAAGATCCAACGAGTCAAGAGATCCAACCGAGTCACTAGATCCAACGCGTCAATTGATCCAATGAGTCAAGAGATCCATCCCAGCCCCTAGATCCAACGCGTCACTAGATCCAACGAGCCATTACATCCAAAGGGAGGAACTGCGTCTGCTTGTATTTCTTGGGATTTGGGGGTCGTTGTGTTCATCGGTTTGTTTTTGTTTACTAGCATCCACGAATAACCGGTTGATGTACTTGCACTCTCTAAATGCCTAAGTGTGAAAGAAAACGAATTGAATGCAAGATTTTTTCACCATTGAAGTGGTGCTGATTTTGTACAGGCCACAATTAGGTCTCAACCGTGAATTCTATATGCATTCATTTCGCAATTAATCATAAACAGAGGGCGTAACTATGTCGTCACAAATTCACAATTTCAATAATTCGGTTCAGTCGTTAGCGCTGCTATTCAAAGAACATTTACAAGAAAGGTGAACAAATGAAAGAGGATTGAGGAACGATCCTTAGGAACGAACCTACAATTTCAATCGTTTAAAAATATGTGGATTGATAATTATGCGTAAATATTACAATAAGAGAACAGACCACGTTTTAAGAAAAATAAATCTTTGAGACACTGCCCAAAGACAAATCAATACAACACGATTGAGGAACCCTCTTTAATACACAATTACTGGAGAATTCGTTTCGAAGAAATTCAGTGCACTTATGATTATGCTGGGATAAAGAAAATATTATTAACATAAAAAAATCTAATTGATTGCAACTAATCACTTTTTTTTCTATCATCGATTCCTGGATCACCTACGCCTGTTTGTACCGAAATCGACCAGCACTGGCACATGCGGGTGCTTAACTGTGCGTGTAATCGTGTGTTCATGCACCGAAAAGGCCTTGAGAAAATACCTCCAAAACGAATGTGTTATTCTATTTTTTTTTTTGTTCCTCAAATATTAGATTCTCAATCTCGATGGACGTTCGCCCTACGGGTCAGCCACGTGTCCCTCGCCGAATTTCTCTCGGCACATGGGAACGGCGAAAGGGGCTGGCATGGTGCCGGCTTCGGGGGGAGCTCGCCTAGAACTGTTGGACTTGGATCGGGCCACCGCTACCATTCGTGTCGCTTAAATTAATGCGCGCTGCAGCGTCCGCTAGCTTAGGGAACCAATTCAGGAGCTCAATGCATAGCTTTCCAAGAACGCGCCGAAGCGGACGACGTGGGTGACCAAGGGATAAGAGACGCGAGGCACAGGGATTTGTTCACAGGTCGTCAATACGGATGCTTTCCACTGTTTTATCATCTGGCACAAATGAATTCATGCGTGCATAAATTTCGTTGTCATACTGCAAACTTCGTCTTCATGGCCCTCATTTTACTTTAGCAACGAGAAGTGCCCCGGAAAGCGCAAAGCCACCCCAACCTCCAGTTGGCGTGCAAGACGGAATATCAACGAACAATCACTCTGTTATCATTAGAGAGTTTTAGCAGTACGTTCGTTACGTTCGTTACGTTGCTACCGGGTTTACCGGGACCCGACTGCGCATGCGCGCGTACGTACCGGGTTCTTTCCGTAGAATGAGACGGAAAACGTGTTTTAGCACTCCGTAGCGTCGTACCGTTCGTTCCGTGTGACGGCTGATTAGCCCAGTAGTTGCAAAAATCCACACGCTAAAAATACGTAAATAAACAACGCAGTTTCCCCTAAAGCATTGCAAATCTAAAATAAATCGCGCTCGTGGCGGCGACGGCACCGGAGCGAGCGCAGGTGACGACATGGTCGCGCGCCGTTCACGTGGAGGAATGGCCTTGGCCTTGCCCGATTGAAGCGCTAGACACATGTACAATTGGTACACGCGATTCGTATGCGACTGATCGTTACGACTGTCACCACGACTAGTCGTACGCGTGAATTTGAGACACATGGCCCGATGCGGGTGTGCGATGCCTCGTCGGCGCCGCTCCGCCCACTGTTTTTGCACTATGGTCAACTACGACGATCGCTGAGCTGAATTTGTAGATTCCGCGGGTTTGTACGCAAGAAATGGATAAAGCAGGCAATCGTGAAGCGTTTTCCGCATCGGAAACAGTCCGCGCACACGCCGGTCGCGCCTGCCAGCTCGGCACACTCAGCGGCTCGAACCGGCGCAGACCACGGTAGCAACCGCTTGTCGCTGTTCTTCCGAATCAATCTGATCACTAAAACGAAGTTCCACCTGCGAGAAAGTAGGTGTTAGTGTGGTGAAAAATTGTGCTAGGGATTGTTCTCAGGGCTTATTTTAAAAGCGGCGATCAGATATATCTGCCGCGATGCAAGCATATGCTGACCGGCCGTGGATGCCGCGGCGCGCGGTGCGGCAAGCGGCCGAGAGATGGCGATACCTGCCTCGGAAGCATCGAAACAGGCTACGCAGATGTCTCGGTCACCGATCGCTCACGGCAGTTGTAGCTCAAATAAAGTTTCACATGCGAGAAAGGGGATGATAGTGTGGTGAAAAGTTGTGTTACGGAGTGTCATTCGCAGTTGCACAGATAGCGGCGATCGCCAGGACGCTAAGCCTAAAGTTCTCAACACCCGAGCAAGCCGGTTGCGGGCTCCGGATACGGTAACACGGAAGCAGAGCGCCGGGATAGACGCCAGCCGCGTACGGAACAAATGGCGCATGCGCAGTCGGGTCCCGGTAAACCCGGTAGCAACGTAACGAACGTAACGAACGTAACGAACGTACTGCTAAAACTCTCTATTGATTCCTCCCCAGATTTCCTGCTGAAAAGTATAACTGGACGGGAACCTAGTTAATTCACAAGAAAAAGAGATATTTCGCACTGACCAACCAGTGAACTTGGATTTGAAAATCTGAATAGTTTGCGTGCCATTAAATATCGAAGTTACTACTCATACACTTAAAGGGGATATTTCAAAGGCCATGAAGCCTTGGAGAACACAGTTATAAACTTGAAACTGCGCACAAAGCAAGCTTTTGCCCCATCATTGGCTGTGGAAAAGTCATTGTACTGCGCTCAATAACTTTATAGTAATCACACCTGCCAAAATTGCAGTAAGCCGGAAAGCTGCACCTGGTCTTCCTTTATTCAACTATTTGTTATACAGTTAAACCTGGATGTAACGAAATTGACAAAAGTTCGTAATTTTTTGTTACATGCAGGTTTTCACTACATGCAGGTTTCGAGTTAAGGCTGGTGAGAATGAAGCAGAAACGAAGACAGAATGGTAGGGATAAATGAAGGGGAAGTCACCCTTCATGGCTGTATTTCACAGAGAAAAACAGCGGGAGTTGCGGCTGCTGCTTTCGCACGAGCTTAGACACTCCACAGCACTAAAAAAAATCTAGGTCCCTTAACCCGTATTACAAGGCGTAACGGAATTATGACTTTTGCTTTTTGACACTTTTCGGTGCCTTAATGGGTTTCAAGAATCAATCTTGTGCTGAAAGGACGCCTTTCTGCGAAAGTTGGTGCTCTTTGCCGCATTCAAAATTGCTTAGAGGGTGCTAGCTGCGATACTGTACCAGGCGACGACATTCTTCTGTCTCGCCGGCGGAGATGGCATTTAATATGGTGCGCTTGTCTTGAAACGACACAACTTTTTGTTTAATGGCAGCAGAACTCACCAGCGCCGAACTGATACCACAGATAGCAGGGGAGGCACGAGACTCGGTCCGAACCGCACTCACACGTGGAAACCCACGGTAGTTTTAGGTGCGGGTAAAAAAAAAAAAAAAAAACGCGAAGTGTAGTTACTCTTGCTACACGATGTGGTGTCACTCTACACAAGCAAAACCAGAAGTGGATGCTACATTATCCACGAGTTGGCACCAACCGCTCCATTCATCGTCATCATCAAGACAAATTTCGTTTTTGGGCGATTCGAGAACTTTTCGTTGCTGCTGGCTCCTTCGTAGTGCTGGAATTTGCTCATTTAGTTCCCTTCTCCGGCCGATTTTGTGGTAAAAGTGCAAAAAACAATGACTGGCGAACTTGCAGACTTCGTTACATCAAGGTTAACCGCCGCAACGTTTCGCTACGTAGAGGTCCCAAGCACATGCGCTTCCATGGGGTGGCAACGGGGAATTGAAAAACTTCGTTAAATCCAGGAATTCGTTACATAGAGGTTCGTTACATCCAGGTTTAACTGTACCCCTTTTTTTTAGAGTAGGTGGCAATGAAGTTATTTTTTTGCGACAAAGCCCCAACTTATTCGGGAAACTGCTGTAGCTTTATATCCAGCATAGACATCTCAGGTAAAATTATGGTGCCGCCTGACAGATCTTTCATCACGGCGAGTTCATTTACTTGTCGTAATTAGGTGGTCCACAGTGAAATGGTAAGCGTTGAGGAATTCTCTTTTGTTGTAAAGATGTGAACATCTACGGGATGAGAATGGTTACAGAAAATGGCTGTAACTCTTGCTTTCGTAAGGAGACCCCGAAACATACAAACGAACTCTGAGTTCTGAGGCGGCTACATGGTCGTGGGGAGTTTTAGCTTAGGCGATATTATGGGTTTTTTACCAGTCGCAGTTTTGATAGAACGAACATAAAGCCGCTACTCCTAAGACATTCCATTATCGCCTCTAAAACAACGTAAAACAGGTAACCTCGTGTTTTTCTGTTAGAATAAAACTGCGGCCATTTCAAATTTGATTACTATATTGAACTGAGAAATAGCTTAAGTCGCAAATAACAATCGTATTGTGTTCCTTCGGCTCGTTCGAACTACGTCCGATCAATACGCTCGCAAACAAAATAAAATCTACTCTCCATAGTTAAAAGAAGCCTGATCAGAATTTTCGGTTAACTTGAAGTGATGTTCTAGCTGGTCTCGGCTATTATACGTGAAATTAAATGGAAAAATCGCCCGATAATTCGAAGCCAAAACCAATTATGTCGGTTAATTGGAAGCTATTTTGAATAAAAACATACGTTTTGTCGTCATTTCTCGATGAAATTCAAATTTTTCGGCGGCAAAACACCACCGTGTACCGTGTTGTGTCGGCGCCTCGGCAACTGCGGCCGCGCACAGCCAGTTCCGTTGAAACTCGCGCCAACGTACGCATCCCTACGTTCTTTGTACGTTCTTTGCTGCACACAACTCCATGTAAGCAGACTGTGTGCTGGACGCTTCAAGCTCCAACTATAGCGATGCGTCTTAACACTCAGGACAAACAATGTCGTGCGCTTGAATTTGCGAGGAAAGTCGAGGTTCCGACCAAAATCAAGAAGGAAGACGTGTAGCGTAGTCATGACAATGCTTTCATGGTACTTTCTGTTTGTTTTATTGATTGGTTGACTGATTGACTGACTGACTGATTAATTGATTGATTATGAGGTTTAACGCGCCGACGCTTCGCAGGCGATGAGGCGTGCCGTAGTGGAGTGCTCCGGAATAAATTAGACCACATGGAAATCTTTAACGTGCGCCGAAATCTCGAACACACCGGCGTTTTCGCTTCCATCGGAAAAGTGGCTGCCGCGGCCGGGAACCGAGCCCGCGTCCTTGAGCCCAGCAGCACAATGCATTGGCCACTGAGCCACCATGGCGGGTTTCTGCTTATTTGAAAGCTGTGTTATTTCGAAGCTTTTTGCGGTCCTCATGGAGTTCGTATTAATATGAGTCAACTGTATTGCTAAATTGCAATTCAAAGCGCTTTTGTAACTCCTTTCGTAACATCATTTTTATTAGTATCTAACAGCTTACAGATGTTCAGTTTTTATGCGAAGTTTTCGCATTCTAATTGCTACCAAATGAAGTTGGTAGCAATGAAGTTGCTACCAACTGAAGTTGGTTCAGCTGCTACCTCAGCTGAAGTTGTTCGTTTTGGCTTTCTGTGTTTTTTAAAGCGAAGCTTCCGAAAGGTTCTAATATTCCACCAAATATTCAACAAATAAACAGTCGTTTTTGACAATGCCGCATAACAATCACCTGGCCTAAAATAATGCAGAATTGCTAACAAGAACATTTGTAATAAATAGGTTCGAATCAAAAGGTCCGAGGGCCGCGTGCGGTCCGCGGGCAGCGCGTATGAAGCCCCTGCTTCAGAGAAATAGATCAGGAGTCCGGCGGACCGGGAACGTCAAGCGAGGCTCCGGCCGCGGTTGGTGTCAAAAAGACGACGTAGGGCGCGTTTGAAGTCTGAATGCAGACTTTACTGCAGTATCAATACATGTTTTTTTCCCGTGCAATCGGAGATGCCGAAAACAAAGAATAAAACGTCATCGAGGAACGATTCTCAACAAATAATTACACGAATAATCGTTTCAAGGAAGTCGAGTGCATTTATATGAGGCTGTGTCTATATGCCGTCCGACGGTATTATAAGTCACCCACTAAAGGGACGCCCACAGGCATTGTTTCGATGAAAAACGCCCCGTAGGGCTGTAGTGCCTAGAATATACTAGGCGCCGTAGTCTGGCACTGCTTCGCCTTCCACTAAAGTAGCCGAACGTTAACGAATCTAACACAACCTAGCGAACAGAAAAAAGTTATCACACCAAAAACTAGCCTAAGTTGTGAAAATTATAATTATATCTGAAAATGTAAAACAAGAGAGAGAAAACCGACAACGACTCCTGCGTTATAAGGTTAAATGGATTTTTCCAGCACCGGTCCTCCTAGCGGCTGCCACGGCGAACTAAAATTCAAAGTAAGGCACCCCCCCCCCCCCTCCCCCACCCAAAGTCAGGCTTTCGGAGAACCTTTGCACAAAATATCCCCATCCCGCGGTCCCTCCGCAACCGCCGTCACGTCTACCTTTCACATGAACGCCGGCGCACTTTCCCGTGACTAATCTGCAGTGGTCGCCGCGCCCCTTTTTCGTAGTTTTTTTACATTTTCCTTACTCCCTGACTGATAGCCGAGTGCTCGCAGCGTGGTTAGTCTCAAAAGACGTTGCCCCTTTCTTTTGAAAGTGTTGTGTGCACTTACAAACTCACCACGAGCTGTTGAAAAAGAATAAATAAAGACGTGCAGCGCTAGAAAGCTTACCCGCTACCCAAGCAGTAAGCTGAGGGGCGCCCTTTTGTTCATTTTGTAAAGCCGGAATGGAAGGCGGCGGGGCCAAAAATGTTCCTGCCCTAACTACCCTCCTCTCCCTCCCGCCCCACCGAGTCACTAGATCCAACGAGTCATAAGATCCAAAGGGTCGGTACATCCATCCGAGTCATTAGATCCAACGCGTCGCGAGATCCATCGGCTCAGTAGATCCAACCGAGTCACTAGATCCAACGCGTCACTAGATCCACCGAGTCAGTACATCCACGAATGGATGTAATGACTCGTTGGATCTACTGACGCGTTGGATCTAGTGACTCGGAATCAAGGGTCGGTACATCCATCCGAGTCATTAGATCCAACGCGTCATTAGATCCAACGGGTCAGTAGATCCAACCGAGTCACTAGATCCAACGCGTCAATAGATCCACCGAGTCAGTAGATCCACGAATGGATGTAATGACTCGTTGGATATACTGACGCGTTGGATCTGGTGACTCGGAATCGATCTGACACACCAGGCTATTCAGGAGTTAGGCGAGCAGGCCCCTCTTGTCCTTCAAAGAAATCATGCAGCACTACCGCCGGCAGCGAACAATGTACCCTCATCCACGCAAAAACCTCGCAAAAGAACAAGAAGGCCACATTCGAGGCATCCAAACCACCTTTCCCCACCAAACTAGAGCCCATATTCTGGCCCCCCACCCTGTACTCCTCGCAATGCCACTTCTGCGAGGTTCCGGGCTCCCTCTACCATATTATGTGCGCCTGTGATACCCCAATCTACGCCCCTGCACTTCCCTTCCACTGATCACTGGGAGAGAGCAGTGTCTAAATCGGACTTTGACGATCAGCTTTGGCTTGGGAAGAGAGCCCAAAAAGCCGGATGGTCTCAAGGGGTCCTGGATTAAGGACTCGAGGTTAACTGCTTCATAGGCATATTCATAGTTTTTAGTTTTTGCTTCATAGGGTCGTTTATTCCTCCTCGTCCTCTATTCCACCTGTGAGCTTTGGGACAGTGCCTTGGCCAGCTCCACCATCGAGGATCAGCGTCAGCTGGTGGAGAGGGCTGTTGATGCGGCCCGAGCTCAAGGTGTCCTGTACTGAGGAAGCCAGCCCCGAAGACTAGAATTGGATTTTTTTCCAAATAAAAAGCTTATTCTCTCTCTTTCAAGACCACATCACTTCGCGTACTACACCAGTTCTCTGCGCTTTAATGCAACGATGCTTCAAGGCTAGTCTCTCTCTCTCTGTGGCTGCTCTTCCTAAAATGCCGCCAGTCCTTCGGGTGTTGTGGCTGAGTGCACTGGTGATAAGGGCCATGATGGCAGTGGTAGTGTAGCCACCAGGTGCTCCGCCACAACATTCGCGAAAAGTATATAACGTACCTAACATCATAGGTAACTATGGAAGCACCGGGCAGTTCTTGGGCTGGTCCTCTGAACTGCTCGCATTAGGGGCAAAAGCCCCGCTTCGCTGGCCTTGGGAAGTCCTCTGGCTGGCGTTCGGGCAAAAGTCCCACTACGCCGCTCTTGGGCAAGTCCTCTGAGCGGTGTTTTGGGCGCAAGTCCTGTTGTTCCATCCTTGGGCAGGTCCTCTGGATGGAGCTTCAGGCAGAAGTCCCGCGGTGCCGCGCATGGGCAGGTCCTCTGCGTGGCACTCCGGGCAAAAGTCCCGCTTGGCCACTCTTGGGCAGGTCCTCTGAGTGGCTTCTCGGGCAGAAGTCCCCTAATGCGGTGCTTCCTGGGAGGAGAGCTGGTCTTGTCGATTTGTGCAGGAGAGCGGGGCCTTTGCAGCTGCCTTCCAGTGACGGTCGCCACCGGAAGTGTTGCAGGCGCCGTCCCCCGGAATTGAGCTAGACGAGCTGGGGAAGAAGGCTGAATGTGTAAATGGCACCTCGGTGCGTTGTTGTGCCTTGTGTCCATAGGCTGCCTGCTAGCCTTTGGCGGGGTATACAGCTCCTGTAGAGCGTTTGCTTCTCCTGAATAGAGAGGGCGGGGGAGCTTGTACATCGGAGCTGGGATGTGTCTCCGAACAGCTTCTTTCCCTTAAGGACAGTCGGGGGCGTTAGCGCACCAGGCCATCCGGGCAGATGGTTGAGTGGCACAGCGGGAAACCGCTAGTGCCAACGGGTACCCCCGCAGGTTCGAACGGGAGGAGCTGTGGGGAGGCACACCGCTTGGTGGACTGAGAACATGGCAGAATAACGAGCTTCGATGCATGAGCTTCGACCTGTGGGTAATCCCTCGTCCCTCTCCTGCAGGGGCCGCATTCCTGTCAATGGAGGGAGAACCTTTGGGCACTGAGGACAACTGGCAACGGGTTCAATCATGCGCCAGCCAACGTCCCTTCCTCATAGCTGGCTTATTCAGGTGGAATGTGACACCAGGGACGGCCGCCACTGGTAAGTGCAGCTAACTTGGCCAGCGTTGCCTGTTCAGTTCGCAAGATCAGCTCTTCTTCCGGCGCTTTGCAGCGGCCACCTGCAGAGTGCCATTTTTTTATTACTCTAACAATGATGATCACAAAACATCATTGAGAACACAGTCCGTTGAACTGTTCTTTTACGTGCATCTTCACTGCAGTTCTAATGTACACATTTTAAGGACTCCATCAACATGTCTAAAAATCTCCAGTGATGACGCAAAATATGTATAAGAAATTTAATTCAGGTCCAACATCACCAAGTCCATGATAGTTGTACTTTCGAGCATTTTTATATTGCTGCGATCAATTGACAAAAATCAAAGTGAACATCCCCCTCGCGAGGGGCACGATCAAATGCAGAGCATTTCCGCGGGGGGCCTGCCTGCAAGTCGTATGGATTACGTATTGGTTGTTGTTGTTGTAATTGTTGTCTTCCAGCGTAGACATTGTCGATGAAGTCGATGGTGAAACGTGCCGTGAACCCCCTGCCGCGGCTATGACGCAACGTGGCGCGGCTATGACGCAACACAATCCAACACAATCCACTTTAATCCAATGCAATCCAAATCCAAACCAATCCAAGCCAAGCCAAGCCAATCCAAAGCCAATCAAATCGAATCCAATCCGAAGCCCCTCGCGAGAGCGTGTTATAGCGCCGAAATCGCGCCACCACACGAACGCGTGATGTTGACGTCACGATCACGCCACAGATGTTAGCGACCGGAGCGCGCCCGAACGACATATGTGGTTTAAGCGCGAACCGACCGCGGCGAGAGAGCGCGATGCGAGCGCCCCCACCTGTTCTTGCGCGCGAACCCACTGTTGCTCAGCGCGAACCCAACGCGGCGAGAGAGGGTGTTGCGCACGTCCCCACCTGTTGTGCGCCCGAACCGAACGCGGCGAGTAAGGGCGTTGCGAGCGGAGAGAAGGCGAGGAGGACGCGGGGGAGAGGGCGCACCTGTGGCTGACGGTTGAATGACTCAAGGATATAAGGCGCGTTCGTAACCTTCCAGTCTGTGTCGGCTTTGTGGCGCAGTGGGTGGAGCACCATGTACCTTGCGTTCCGCCCGCAGAGTCGTGGGATCGAAACCTGGCGGCAGTAAGTATTATTTTTTTATATAGTGTAGGGGGAGCGATGCGGACTACGGACGTCAACGCGGGTGACATCGTGAGTTACTGAAATGCTCTGCATTTAAAACAAAACAAAACAGTAAAACCCGGTCAATGAATGCTCTGAATCACGGCACATCTCCGGAAGGCTGCTCTAAACAAAGTAACAAACTGGTTGAACAGGAAATGGAGTACTTGTTGTTCTTCTTGGGATTCGAACCGAGGTCCTCCGAAGCAGTAGCAGAGCTCGAAACTCGTGGAAGACCACAGCTCGATGCATCCAGCTACATTCATGACCCCACTACGTTCGCGCAATCCCTAGCATTCGTATACTAACTTTGGGAGTGAGTGCTGTATACGACTTCAATGATTGGCGCCTGCTTGTATTGAGGGCTGTTGAGGCTGGAAGAGTTCAAGACGCATTTGACTGAGGACGCCTCCCCATTGATTTCTGCAACAAACATGTCTACTCTCTTTCTCTTCGACGTTTGAGCAAGGACATGCGAAATGCCTCACTCGCGCAATTTTATGTTCCCCATATATATCATCAAATCTACTTATCTTTTCTTTACATGCGGCATGGCAAATATGCGAGTTAAAAAAAAGTGCTATCTACAAAAAATTTCCGCGCCTTCCCGCGAGGGGAACACGAGTAAATGCAGAGCATTGGGGCCTCAGTACTGGTTGAAGGCAGTGTTGCTTCCATCGCTTCTTCCGTGATGCTGGAGTAGCAGACACGAGTAAACGTGGGGGCGAGCGTCAACCAAGGAAGGAAGGAGCAACGCAGTGACTGAAGCACGAGCGACTGCTAGACGCTTTATATTTGCAGCGCGCGCAGTAGAGGGAGAGCAGTACGGGGGGGAGAGCGCGCATGCGCAAGCAGCGCGCGCCCTTCCTCGCCCCACCGCGCTGCTATCACGCACCTGTTACGCCGAGACCGCGACGGAGCGAACGGGCTGACTACGACGCATGCGCGCGCCAGCTGCTGCTGAGAGAGAGGAGGGAAGGAGGAGAGGCGCACCTGCTGCGGACGCCGAGCTGTTGACACCGTCCGACGCAGGAAGAGGCGAGCCTAAGAAATGCTCTGCATTTAAAAGAACGCGCACAGTTGCGCCGCCAAGAGAGCGTCTGCTCGTGACAGCATTGCCGCATTGTCTGCTCCACCTGTAATCTTTTTCCTTCTTGTAGTGGTTGTTATCTTTGTTTAAGAATTTTTTTTATTAAAAAGGTAGTGTAACGACACACATAATGCAGGAGAAACGTCGTGTGAAGGCTAGAAATCAGTTTTAACGAGTGCTAATTGCGCTTATTGCCACTAAAGTCACTGGCGCACTCATATGGGCTCCGTCTGGGGGCCTCAAAAACGTAGTCAACGGAAGGCATACTTACCTGGTGTCGGAGTTGCGCTGATCCGGACGGGCGCGCTCCCAGGGCGAGGCACGTGCATTGCACTCCGCTCGTGTTGACCCCTGCCACTTCCCCAAACTGGGGTAGATGGGGCATGCAATTTTTGGTAGTGGGGGGACTGCGTGCGCGCTCTCCCCCCTTCCCTGTGCAAATCCAAAGTGAGAATGACACGCTTACGGTTGGAACTACACTTCCGGCAATCTATGCCTCACGCAAGGTGGCGTCGTGTTTCAATGTATGTGTTGTTACAGACTTGTGGGCCCGGGAAAAGCCGCGCCACCGTAACCTTTTGGCGGCGCCAAGAAGCACGTGGCACTGACGCTTCATTCCACGTTAGTTGAAAGACTTATGAATTACACTCGGCCACGTGCTGCGCCGGTTCTGCTAAGCCCAGCCATGAATCGGCCTTTCTTTAATCAGGCCCGATAACGCTCCCCCAGGCGAATGCGCGAAAGCATGCGCGCAGATCTGCGCGACAGATCTCAGGTATCACCACAAATTTCCCAGCGCAACCATCAGAGGTGGGGTAATGGCGCTTTCACACACACACACAAAATCCTCCGTCGCATGCCCCCGCCCGAGGGACACGAGTAAATGCAGAGCATTGGGGTCGTTTACGTGGCGTAGGGTTGGTGGTGGTGGTGGTGGTAGTTGTTGGTGGTGGTATTTGGGTTTGAGAGAGAGAGAGAGAGGAGAGAGACGTAAGTTGGTAACGTCAACTTGTTATTTATTGCCATCACTTGCACCCCCCCCCCCCCCCCCCGACGCTGACGAGCAGACGCTGCTTCTTCCTGACGAAGGCTTGGATCCGCTGCTCGACGTTGACGCTTGGCCGCGGCTTCTCGTTCACGAAGGACGGCGTCGGCGGCACGCTTACGACGCTTGCGTTCGGCGTCGGCAGCGCGCCGCCTCGCCGCCTTGTCTTCTGCCGACGTCGACGAAGACGATGGTACGATGTCTTGCACTGGTTCCGCGACGCTGATGTTGGATTGCGTCGCGGTATTAGTTGAAGGTCTTGCTTCCATCGCTTATCAACTGCGACCGCCGACGAACGCAAGAGAAGAGAGCGCAGGAGTTGACTGGAGTGGAGCCCGCGCCAACCCACTTTATAGGGGGTGGTTGTATTGCGGTAACGTTTAGTGTTTGGGGGGTTGGTGCTATCACGTGTACACCACGCAGCTATCACGCCGCTAACACGCCGCTGAGTCGCCAACGCACGCCGCTGACGACGTAGTTTGAATGAGTCAAGGATATAAGGCGCATTCGTAGCCTTTGATTCTATGTCGTTTTGTGGCGCAGTGGGTAGAGCACCATGTACCTTGCGTTCCGCCCGCAGGGTCGTGGGATCGAAACCAGGCGCCGGTAACTGTTATTTCTTTTTCTTTTTATAGTGTAGGGGGAGGCTGGCTGCTGCGGACGCCGACGCACGGGTGACATCGTAAGTTATACAAATGCTCTGCAAAGCAGCACGCCCTCCACGGATTGCCCGTAACAATACGTGCTTGTTTGTAATTCATGATTGAGCATACTTCCTAGCCAATTACCTGAATGAAATTTGGGAAAGACCCGAGCTCTACCCTAGCGGACAAACGTAGAGGTGTCTCATTCCCTCTCGCGTCGTAGGCATCTTACTATTTGTGTAACACGCCAACCCAATCCACTCTACCACAGACGACACCGGACCGGTCGCATTGGGCTGTTTGACGGCCACGTTGAACCTCACACGAACACAACGCACATGCCATCAGTAAGCGTATGAAACCTACATCTGCGCGTGCCCGCCCTCCTCTCCCAACCCGTACACGCAAAAACCGGCAACCGGTCATGAGCAGGTGCTTAGAAGTGAAAGATACTGTCGAACATGTCGCTCTGAAAGCGCGTTAAGCTGAACGGGTGATATTCGCCCACGTCGGCGTTCAAAGCGGGCCAGTTGCTGTTCATCCGGGAAGGATTCGCAGCTGCACGACCAGTCGGGACTTGCGGTGGCAACTGCGGCGGCAGCGGCTTTCTGTGGTTTCACGCCCACTCACGCTTCTGCTCGGGCTGACGCTTCTTAAGCTTCCGCTCTTTTTCCTCCAAGCGAGCGACATGCGCCCGTCCCCTAGCGAGTTGACACCTCGAGGGCTTCGACCTCTATATTAGTGGACACACACGTGGGTGTCCCTTTCACTGTCCAGCCGTGGGCATCCCGTTGTCTGTGTAACACACCAACCCAGACCCAAACCACTCGATTGCGGAGGACAGCTGACTGAGCGCTTTGAGGCAGAAGACTGCCACGTTTAAATCCAAATCTCCCATAATCACAACGGGTATGGCATCGATAGCGACATTAAGCCCTCCTGTGCGTGCGTGCCACCTGCCTTACCCCCCCCCCCCCCCCCCATGCACGGCTAAACCGGCGGCGGGAGATGGGTTCGTAATTAGGCGTGAAATACACTGGCGAGTGGAGAGAGAAAGACTTTATATGCGACCATACTCAGATCTATTATTATTCTTCCGCCAGAAGAACTATGACCAGCTCGGGCCCTATTCTCGGCGCGCTAAATTAACCGTGAACTGTGAATTCGCCGGAAGTCTCTTTTGATTGGCTTTCAGTTTTGACCATGTGCTTCCGGTTGAGGAAGCCGTTGTGTGTGCTTTTGTCATTTTATGCTCCGTACATGGGATCTGGCCAAAACAGTGTGGAAGCTTGAGGTTGCGTCGATAGTGCTCCGGCCACACGAGTGTGTTGACGAGCCTCGGTAACCCTTGGCACGTAGTATAGGAACTCGTAAAGCATATCGTTCAGTATAAAACCAGTATAGGCTTTGCGTTGTCGTGAGTAGATCTGCAAGTTCGTGGTACTGAGCATTGTTGGTTTTGGCTGGTGGGAAAACAAACTATTGGTATTCCCACTATAATTATAGTGCGACGATGAGGAGTATTTGAATTTAGCGGTAATGAATACGGTTAACTGTGGTTTGAGAACTTGGGTCGCTGCCGGAGCGTGGACTTCGCGAGGCGCGTTCGTGGCCCGTTTGAATAGCGCCAGATTTAAAGTATGAGTAAAAATAATACGAACAGATCAAGAATAAAATATTGGGCTCGAGTAATTTCGGCTTACACTTTTTTAATTAGCTGTCCTTGACTGACCTCAAAACAAGCGGAGAAAGCGAAATCGCGTTTGTCATTTACGGCCGATTGTAGGACAACACTCAATCGCTGCAACCAAATGCCTACGACACGTTTATTTCAGCCGACTCGTGACAAGAAACACACTTTGGCGATATACTAGCTGGAACCATCAGGCAGCCATTAAAGGCGTGGGGAACCTTGAACTCAAGCAGCATTGCGGTCCTGGTTACAACACTGGGCAGCTAGAAGGGCATCCTCATCCTGGTAGCAGGCTTTTCACGGTGCTCTGGCAGCGGGAAGCCCTCGCGGCGGCAGAAGTCGTCGAAGTCGTCGTCTAGCTGGTCCCCGTAACCGCCGTAGACGTTGGCCGAGGCAGACGTCTTGTCTGGAATGTAGTCCTCGTTGTGCAGTTGCATGTGGAACTCGCGCAGGCTCCAAAACAGCTCTGTGCAGCCCACCACAATCACGAAGATCACCAAGATCCGCAGGCAGAGTAGCAGGTAACCGCCCGCCGTCGGCCAGTCAGGGTGGAGGCCGCGGATCTGCCACACCAGGAGTACGGCCACCGTCAGGTACACGGACTGCGGAGACAGCGCGCGGCCACGTATTCAGTTATCGCGGTACTCAACAGACACATCACGGGGTCAGTGCTTTAAGAGCCATTCAGACAAAAAGCAAGTTTGCTTTATTCGAAAGATTTCGTGTTTTACAGTGCCCACAGCGCTTAAGAGGCAGCAAAAAATGCTGTATTCACTGAGAAATTAATCAATCTAGGTTAAAATTTTCATTCTCCCGCCAAATCGTGGGTTTTCGTGATCGTCAGCGGTGAAGTCAAAAGTGCGCGTATTCAAACGACTTCCGCTGCGTCATTCGGCTCTGCAGCCTCGCTTGCCGTCAGTACTCCCAGATGCCGCTACCATACTAATCCACGGACCATCGGCCGCCGTTGCTTTGTTTTTGACCGTATTTGCTCCTGGATTGCTTTTGTTACGGTAGAAAGTAATCGTTTCGTGAAACCTGGGGTATGCTAGACAAACAGGGTTACGTAAGACAGTGTCGCTTACGCCAATCGGCCAGTGTCGTGTAAGACAACTCCAAAGCGGCGGACTGCTGTGCAGCTAAAACAAGCGCAGTGCGCCCAGTACCAACAACAGTGCGCATCGGTTCTTCTATGTTTACGTGTATTTGCGAAACTTTCATTGGTTATCCCACCATTCTTACCGCTGTGAAATGAATATGAATCGCATTTAAGCGCAACTAGCTCGTTCGACAATCTGATAAGCTCTGCGTATTTTGCTTTTAATTTTACCAGTCTCAGCCAATCGCACAGCTGGGCACATATGACATCATAGGTTGTGTTGCGGGAAATGAGCTAGTGGGTCACATGGCCATTTCCTTTTCCCCTGATTATGCAGCTTATTTGAGCGAAGTGTGTGTTAAAGGTGGTGTCATTACGATTCTAACGAGGCACTCTTTCGAATGAACCAAACTTGTGTTTTGCCTGCATGGCGAGCAATGAATGTCTCACTGAGTAAACAAGCCGGCGTCGGAAACCACAAAATGGCTCCTTGCAAAGGTTTCCAAAGCCCGAATTTTTCCATAGCGGGGCAGAGAGGTGGCCGCCTAAGCCAATACACCGCATGTGAAGGGAGCGGAAAGACGCAGCCAGGTCAGCAAACAGGCAAGCAGTGAATGCACCACCGTTGCCAGCTCTCCCAGTACAAGGCGCAAGGAACAAGTAGGGTCGCAACGCGTGGGAGACAGATGGAACCCACTCTACAGCGTTCAGGAGTATCGCGAAGTAATATTACTTATTAATTTTCAGAATACTGCTAAACTTTCGGCCGTTACAGGAATAGGACGTACTAGGAATATCAAGCATCAATACATTTGTAGAAACCCCCAACTTCGGCTTCTTTCTTCTAGCCATCTGGCAACACTGTATATCCGCCCCGAGCTCTCTGAGTAGGCAGCAGCACTATCGATATAAATTTAGTCGTTGTTTGTTCCTCAAAAGGGTGTGGTGTCGCTCTGTCTGGCGTCTTTCAAAGTTTCATTAACATTCGAATCAGACAGCGATTTATACAGCAACAAATCAACCTGGAGTTTTGAAATGGCGTATAGTAGGAAAAGCGACATTCAGGCTAAGGGAAAAATAGAGTATGCACGCAAACAAAGGACAATAAAAATAGTGGACCATGTTTACAGAAACAATTCTTTGAGCCCTTCCTCAAGTCTTTCCAGTGAATACCAATGAAGCAGTGGTAATGGTAATACAGTCGAACATTGTTATAAGGAAGTAGTATCGGGACAGTAATTTAGTTCGTTATATCCGATATTCGTTGTAACAGTAGAGCCACAAATCGGTTCTAACCGATCCGTAATTTGGCTCCCGCAAGAAATCGTTGACACAAAAACGCATTATCTTAATCTTCGAACCTACTATGAACAAGGTAACCCTTATCTTTTTCCTTGTGGCATTTAAAGATCAATGAACCAGAACATGAAAGCGGAAATTACTACAGAACAAAGTTTAGTTGACAAAACAGGCCTGTGTTCCTATTTTTTCGGGAAGGATGTGATCTTTGTGCGGTGGCTATTCACAACACTCAGCAGGATAAAGTTTTCCACAACGAGTCCACGAACAAAGGGCCCTTTTCTACTTCTTCAGTTTCGGAAGCCGGGAGATTTTCCAAGGAGCTTCTTAGACTACTGATCAAATATTTCTTCGTTATATCCGATAGTTCGCGCGGCTCTTACCGTTTCACGCTCGTTATAAAAGAATGCGTGTCACTGAAACGAAGCGTGACCAAACAAAGTTCGCATTTAGTTCGCTACAGCCGATAATTCACTATATCAGTGTTCGTTACAACGAGGTTCAACTGTATGTCTCAGGCGGCAAGATTACGAAACCCTTCGACAACTCGAGTCGGGAGCAAAACGTCGCAAACATTCAATTAAACACTCATGCTTTTACGCTCATGTCCAATACGATGTTTTTAGGTGTCCTCGGACTTGACTTCTTAACTACTGTGTTGAAGAAGAGTACGGCTTACAGAATCCACGTATACGTTATGGGGTCAATCCGGAATACTTAGACGTAAAACGGAGCATACGGACGGGACAGCGAAAACAACAGACAGTCCGTATGCGCAGTTTTACGTCAAAGTATGAAGGACCAACTTACCCAACAAGATACTTTGCTGTCAGTCCGGAAATCATGCAACTTTGTTTTTCCGGGGATCTGAGATTTTGTTTTTTGTTATAAATGGGGAATGAATCACTACGGCTTAGTAAGCGATCTTTATGCGTCTAAAAATCAGTGCGGGCCTGCCAGCACGTTTCTTGCAACCGGGGTCATTGTTGACTTCCCTTTCGCGGTTGGTTGGACCACTGGGCTATAAGCTTCAACGATTCCACCGTGTTCCCTTCAATTTATTCGCTGAATATTGTCTCTTGGTTTTCTATATTTTTTAAAATGTATCTCCACGCTCAGGCAACGTATATGTTGCGTGTTTGTATTACAACTGGTCCTGGTATTCTGACTGCAGCTCCTTTACAACGATGTATAGGTTGTGTAATTTTATTCACTGGAGAAGCACGCATGCAGGCAACCATGCGATTGCGCCGTCACTGGTTACGCCGGGCTCCGCGGGATGGCGGTACTTGTCCATACTAAGCACATAATGTGTGTTGGACGCTCCAAACTCTACCCCACCGAACGCAAAGTAATGCCTCGACTCCACTGTGACTGCGATTAATAACATATCTGTTGACACCACCGGTGAGACTCGGGTTCAAATGGAGCAAACGACGCACGCCAGTGTTTTTTTTTTTTTTTTGCGCGGCGTGCGGGCGCAGTGCCGCAAACCGCGCCATGTCCGTGGCGCTTTCGCCATGGCCGTGGCCATTTCCAGTCTTGCCAAGCGAATAGATTGACACGAACCTTTCAGTGAATACGATCTATACTAAGTGAACAGCAAGGAAAAAGCGCGTAGATTGTAATTAGCACCTCTAGGAACACATTGCCACCACGCTGGCGGCTTCGTACACACATGAATGTCACGATAGAACACAAATCAAGTGGGACTTTCAGCAATTACCCCCCTTGTATGAGCATTACCCCCCTTGTATGAGCATTAATGATCAATAACCTCGGGACAGCACAGCAGTTTGAGATAGGTGGCGAGTCAGTGGAAGTGGTAAGCGAATATATCCACTTAGGCCAAGTTGTGACCCCAGATCCCAACCATGAGGCAGAGATAATTAGAAGGATCAGAATGGGGTGGGGTGCATGTAGCAGACATTCTCAGATAATGAATAGCAGCCTACCATTGTCGCTGAAGAAGAAAGTATATGACAGCTGCATCTTACCGGTACTCACCTACGGGGCAGAAACTTGGAGGCTCACTAAGAGGGTTCAACTTAAATTGAGAACGACTCAGCGGGCAATGGAGCGGAAAATGATAGGTGTAACATTAAGGGACAAGAAGAGAGCGGAGTGGGTCAGGGAGCAAACTGGTGTTAAAGACATATTAATAGAAATTAAGAAGAAGAAATGGACGTGGGCAGGGCATGTAATGCGAAGGCAAGATAACCGCTGGTCATTAAGGGTAACAGAGTGAATCCCAAGGGAAGGCAAGCGTTGTAGGGGGCGGCAGAAAGTTAGATGGGCAGATGAGATCAAGAAGTTTGCGGGGATAAATTGGTCACAGTTGGCACAGGACCGAGGTAATTGGAGAATAATGGGAGAGGCCTTTGCCCTGCAGTGGGCGTAGATAGGCTGGTGATGATGATGATGATGATGATGATGATGATGAGCATTAGGTCTACGTGACCAGAAAAGAAACATAGGCTGATATGAATCAGTAAATATTAGTTAGAATATTGATTAGATTGTATTATAGATATACTAGATTAGGTTATTGATTAGAAATATTGAATATTGATTAGAAACAGCATTTCCTCACCAGACAAGGATTTAGCAGCCCTGGTTGAGTACATTTGCTGAAAGCCTCCCAATGATTATACAATCACACTATCGGCTTTCAGGCACTAGATAGGCGTGGCTGAAGATCTTTGGGAGAGGCCTTCGTCCTGTAGTGGGCATAACCAGGTTTAAGATTAAGATAAAAATCTAGAGTATGTTCATACTTGTTGTATCCGCCGCCCACCGAGTCACCATACGTGGCAGAGAGATGCAGACGCTATCTCGTACCCACGGAAAAAAGAGCCTTTATTCTTGTTACATGCTATTTATAACCAGGCTGCGGTTACTGATGATGATAATGGAAATTGGCTGATGATGATGATGATTAATGATTCCTATTGGTTTCCCCTTTGAAGCGGGGTGATGACATGTCATCTTACCAAAAAGGACTAATATAACCATGTTTATGTTTTACACTCTTCGTTTAATACTAGCGCTGCTTAGGGCAGGCACTAAAGCTTATTAGGCCCGAAATACTTTCTTTTTCCTGTTACAGGTGGTAACTGTCCTTGGAAATATTCCTCTCTCTGCTTTTCGTCCACCAGCATTCTAATCTTCTTCTCGTCCCCTCGACAGCCTTGAAGTTAACTTCCTCTCTGATACCCTTAAATCCTAGGGTTTCTGAAAGCCCAATATTCCCTTCATGTAGATTTGGATGGTTACCCTCACATTCTAACACTATGTGCCGCATAGTTTCTGTTTCTTTACCGCAGACCACACATACCCCATCATTTTGTGAATACTTCCTCACAAAACTCTTAGTTCGCAGGCAACCTGCTCTAGCCTCAAAAAGCAAAGCACTGCCCTGGGAATTATCGTAGAAATTTTCCTTTCTGATGTTCATCTTCTCAGCCCTGTACATCTCTAACGACGTTTTAGCTTCCATTTTTTCCCTCCATTTATTCGTTTCAATCTGCCTTGCCTCTTTTTTGGTTACCTTGGCTGTTTTGGATTCCCCACTGTTCTTTCCGTATTTCATCGTTAGCCTTCTAGTCTTTCTTAACCACTGCGTGTCCACGCTTTTCAAGTATAGGTACCTAAAAACCTTAGCTGCCCACCTTCGTTGATCCATTGCCCTCAACCTCATCTCAAAGCACATGCCACCTTAGTACTGTACGCCACCTGGTGGCATGAACAGAACTACATTACACAAAACAACAATACTGGTGTTCTCTGTTGATATCCAGGTTTCTTTCGTGAACTGCTTTGAGCGAACAATATCCTGCCATGATGCCGCCAGGTAAAGCCGCGGTCGTGTCGTTAATGAATGACGAACATCCTTTGCTTTTACTCATTTGCAACTGCCGTGATTCCCTATACAGTGCAAGGAAGAGGGGCACTGCCCGGAAGCAGCTTACGTAGAACCTGTAGGGACTTACGTATAGGACTGGCCTCCTGTTTGCAATCCACCGCAGCAAACGGTTGACAGTCGGCTTCGTTGTCTTGACGATGTAAGCCTCGCTCACAGCGCGGGGAAACGGTAGCCTAAGGATTGGCATAGCGAAAAGTGGGCTCTCGTTGCTGCCACACCTTCGGCGCAAAGATGATGATGATGGTGATGATTGTCCCCGCCAAGCGGCGCATACCCACTCAGGGGCTCAGCGAAAATGGAGTGGGTTTGTTTAATAGCGAATACAATTAAACAGCACTAAACAGGAAAGCGAAAGGCAGTCGGATTTGCGCTTAAAAATAGATAAGAATAGGGAAAACAGAAACCTGACCGGAACGAGTCTAGAGTGTTGCATGAAACATAACCGAAGGAAAGGAATAGGTGGCGCGACCTGCATCCTCACCGAGTGGCTTAGATCTGTGTTCCCGAAATGACACAAGCGCAGGAAGAGTAAATGGAAGCCCTAGCGGTAGCAGGGGACTCTTTAGCTGTCCCCTTTGTGAATTAGACAGCAGGAGGTACAAAAGGTGAAAACTGTTCAAAGAGTTCAATTGGCATCGTGGGAATGTCGTTACGTACGTCTGCCCGATGTCGAAATTGATTAATTAAGGAGAAGGCACCGCACCACAGCACAGCCAAAAAGCTGTAGGAGTTCAAATCGCCCGAGGGAGCTTCACTCGGGCGAATTGAACATAGAATTCCTCAGGAACTGCGAACGTGGCTTAAGGTAAAAGCCTAGAGATTTTTAAAGGTTTTTTTAAAAATGCTACATTGTGTCTGCGCCTCTTTCTTCACTTTCTCTTCTCCGTCTTCTAGCGCGTATTACCCCAACCATAGACTTTCTTACAATACGCACTAGAGAGGAATCTGGCGCTGGCGTCTATGCGGACGACATAAAGGCCGGCTGGGTCGTCATTGGCCGCCAATGTACCGTGCTCTCGCCTTAGTTTCAACCTTGACTTTTATTGAAACGTTTTAGTGGCCGCAAATTCAAGTATAATGCCACAAAAAAGCAAACAAGAATAAGAATGTCTAATTAAAAGAATGTGCAAAGCTAAAGAAAAATAAAGTCAGTCGTGTTCTTTTTAATTAGGGTGAGTCGAAACGGTTGTCTTGGCACACTAAAGGATAGGGAAGAAAGCAAACCCCAAAAAACGCCTAAGAATCCAAATGCCATACCAAGCCAAGCCAGAAGTTGTAGTCTTCCTATAATCCCCATGAGGACATGGACTCCTAGTCCCAGTTTTCTCTCTAGTAAACTTACTAAGAAACGCAATGACCCCAACAGTCAAACTGGCCGCAGTTTCACGTGGCAGCCTCCCTATAGCCAGAGCTCTCTTCTGCGTGCAGCTGCCCTGTTCTGCTCGCGTGCCATTATGTTCCCCTGACGCCACCTGTCAGAGTCGTTCCATTCTGGCAATGTGCCTGGTTAGCGCAGTGGCTACTCCACTTGGATCTTGCTTGGGCGTCCGGGGTCCAAATCCCGGACAAACCATAATGCCCTTTTTTTTAAGCGAAGCTGATTACTCCAAATTCAAACCCACAACACACCTTGTTGCGTCCCTCTGACTTTCTAGCAAGCGCCTCGGGTTGTTTCGCGCCGCCGACGGAAGCGCCACCGATCACGCTTCGGCCACCGACAGAACCATTTCGTGGAGCCGATGGCTTCCGCAGGGAAAGCGCCTAATCGCTGTTTATTTCCGAAGGGAGGGGTGCCGAGAGGTGATAAGGGAAAGAGTAAGACGGCGTGACATCAGAAAATGATTCAAATGAAGACTGGCTGCATCAACACTGCACTGCGCCGAACAGCGTCTCTGCAAATATGTGCGCGTTCACTGCGGCTTAACCCGAAACTCGAGCTTTCACTCGACCAACTTGCTTTAACTACGTTCGACCACAGCAAACGTATGGCCATGGAGGCATGTATGCATTGTGCCTCACGCGCAAAACTCTTTCTGAGGGATGACCACTGTCCTCGCTCGTGGGGCATAAAATTTGTTGATGCCTTCAGAAAAATCGTGTGTTATTCTATGTCGTGGGCTAAAAACCTTCGCTGGTCACCCACCTCGGCCGAGTGGAATGGCTTCTAATTTTTTAGTTTTAGCTGTAATGAACGTCATGCCTGGGTGATTCTGAGGGGCCATGAAAGACAAGGCCTTCAATTAGTGGGCGTTGACGAGTACTCCTGGCTAGGCGTGAGAAAGTCCCTCAAAGTCGTTGACGTCATGCATACAGGAAAACAGTGGACTCAGCGAACTGAAACTCTCGTCCACCCACACGATTGGCACGATAATCCTTATATCGAAAAAAATTAAAACACACCTCCCCAATTGCTGTCAATTACTGAAGAGGAGGGGCTTAACCTCTTCAAATTCGCATTTTAGTGCCTACGGGCATTGTGTCATATGCGGAGAAAGAAAGAGTAAAAAAGACGCCACAATTTCAACAAGAATGTAAAAGTCCTTGGCGAACAGCTTAGGCTAACACTCGTAATTCGAACCGAATGCTTTAGCTTGCCAATATGCAAACTAAACGGTAGTGAGCGGGTCTGTTTACCATGTATTTCTTGTAGAGCGATAAAAATGAGTTACGGATACGAATGATATCCGGGTTTATATAAACAAGGTAGCGTTACTTTTATTCCTGTTGTAGCAAGTATCCGGAATTAGTGTTTAAAGGAACCATGAAGACAAAATGCAAGTTGGGTTTATTAGAAAGACTGCTTAGTCCCGATAACAATGATACCAATATCATCGCAATCTTCGAACAAATAACGGAGATATTAAAGGAAACGTGTGAAGCAGTCGCGACCTCCTAGCCAATTTCCCGCAACATATCTATGACGGCACGGAACCTTGTTTGTGCGATTGGCGACCGCCTAACTGACCTGTCGCGACGACACACGACTGGACGTCTGTAATGGGGCCTCTAGTTCCATTTGACCGCATCACTTGAATGCTAACGTGCAGTTAACGCACTGAAAATTATGTTTTATTGTTGGCCCGTATGACGTCATTCTTGCTCATAACACGTCACTGTGGCGCAAAATTTGAAAGTTTTTAAATACTCCTTGCTTTTTTTCGTTAAAAAACATATTTTGTGGCTGTAATGAGGAACTGGGTGAGATACTGAATCCTAGTTCTTTCAAAATAAACAAAGTTGTATTTTCTCTTCATGACTCCTTTAAGCAGAAACCCGAGTGCGTGTGATGCATTTGTGTAGCTTCCGCAAGGAAGCTGCAAATAGCGACAACTTTCAAACCATGGCAACTGTCTGTAGCGACCAATTCACTCCATTTAGTTATTACGTGCAATTCTAATTTCTCACTGCCATTACCGTCATTACCAGCGCCTTCACCATCACCAAACTTGCAATCATCATCATCGTAACCCCCATTATCATCTTGAGCCTCATCCCATGCCCCACAAAGCGTATGCACAACTTCCTTCCCCTGCTGTCTCCACATCCTCGCCTTCACCACTTCAGACCGTGCCTCAAACATCGCACCGCCCGGCGTATTGTCGTTGTCGTTGTAGACGCTCCCCAGAAAAAAAAGGTGCGGTGTTGGACATTGTGGGACATGATGATGGTGACGATGATGAGGATTACATTGGCGATGACGCTAATGATGATAGTGATGGTGCACATGCCCGATTGGAAGATCGGCAAATCATCATTGCGTGGAGAGGAGCTCGTGGAAACGTATGTTAATAACGAGATACGGAGAACGGAATACAGACAACTAAGATGCGCTGAAAAAGCATTTCTAAGTAAAATTAAAAAAAAAACTTGTAATATAAAAAAATATCAGCGGCTTAGCTCGGCTATGCCAGGATATACGTAGCGTGAGTTAAGGTTCAGCTGGTTATTCTTAGCTTTCCTGGTTGTCTAGGGCTAGCTTCATGCTTACTGCTGCTTCAATTACACACACACACACAGTATACGCATTATGTGACACATGTATATTTATCAAGCGGCCCCAGCGCAGCGTCACCAATCACCCCAGAGCTAAGCTGGTTCCACAGGCGCCCGCCGGTGTTGCTGCGACGCACGTGCCATCCGTTCCACACCCGGCCACCCCTCGCATGATTATCAAGTGGACCGGGCCGCCACGTGCGGAACGGAGGTCGGCGAAGACGCTGGACGCGTGGGGTGTGGTTCCACAGGCGCACGCCGGTGTTGGTGCGACGCAGGAGCCATCGGTTCCACACCTGGCCACCTCTCGCATGATCATCAAGTGGACCGGGCCGCCACGTGCGGAACGGAGGTCGGCGAAGACGCTGGACGCGTGGGGTGTGGTTCCACAGGCGCACGCCGGTGTTGGTGCGACGCAGGAGCCATCGGTTCCACACCTGGCCACCCCTCGCATGATCATCAAGTGGACCGGGCCGCCACGTGCGGAACGGAGGTCGGCGAAGACGCTGGACGCGTGGGGTGTGGTTCCACAGGCGCACGCCGGTGTTGGTGCGACGCAGGAGCCATCGGTTCCACACCTGGCCACCCCTCGCATGATCATCAAGTGGACCGGGCCGCCACGTGCGGAACGGAGGTCAGCGAAGACGCTGGACGCGTGGGGTGTGGTTCCACAGGCGCACGCCGGTGTTGGTGCGACGCAGGAGCCATCGGTTCCACACCTGGCCACCCCTCGCATGATGATCAAGTGGACCGGGCCGCCACGTGCGGAACGGAGATCGGCGAAGACGCTGGACGCGTGGGGTGTGGTTCCACAGGCGCACGCCGGTGTTGGTACGACGCAGGAGCCATCGGTTCCACACCTGGCCACCCCTCGCATGATCATCAAGTGGACCGGGCCGCCACGTGCTGCGCTTGCGCAGCACGGTTCTCCAGGAGCCACGCGAAACTGGTCAACCTCGGCCAGTGTAGCTCACGCTACAGAAGAGTGTCATTTTAACCACATAGTGTCAAGCGCAGCACAAGAGCCCGACGACGAATCATGTCACCACTAGACCAAGGCAAAAATACATGTAGATCATCTGATAGAGAGCACGTATGTAGGGTATATCATAAAAAGGGGGGCTCTGCGCGTACTGTTCTCCTATTACTCCGCCACCCCACAAATCCAAGAACACGCGCACCTTTCAGCAGGTTTAAGCGCAAGGGCGCTCCCGTAACGCTTGCTTGATGTACCGAACCGTGAGAAATATTATGGAATTAACCGAAATAATGACTCTTCGATGGAAACATAGAGACACGTACTAGGAATACAGTGCATTAACTGGCAATAATTATATTGTCACGGGCCTTGGCAGATTGGCAATCCAAGTGCTAAGCTATGGCCAACCTCTCCTTCAGGGATATGCGCCACTGCCAAGCTGGTACACAGCCTGGGGAGACGACGACGACGCTGCTTGCCTTGCGGACGTGCGCGCTGTTCCGGGGACATTCGATCTGCTTTGCCCACCGGCTTGTATTTGACTGTAATACATTCTATTACGAGCAGTGCCTTCATTGCCACGTCACATCTTGTGGTGGAGGTGCAACTTCCCTACCTCTGTCCCGCCAGTCTTGGCACAACACGGAGCTTCGGTCAGGACGTCACACCCATCGCGGGACGATGCCACCAACCCGTGAGCCTGCATCCCCCAACCCGATAGTCATTGTCTCTCCACCTCGCGACCCCGGCTTTTTCTCTGGCGCTGACGATGAGGACATTGATCAATGGCTCAGCATGTACGAGCGCGTCAGTACCCACAACCGGTGGGATGACACTTTCATGTTGGCAAATTTACCCTTAAATCTGAAAAAACCCGCTCTGGTGTGGTTCCAAACCAACGAGTCCAGGCTGACCAGTTGGGATCAGTGCAAGCAGGAACTGCGCGATTTGTTCGGTAACTCCGTGGCGCGCCAGCTTGCCGCAAAGAAAGACCTCTCCTCTCGAGTTCAGTCATCCACCGAGTCGTACGTCGCCTACATTCTGGACGTTTTGGCGCTCTGCTCAAAAGTAGACCCCAGCATGCCTGAGTCTGACAAGGTTGGGCACATCCTTAAGGGCATTGCGGACGATGCTTTTAATTTGCTGATTTGCAAAGAGTGCTCCTCGGTTGAGGCCGTCTTGAAGGAATGCCGCAGGTTTGAAGAAGCGAAGTGTCGTCGCGTAGCGCACTCGTTCACCCGCCTCCCCCACACCGCGGCAACATCGTCGTGTGCGGATGCGGCAACGCCACCCCGCACACCGCCGACCGATGACCTGCCGACTCATACCGACCCTCTGACGACGATAGTGCGCCGCGAAATAGAGGCCATGGTTCCGGCTATCCCACCTCAATACGGCCATGCCCGAAATGCCCCGACTGTTGCACTCATCCAGGCAGTCGTGCGTGAAGAAGTTGCCAACCTGGGAATTCACCCTGTGTGTTCTCTGTCGTGCTCGCATGCTCCTGCAAGCTCCTCCACTCCCTTCGCACGGAGCGGAATGCCCAGCCGTTACGACGCCCCACCCCGTTACCGCCGTCGCAGCCCTACCGAATGGCGTACCGCTGACAACCGGCCAATTTGCTTCAATTGTTCGCGCGTCGGGCATGTGTCTCGCTACTGCCGTTACCGCTGGTCGTCGCCGCCGCAGCCAAGGTTTCCTGATAGAAGCTATTCCAGCGATAGGACCCACCAATTCATGCCTGGTTACCAGCAGCGTGACGTTTCTGGCAGTTCCCTGACCACCCGTTTTGGCCGTTCCCCGTCCCCACAACGTCGCCAGTCTCGTTCGCCTCAACCCCGCCGCCCCTCTCCGCCTGCTTCTTACGCCGCTACCTCCCCGGGAAACTAGCTCATGCAGCTCCCGGAGGTGATGCTGCATTTCCGACCTGGCCCGAAAATCCTCTCTTCACTAATACGACGAAACACAATCTCTTGGAAATTGATATTGATGGTATTCGTGTGGACGCCCTGATAGACACCGGTGCGAACATTTCAGTTATGAGCTCGCCCCTTCGCCGCCGCCTGCACAAAGTTATGACGCCTGCTCCCTCCAACATTGTACGAGTCGCCGACGGCCGGACACCAACCGTAGCGGGTCTCTGCACAGCTCGAGTTGGCATCGCAGGACACAAAATACCAGTTCAATTCACCGTCTTGGACGCATGCCCTCATGACATTATTCTGGGCCTCGACTTTCTTACTGACCACGCCGCCCTCATAGACTGCGCCTCAGGCATCCTCCGTCTTGACCTGCCGATTGGTCCTGTTGCCGACATTGAACCTTATCACCGTCTATGCTCTGCCGAACACCTACGATTAGCTCCGAAAGCCATAACCTACGTTCCTTTGTCCCCGTGCCCACCTGTCCCGGACGGCGAGTACATGGTTTCCCCTCTTACTGACGTTCTCCTACAGCACAACGTGGCGCTTCCTCATACAGTCGTCACGGTCGCACAAAATCAAATAAGTTTGCCGTTTTTGAATATTGGTCGTTCCTACCAAGTTCTTCCACAGGGAATGTCACTGGCCACTGTTTGTCCGCTCGATGGATGCCAGCTCTCTTCTGTGTCCCCTGATGTCCCAAGTCCTCCCGACGGTCTGAAAGATCATCCGCCGACATCCGATGACTTAACAAAGAGTATGTCGTCGGACCTTTCCGCCTCACAAGCTCGCCAACTGCACGAACTACTGGCATCCTACCGGGACATCTTTGATTTGGACGACCGTCCGTTAGGCCAGACTTCGGAGGTAACGCATCGCATCAACACCGGCGATGCGGCCCCTATACACCGGCGACCATATCGGGTGTCTCAAACGGAACGGGCAATCATTCAAACCGAGGTAGAGAAAATGCTGAACAAGGACGTCATTGAACCTTCTTCAAGTCCGTGGGCATCACCAGTCGTCTTGGTGAAAAAGAAAGATGGTTCGTGGCGCTTCTGCGTTGACTACCGGCATTTGAATAAAATCACTAAGAAGGACGTCTACCCGCTCCCTCGAATAGATGATGCCCTCGATTGCCTTCACGGTGCGTCCTATTTCTCGTCGATCGACCTACGATCTGGCTATTGGCAGATTGCTGTTGACGCCATGGATCGCGAAAAGACCGCTTTCGTTACGCCGGACGGCTTGTACCAATTCAAGGTCATGCCGTTCGGTCTTTGTAATGCACCTGCGACCTTCGAAAGGATGATCGACTCACTTTTGCGCGGTGTCAAGTGGTCGACGTGCATCTGCTACTTGGATGACGTCATCGTGTTTGCCCCAACATTCGGGACACATCTTCAACGTCTGTCGGACATCCTTGCGGTCTTCCGCCGTGCCGGGCTCCAGCTCAACGCGTCCAAATGCCATTTCGGCGGCCAACAACTTAAGATCCTGGGACATGTAGTGGACGCTGCTGGTGTGCGACCTGACCCTGACAAGGTGCGCGCCGTCAAAGAGTTTCCTGTCCCTCGATCTGCGAAGGACGTTCGCAGCTTTGTTGGCCTATGCTATTACTTCCGCCGCTTCATCGAGAACTTCGCTGACATAGCCCGCCCGCTCACGGATCTTCTGAAGACCGATACCTCGTTCTCGTGGGGCTCCGCACAAGCCACGGCTTTTTCCTCGCTCATTAACCGTCTGACCAGTTGTCCGATTTTGGCCCATTTCGATGATACGGCACCGACAGAAGTTCGTACTGATGCAAGTGGGCATGGCATAGGAGCTGTCTTGATCCAGCGACAAGCAGGTGGCACCAGAGTGATAGCGTATGCCAGTCGCCTTTTGAACCACGCCGAACGCAACTATTCTATCACTGAGCGTGAATGCCTCGCACTTGTATGGGCTGTCAGCAAGTTCCGTCCGTACTTGTACGGCAAAACATTCGCTGTAGTTACGGATCACCATGCGTTATGCTGGCTTTCCACTCTGAAGGACCCCACTGGACGACTTGGTCGTTGGGCATTACGGCTACAGGAATACGACTATTCGGTCGTCTACAAGTCTGGTCGCATGCACAGGGACGCGGACTGCCTGTCTCGTCACCCTGTTGACCCCCCTGACCCTCGAGACAATGACGACGACCCCGGCGTATTCGCTCTGTCGGACTTGCTCAACATTGCAGACCATCAGCGCCGTGATCCGTCGCTTTACAAGATCATCCAACGCCTCAGCTCCAAGCCGGCCGACCCTTCTACGCGTGAATTTATGCTTCGTGATGGCATCTTGTTCCGCCGAAACTTCCGCGAGGACGGGCCTGACGAGCTACTTGCACTGCCTCAGCATCTCCGCTCTGACGTCCTGCGCGAGCTTCACGACGCGCCCACAGCTGGTCACCTTGGCGTGGCTCGGACTTACGACCGCGTGCGTCGGCGCTTTTACTGGCCGGGCCTATACCGGTCCGTGAGGCGATACGTCACGGCTTGTGATCTATGCCAACGCCGAAAAACACCTCGTTTGCTTCCAGCCGGCACCCTTCAACCAATTGATGTTCCCACAGAACCATTCTACCGTGTAGGAGTGGACCTTCTCGGCCCTTTCCCCTTGTCCCGGTCGGGCAACAAGTGGATTGCTGTCGCCACGGATTATGCTACGCGTTACGCTATCACGCGTGCCCTCCCCACCAGCTGTGCCACAGACGTAGCCGACTTCCTCCTACATGATGTAATCTTGCACCACGGGGCCCCTCGTCATCTGCTTACGGATCGTGGGCGGTACTTCTTGTCCCAAGTTATTGATGACCTCCTCCGTTCCTGCCGTACGAAGCACAATCTTACAACCGCCTATCATCCGCAAACAAACGGACTGACTGAACGCTTCAACAAGCCGCTCACGGATATGCTGGCCATGTACGTGTCCGCCGACCACCGCGACTGGGACGTACCATTACCCTACGTTACGTTTGCGTATAATTCTTCTCGCCTCGACGCTGCCGGCTACTCCCCTTTCTTTCTTCTTTTTGGGCGAGAGCCTGCCTTACCATTGGACACCGTGTTGCCTAACTCGGGGACATTCACAACCGAATACGCGCGAGACGCGGTAGCGCACGCTGATTTGGCCCGACAGGTTGCCCGCGCCAGGATATCTACGGCACAAACTGCCCAGAAAGACCGCTATGACCAGCAGCATCGCGATGTGTACTTCGCCCCTGGCACTTTGGTACTCCTGTGGACCCCATCGCGCCACGTCGGCCTGTCTGAAAAACTGCTGTGTTGTTTCACGGGCCCTTACCGCATCCTCCGCATGGTAACTCCCGTGACCTACGAAATTGGACCCCTCACGCCTTCGCCGTCATCTCATTCAACGTCGCAACTTGTGCACGTCTCCCGTCTGAAGCCGTACCACTCCCGTGATCCAGGCTGCCTCTAACCTTGTTCCGTTGTTTGCACCGGGTCGGTGCTCTCGCCGCCGGAGGTTATGTCACGGGCCTTGGCAGATTGGCAATCCAAGTGCTAAGCTATGGCCAACCTCTCCTTCAGGGATATGCGCCACTGCCAAGCTGGTACACAGCCTGGGGAGACGACGACGACGCTGCTTGCCTTGCGGACGTGCGCGCTGTTCCGGGGACATTCGATCTGCTTTGCCCACCGGTTTGTATTTGACTGTAATACATTCTATTACGAGCAGTGCCTTCATTGCCACGTCACAATATTAAGGTGAATCTGCCTACGCAGGTACCAAGAATATTCGAGTGCGACTGCATTCAGATGCTGATATGAAGAATACATAACCGTTGAGGTGGATATACGTACGAACATCTGAAACACAGGGACCGTACTGTGCAGGACATTAAAAAGAACACGTGAAAGAATTAGGGTAAGGCGTGGAAAACTGAGACGCGGGGCAAAACGCGACATTTTGACTTTGCCGCCCTCTATGGCTTATACAAAAGCTACTTTTTCTTTGTTTTTCTATTTCAACAACAGGTGCCGGTAGTTGTCTATGCTTATTGATGTAAAAGTGAGTGCTCGCAGCATTCGTCCGGGAAAAATTGCGGGGCTGATGTCAGTGTGTTCGTCACTCACCAAAAAGGGGCGAAATTCTGCTCGGCAAAATTTTCGGATCCATGCATGAAGGTACTCCGGTGTCACTACAACAAAGTAAGTATTTCTGCTATTACTTTATACTACTAGTTGCATCCCACCAAATATTTAGCTCGTTTTGCGCCGTGCGTCAAAGGCTAAAATTTCTTGAATTCGGTCATGTGAGAGGGGGCAAAATGCGACAAAAAGGCAATGAATTGGCTTAGAGAGTGTGTTATTAAGTGAATCATTTAGTTACACTCATTATACATTATTTTGTTTGTTCAGGAAGGCGTGGAAGTACAAGAGAATATTATCTAGAGCTTCCTGGGAGGAAAACGACATGAAAAAAGCACTGGATGCTGTTCAGGACAAGACTCACTCCCTTCGCGTTGCATCGAGGTTGTTCTGTATTCCCAAGGATGCTCTCCAGAGACGCGTGAAAAAACGGGAAAAATTTCAAAGCCAAGCCATTCACAAACGCGTTTTGGGATCGAAAAGAAGAGTTTTGTCAGAAGAACAAGAGAAGCAGCTCGTCGAACACATCCTATGCATGGAGAGAGCTTTATTCGGGCTTACGTGAAAAGATGTGCAGAGGCTAGTTTTTAATTTTTGCGAAGTACACCACATCGAACACCCATTGAACAAGGAAAAGAGAGTAGCAGGTGAAGACTGGCTCTCTTCATTCTTGAAACACCACAAAGCAATTCTGTCGCTTCTAAAACCAGAAGGACTTTCAATGCTGAGAGCTCTGTCACTTTCCAGATCACGAGCAACTGAATACTTCGACACTCTGGAACGCATTATAACTGAAGAGAAGCTGACACTTTCTGGAATTTTTAATTTAGACGAGACTGGTGTCCAAAACGTGCATCAACCTTCTAAAATAATTTTCTCAACAGGTAGAAGGACTGTATAGAGAAGGCTCACAGTTACAGTCACTTGCTGTACCTGTGCAACGAGGTTTGTTCTCCTTCCAGCAATGGTATTCCTCGCAAGCACTTTAGACCGTCACTGACAGCGCACGCCCCCCCCCCCCCCCCTGACACAATACAATGCGTGCCAGACAATGGCCGTGTGAACGAAGGTATTTTTCTCCGCTTTTTAAAGCACTTTGCGGAAGTTGTCAGATATTCCCGAGACCACAAGGTACTGATTATTATGGATGGCCATTCCAGCCATACCAGGAATTTGGATGCTATCCAATATTTCAGGGACAACGGGATCATTATGCTGTCCCTGCCTCCGCATGCAATGCACACGCTGCAACCACTTGACGTGAGTTTTGCAGCGAAAGCTACAGTACGCCACCTCGGGCAGTTTTTCCGGGGGTGACCAGTTTTGACCTTGAGAGCTAGAGGTCAATCCACACCCCCTTTCGTAAGCACCCGCATTGGAGCAGCGCCCAATGGCGGGGAGAGATAGGCGAGAAGGGAAGGGAGAAGCGCGCGGGACCCGTGCCGCCACTTGGCGGAGGAAGGCGAGGACGCCGCCGCCGCAGCGATAAGTGCGCACGACGAAGGAAGGCGACGTGCGCGCAGAGCCGTGTGCGATGGAGTAGGACGAACATCCATCTGTGGTCGCTCGTACAGCGGCGACGCTTAAACAACGCCGTGAGGCGAAAAAGAGGAAACACGCTACTGTTGCGTCCAGCTTCGCCACCTTCAAGTCTTACGCGTTAGTGTGAGCTTCCTTCATTTTTGTTTTTCAATGCATTCAAGAAAGCATAAAACAATGCTTGCCGTGAATGGATGGATAGCTACCCAGGTGACCGAATCACAATGGACCACATTGGCGGATTAGGGGCAAAAGGCCTTCTTCGAAAGATCCGGCAACACCCGCAGCATTACTGCTGGATTTAAGAAGTGTGTAGCCGAGAGTCCAGGTTCCTCAGCGCTGACGACAGCTTTTTTCTTTCAGCCGAGTAGCGTCCATTTTCGGAGGGAAAGATTCTGTGCCACTGGCCTTCTCAGTCATCCGCTCAGAAGGCGACTAAGGAACTATTACGTTTTCTACGGGCGACGAACTTGAACACTAGGCTATAGACTGACAAGTTACACTCGCCGATGGTTCGGTTAGCACGAGGGTTGAAGACATAGCCGAGGTATTCGTGGGACATTTTGCCACCCTTTTTTCGTCCGAGAGCGTGTCCTGGGATGCAGAGGAATTCGAGGACAAGCTTAGCGCATTTTGTGGGGTGCTGCCATGCGTGCCAGATCACCTGGTTGAGTTGCTGTGTGCTCCTGTGGATGCCGACGAGTTGAGTCAGTGTGTTAAAAGATTGAACGGTGCGTCGGCGCCTGGGCCTGACGGTATCCCTGCTGGATTTTACAAGAAGTTTTTTCCGGCAATTCGGGGTGCACTACTCGACATGGTTAACGGCTTTCTTCAGCGCGGAGTGCGACCTGACTCCTTCCGTGAAGGCCGTGTCATCTTGATCGCAAAACCAGGCGGGGATCCTACGCAGCCCCAGGCGTATCGACCAATTACACTACTGAACACTGACTACAAGATTGTAGCATCCATTTTGGCCAGACGCACCAGTACCGTTTTGCCCGATATCATAAGCCAAGCGCAAACGTGCAGCGTACCAGGTCGCACAATTTTCTCGTCCCTGGCATTGACGCGCGATTTGTTCTGTTACGCGACAAAGATTAGCGCTTCTGGGTGCTTCATCTCTCTCGATCAAGCGAAAGCTTTTGACAGAGTGGAGCACCGATACTTGCTGGGAGTTTTGCGCCAATACGGCTTTCCGCCAGACTTTGTCGCTATGCTCGAGCTGTTGTACTCGGACGTCAGCGTCCGAATCCTTGTCAACGGGCTTTTAAGTAGTCCGTTCTCTGTCACCCGTGGGATAAGGCAGGGCTGCCCTTTGTCACCTTTGCTTTTTGTCATTTGTCTCGACCCACTGCTGCGCCGTGTTGATGCAAGCACTGCCATCCGCGGCTTTCCGTTGCCAGGCATAGGCCAAGTTAAAGTGTCCGCGTATTCGGACGACGTGTCCCTGTTCATTCGGGACGAGGACAGCTACCGAGCGTTTATGCGGCTATTTCAGGAGTACGGTGAGCTGTCTGGAGCTCGACTGAACAGGGGAAAAAGTATGGCGGTGCGCTTCGGCACATTTGCGTCTGGCTTGGCGGGCGACGTAGAATGGGTGACGGGTGTTCGAGTACTAGGTGTGGTTTTTCATGCCTCGGGTGAAGTGGCGCGTAGTACGTGGAAGCGCCTCCTCGAGACTGCGGAGCAACGTCTTGCAGTTGCAGGAAAGTTCAGGCTTTCCCTTGCAGAGCGAAGCTACGTAATTAAGTCGTCCGTCTCGGCAGCGCTTTTTTATGTAGAACGCGTAGCAAAACCGCCGCGCCATTTCACCCGACAGTTCGCAACGAAGTTTGGATCGTTCTTCTGGGCGGGCAAGACGGAAACAGTGTCACGAGCGCTGCTGAGGCTGCCCAAGTCAATGGGTGGTTTTAGTCTGCCTTGTTTGCAAACTATGAGCAGCGCGCTGGCGGTACGGGCAGTGATCGACCTTGTGGACTCAGACGAGTACCCAGGAAAGGCGCTGCTCCAGTACTTTCTGGGAACTTCCCGGTCATTATTTTATGACGCGCACATCGCCGGTCCTTCAGCTGAGCAGCCGCCGCCATTTTACGCGTACGTTATAAAAACATTGCGAAATCTCCAGTCTTCCTTGCCAAGCCTAAGTTTTAGGGAAAGTACGGCAAGTGAAGTGTGCGAAAAATTGGCAATAACCCAATTAGACAACCAACAGATAGGAAGGTCACGCGGTGTCCGGTGGCATCAGCTGACTTCGGCGGCACTTCCGGCTGATGTTCGGGATTTTGGATGGCTACGTGGCTGGGAAGTTCTCCCGACGTGTGACCGTCTGGCGAGATTCGGCGTTGTGCGTTCCGCACGGTGTCCACACTGTGACCACACTGAAACGTTAGAACATGCCTTGTTTAAATGTCGTGTAGCGGCAACGTTTTGGACTGTATTAAGCCGGATGTTCGGACTCACACTTCGAATGAACACTCGTTCAAATGATGTGTTGGTGAATTTTCTGATGTGTGCTGGTGCTTTCGTTTTGTGGAGAAATCGTGGTGCTGCATGTCTTCGAGCCCGGCCGCAACGGGCAATGTACCCTCTGCTGTGGCGTGTCCGGTCGATTCTCATGAGTCATTTGGAGCATGAGTTGGCAGCTCTAGGGGAAGAAGCCTTCCTTTTGCGTTGGTCTACGCGCTTTATAGTGGTCAGGAGCAACATCCTGAACGTTTCCCTAGTGCCGTACTGAGTTCAGTATAGCTTATGAACTCTTTCTTTGAACTCTGGTGGACTTTATGTGACTTCATTTGCAGTAGCTTGTTGCCCACGCCAAACATTTTTGCGCAGTGTGTAGAATGACCACGTTAAATGAAAACTGATTGGATAATTTTCTGTACTTAGGGCAGCGCTGTTATCACTAGTCGCTGCGCCTTGACATGTGGGTTATAATAAATTCTCTTTACCCGCCCCCCCCCTGCATCGCTGGATGTTTACTTACTCGACAGTTACCCCACATTTTTAGTGGGAGATTTTAACTGCGTTTTAGACCCTGTTCGAGACCTTCGGGGGCCGGGTCAGGGAAGACCACGGCGCGGCGCGTGCGCTCTTGGTGACTTGGTAGATCAATTTAGACTGAGTGACGCTTGGGTGCAGACCCACGGCGGCACCTTCGCTGCAACTTGGGCGAGAGGAGCGTCCGCCAGCCGGCTGGACAAATTCTATCTGCCCCCAGAACTCAGTCGATGCCTCGAAAGCTGCGAGGTGCTGGTGTTTCCGTCTGGCACACCTCGTATTTCCGACCATTCTCCCGTCTCCGTAAAGCTGGTGCAACGCGGAACCATCTCCAGCCATGACATGTGGCGTATGGACATCTGCCTGCTAGCAGATCCTGATAGCGTTGCTTCTCTTAAGGACCAGCTGAAACCCGGGCCGCAGAGGAACGAGTGGGAAGACTTAAAGTCGAGTTGGCGCAAGATACTTACGGAGGCGGGACGCAAACGTAAAGCGCGCATCTCCCGAGAACTGGATGAGGCTTTGAGGAGGTTGCGCATCATAAAGGGCGGGCAAATGACATTTGCCATGCGCGACTATGAGGGTCTGTTGAGGGCGCGCTACGAGAGGCTTTTGCGTCAGTCGTCTAGCGCAGCGGGTCGCGCATTCGTGCAAGGCAGGCCTTTGTCAGACCCGTCGGCACTAAGGTATATCAGGGCAGGTTCGGTAGATGACGTCGGTCGAGCGCACGTGCCCCACGTTGTGTTGCCGAACGGCGCCGCCAGTTCGCGTCCAGCCGACATAAGTGAAGTGTTCACTCACCACTTCAGGGAATTTTTTAAGGCGTCAGGAGAGCGCGAATCTTCCCCGGAATTTGAGGATAATGTTCGCAACTTTTGCGGTGAGCTTCCACAAGTTCCCAGTTCTTTAGCTGACACTTTGACCGCTCCTGTCTCTTATGAGGAGCTGTGGGATGCAGTCGGAAGCATGAACCAGTCCTCAGCCCCGGGGCCAGACGGCATCCCATTGAGCTTTTATAAAGCCTTCTTTTCGGGCCTGAAGGACCCGTTGTTAGAGATGGTGAACGCCTTTTTCACCCATGGTGAGCGGCCACTTTCTTTTAAAGAGGGCAACATAGTCCTTATAACGAAACCTGGAGGGGAGCCGTCAGACCCGCGAGCATATAGGCCTATTACTTTGCTGAATACTGACTATAAGATCGTAGCCACCATAATTTCAAGGCGCCTCTCCAAAGTGTTGCCGCATGTAGTGAGTCCCGCCCAGACATGTAGCGTGCCGGGGCGCTCGATTTTTTCGGCCCTGTCTCTCACCAGGGACTTGTTCGCATTCGCCACTCGAACAGGCATTCCAGGCTGCTTTGTATCTCTGGATCAAGCCAAAGCCTTTGATCGAGTGGAACATCGTTATTTGATGGCCGTTCTTCGCAGCTTCGGCTTTCCAATGGAACTTATTACGTGGTTAAACCTCTTGTACCGTGGCCTCACTTCCCGACTCCTCGTAAACGGACAACTTAGCCCCCCTTTCCCAGTTGAGCGAGGGATCAGACAGGGGTGCCCACTCTCCCCCCTACTTTTTGTCCTGGCAATCGAACCTCTACTTAGACGCGTGGCGAACTCTCCTGGCATACGCGGCTTTCCCCTTCCCGGACAGGCCCAGGTAAGAGTGTCAGCGTACGCAGATGACGTGTCCCTGTTTTTGCGGGACGACAGCAGCTTCACCGCGTTCTCGCGCCTATATTCCATCTACAGCGAGCTGTCTGGCGCGCAAATAAACAGGGGTAAGAGTAAGGCACTGCGATTCGGAGCATTCACGTCAGACCTTTGGGGAGAAGTGGAGTGGATCGCCGCCGTCAAAGTCCTTGGTGTAACGTACCACGCCTCCGGGGAGGTGGCGCGTGAGACATGGACAGGAATTGTGAAGAAGGCTAAAAAGCGCCTGTCGGTGGCTGCGCAATTTAAACTGTCCTTTACGGAGCGCAGCTTCGTAATTAAAGCATGCGTTTCTTCCGCTCTTTATTACGTTGCGCGCATAGCTAGTCCACCCCGAAATGTAGTGCGGAAGCTGGAGAGCAAGTTATTCTCTTTCTTTTGGGGAGGAAAGACGGAGAGGGTAGCTCGGGCTTTCATGCGGCTCCCAACCAGCATGGGGGGATACAGCCTTCCATGCATTTCGACAATGTGCAGAGTCCTGGCGTTGCGTAGGTTTGTAGATTTGACGCGAAACCCGGACTACATAGGAAGCAGCTTTCTAAACTACTTCCTGGGCACATCGCGAGGTGTGTTTTACAGCGAACCTTACATCGGTCCTTTGGCAGAGGAACCGCCGTTGTTCTACACCTATGTCACGAAAACCTTTCGAGAACTGTTAGCACAGATTCCCGACTTGGAAATTTCGGACATTGCCCCAAGCGAACTTTGCGAGCAACTTGCTGTGGCGGAACTCACTGCGGAGCAGAAAGAGCGCTCTAAAAAGGCGCGCTGGAGGCAGCTGACTTCTTCGGTCCTCCCAGCGGATGTCAAAGATTTCGGGTGGGAGCGTGGTTGGGGCGTTCTGCCCACTAGAGACCGCTTGACAGCGTGGGGCGTAACTCCGTCAGCGCGGTGCCCTCAATGCGGACAAAATGAAACTTTGCGACACGCAATCTTTCAGTGTTCTGTAGCGAGGACGTTTTGGACGCTGATGTCTAGGATGTTTAAAGTACGCCTAGGGGAGCGCACAAAATCTCGCGATGCCCTAGTAACTTTTCTGTTATGTGTGGGGGCCCTGGTTGTGTGGAGGCATCGTGGCGTCGCGGCACTCCGGTCCCGGCCTCACAAGGCTATGTTCCCCATGTTGCTGCGCATGCGCACGCGTCTGTTCGAACACCTGGAAGCGGAGCTCGCCACGCTGGGGGAAGAGGCGTTCCTCCTGCGTTGGTCGTGCCGCTTCATCAAGGTCAACAACGCACGTTTGGAAATAAGAATAGTTGAATATTAGCCCTGTAATCATACTAAAACAAGTTAGAATATTAGCCTTGTAACCAGACTAAATACGATACACAGTTATCTGCAATGTTCACTTTACCATGTGTGTATCTGTAACTATGTAAGACTGTAGCACTTCTACCCACATTCGGGGTGTTTCGACCCTGAAACTACTGTTCGCGTTTGCCAACAACTCGACTTTCTACTCTGTTTATGTTGTACCCTGCGTGGTACAAACTGTTACAACTTGTGTGTAGGCCAGCGGCAGCCACTTCTGGATTGTTGTTTTTCTGTGTGTTTCCCTTTTGTAATGTATATTTGTTACCCGATGCGTAGTTCCATCGAGGCATGTTATGTATCTGCTTCGATGGACAAATAAACCTCTTCACCAGTGTCAATCACTGTCAGAGCCTCAGTGCTGGGCATACGTGTCTGGTCCAACTTTTCCTCTTTTTTTTTTCCTCTCTCTTTTTTGCCCATCTCCCCTTTCCCACTTGCAGGATAGCAAACTAGGCTCTAGCCAGGTTAACTTTCCTGCCTTTCTTCTACATTCTTCCTTCCTTCCTTCAAAAGTGTGTTGTTTGGCCATTTTCACGCGCTATTTTAGATGACCCCGAGTTCGACGAGCCGTCGTGTACCCGTGAAGAAAAGGATGTGGACGAAGTTGTAGACGATAACACCGAGATAGCCTCATCGAGCAACACCAAGAAGAATGAGCAAACTACTGCGAGAGGAGTTAGTTTTAATGACATTTGTCCAATACCTAAATTAAAAAAAAAAACAAGCGCTAGAAAATCCGAATCTAGCACAGTTTTAACGTCATCGCCTCACAAAACCTGGCGGACGAACCAAGACGCTCATGGAAGTACTCTCGCGGTCTCATATTCCTGGCGAAGTTATCTAAGTCCTTAAAAAGTTTTAATTCTCACTGAGAGTTGAAATCTCACTGGAAATGTGATGAACCTCTCTAATATTACCCTATCACCTGATCAGATGAGCGCCCTGTGAAAAGGTCTGGCATTTTGCCCGGCAAGTGGCGGTTTCGAAGAATTTCAACTTTTCAAGGACTTAGATAACTTCGCCAGAAATATGAGACTGCAAGATTTCTTCCATGGCCGTCCTCCAGCCGACAAATCCCGAACTGTATTATCTAGCCATAAGCACTGGACCCCTCCCACGCAGCGCGATACATGCTTCGACATGTTCATCGCGATGTACCAGTCTCATACCAAAAGCAAACCTCTTTCCGCTGTAACACCACTAACCAGTAAAAGAAAGCCCTGGAAGAACACGCAAGTTGCCCCGAAATATAGTAATCAAACCCGCTGATAAAGGAGGCGCCATCGTGATCCTCAACTAAGCTATGTCAAGGATGCTCATAGACAACTATTAGAATCGACGCTCTACAATGTACTCCCTCGTGATCCCACTAATGATTATAAGCTAATTGTCAAAGATAAACTCACTGAGCTTGTTCAAAATAAAGAAATTAACGAAACAACCGCTCGTTCTTTTATCCTCTTAAGACTGGAGGACCAGTCTTCATCTTTACTTAGATGAAGACTGGTCCTCCAGTCGAAACGTCCGTAAACCACTGTTTTTGTTTTTAATCGGGAGTCAACCAACCATTTTCCCATTTTCTCAACTATTCCTTCTCTGGCTCGTCGAGAAGTTTCTTCTACTGCTTATATATATATATATATATATATATATATATATATATATATATATATATATATATATATATATATATATATATATATATATATATATATATATATATATATATATATATATATGTATATATATATATATATATATATATATATATATATATATATATATATATATATATATATATATATATATATATATATATATATATATATATATATATATATATATATATATATATGTATGTATGTACGTATGAATACTACGGAACTACTCGGGCGGGCCACTATGCTAACTAATGCGTATAACACGTGTTCAGTGTCTTTTTTTAGTTGTCCTAACTACATAGTTCACTGTGCAGTTTACACAATTAGGAACTGCCGCCTATCCACCACTCATCATTGTAGTCACCCCCATTTGGTGTAGCAAGCCTTGTACTTAGCAGGACTGACCTCACCAGTTCTCATTAAAGCTCTCTCTCTCTCTCTCTCTCTCTCTCTCTCTCTCTCTCTCTCTCTCTCTATTCCAATCTCCCATTTCAAATCTCTACGTCTAGCAGTTTTGGCTGAGCTTTGATGAGTCAGTCAGTCGGTCGGTCTGTCGGTCGGTCGGACACTTCTAGATATCGGAAAGGGGGCGAGAAAAACACAGGAAGAAATCAATCAATCAATCAATCAATCAATCAATCAATCAATCAATCAGTCAATAAATAAATAAATCCGATCAATCAATCAATCAATTATTGGATTGATTGATTGATCGGATTGATTGATTGATTGGATTGATTGATTGATTGATTGATTGATTGATTGATTGATTGATTGATTGATTGATTGATTGATTGATTGATTGATTGATTGATTGATTGATTGATTGATTGATTGAACGAGCTTTAAGTGCTCATGGTCAGCGCACCCTCCCTGGCAGGGTTCATTCTTTGGCTGGCTAGCCCAGGTCCGAGCTGGCTGCTGAGGCTGTCGTCACAAGGCCGTGCTGTACGGAGATATCATAGAAAATTTTAATTGAAGGACTACTATCTCGCCAAAACTGTTTACAGCATGTTTGACGGGGTATTCAGGAAGCTTGACTCCGACAGCACACGATTACGGATAAACGGAGAATACTTGAGCCATTTGAGGTTTTCAGACGACATAGTCTTGCTAAACGAGTCTCCAGAACACCTGCAAAAAATGCTTGAGGAACTACAATCAGGAAACGTGTCCGTGGGTGTGAAAATAAATATGAATAGGTCTACACTAACGATGAGTCAACATGCCGAAAGCGCCCTTTTCAGCATATCTACCGAAACGATGGAACAAGTAGAAGATTGTAACTACCTCGTGCAGGTTGTCTGTGTTGATCCCAACTATGAGGAATAAATCCGGCGCAGATGAGGTATGAGCTGGGGTGGACTCGGCAAACACTCCCAATTAATGAAAAGTAAGCTACCTTTACCACTGAAACAAAGAATTTGTGAACAATACGTACTACCGGCGATGACATTTGATACCTTACTGAACAACTTGAAAGCAAACTTAAGTCGGGTGAACGTGCCATGGAAAGAAGAATGATAGGAATAACGTTAAGGGAGAGGAAACGAGCTGCCTGGATCAGCGAACAAACTCGAGTAGATGATATCGTAGTTCAAATAAAGAAAAAGAAATGTACTTGGGCTGGCAACATAGGCGGGGTGACAACCGGTGAACTACCACGATAACACAGTGGATACCGAGTAACGGGTCTAGACTAAAGAAAAGGACAGTAACTTGATGGAGGGACAAAATACGGAGATTCAGAGGAAAAGAATTAATGAACTCGAGTAGCGGAAGAGAGGAGTGGTTGGAGGTTCGATGGGAGGGGCCTTCGTCCTTCAGTGAACCTAAATAGGCTGACGGTGATGATTCTGACACATGTAAACAGTGTATTGTTTACATTTCTCACCTCATTTCATCGGGGACTTGAACGGGCAGCGCACTGGAAAGCGACACGCGACGACGCCCCTCCCTCATTCTGCAGAAAGAGGCAACAATGGCAAAAGGGAGGGGGAGAGCAGTACTTCTCTGATGCTGGAACAGAAGCAGTAAACGCATACGAGAGGCGGAGAGAGTGGTTCTTGGAACATTCGTCAATCGTAGGACTCTGAACACACAAGTATGTATTGTCCAGCTGCCACTTAGCATTCCCGCGAACGCGTCGACTAAAGGAATTCTCTTCGCGAGCGTGCCACGCACTCTTGACACAGCCCATCTGGTTAAACTGCTTCCGGTGACCATCACCGCCCTCACTAAAGCTGCTGCTCTGCCCCGTCGCACAAAAGTTAACCATATCGACGTCGAACGTTCGCACAAGTGCGGTTCGAAATGCCCTTTCTCGGAAAGAACCGAACGAGCGCTAAAATGGCTACCAAGCTGCTGCTGTCGGCTACGGCGCTACTGCTTTCCTCGTTGTCCGTTCAGTGCGCGGTTTCTGAAATCTGGCACCCGTGCTACCAGAAAGCCTTCAACAGGAGCTCGGTGAGTGAAGGGGACAAAGCGAGAACGCTTGAAATTACGAAGCAAACTTTCAAGGAGGCAAGAGAGCAATTTAGGCAGGGCAACAGGACAGCCACTTCGCACAAAATTTTCTGGAACATTCTCTCCTCTGATGCTGGCATCAAAGACAAAGAAGCCGTGAAGAAGTTTTTCGAAGTGTTGACTTTGTGTCTTTATGAGGAATGGACAAACTGGATCAGCATACCGTGTCAGGAAGCCAAGGAGGCGAACAGGAACCGGCTTCTTACCGACAAGGACCTACGAAAATTGATCCGAGTTGCGAGCGCAGCGTTGGATGAAAGCGGAGGCTACCATGTCCCGGACGACGTTCTCAAAAAGAAGTTCACGGATGCGCTAGGCAGCGGAGAGAAGGGTCAGGTGGCTTTGAAAATGCACCGTGCTATATATAACTGTCACGCGAACAGTGACCCTGGGAATGCTGGTCAGTGATCTTCTTGCGGAGAAGGAGTGTCGAACGCACGAACTATAGAAAGAGGCGGCCGATTGACGACTATTCTTCAGAGAAGAAAGGCCCAATCGAGCATTCTTCTTACCGCTAAACTACCGATCGTCTATTCTATACCGGAAGCAGTGTGCTCTGAACATTCTTCGAACTTGCCTTCATTGTGAGTGCCAGAAAGAAGAGAAGGAGAAGATCTCGTAGGTGACAATTAAAAGGACTCTGATTGGGGAGTGACTAAAATCCTGGTCTCGAAGCTTCTTTCCCGCGGTGGTTTGAAATTCCTCTAAGAGGTATTCTCAGGCACAAGAGGAACATTGGCCGCGTTTCTGATTGCTTTGCTGGAAATGCCGTCGAAGGGCGACTCTTCTGACGCCCCTCCGACGCAACTTCCCCTCCTCTCTCAACTTTTCCACCCCTCGCGCTATTCTGCTCCCCTCTCGCTAGTCCAATGATAAGTACAATGAAGCTTGTTCAGATCAATTCATATTTCCCGCGTTTGCACTGCCCGTCGCCGTTCATTTGTATAGCCTAACTCTTTTTGTATCCCGTTGTTTTTTCTGCCTAGAACATATTTTTCTTGTGTGTGCGGTTATCTGGCTTCTATTCAATGTCCGTTTGTTTAAACTGGTGTTCTTTTTTTGTTTGTTTGGTGCTGCAAAAACAGATCCAACGAGTATTTTATAACACAAGCTCTCAGTTATGTACCGTCACGAACCAGAACCAGAAAATATGAACCAAGACACTCAAATTTACAAAATACTGCTCGCGGATGTCCAATAATGGCACACTATTGACATATTGGGAAAGCCACATTTCCCAACTTTGTGATTGTAATTATGCGGTGCGTCGATTTGAGTTGCATGGTAAGAAATCACCCAATTTGTGCGCTGTGTTCACATTCTTTTGTGTGCGCATTTCATTTGTCCGTGACTGTACTTGTATTGTTGCCTGAAATATTAAGTGCGAATGCACTTCTTAAGCGAACCTGAATCGTCCGCCGCCGTCGTCCGCATAGCAACAGCTGCGGGTGCGCGCGCTCCTCGTCTTCCCTAGCAACGGGGGGAGATGGGCGCGCGCTACTCTCCTCCTCCTCTCTCCGCTCAGTGACTGCGGGTGTGGCACCTCCTCTCCACTTCGGGCGGGAGAGCTCTCGCGTAGCGGGCGCTCCGCATTCCGACGCGTGAGGGCGCTCGTGTATCCCTCGCTGTAACGGAGGGCGCTACTCTCCTCCTCCTCTCTCCGCTCAGTGACTGCGGGTATTGGGCGTCTCCTCTCCACTTCGGGCGGGAGACCTCTCGCTCGCGTAGCGGGCGCTCCGCATTCCGACGCGTGAGGGCGCTCGTGTAGCGGCCGCGTTAGGCCGCGTGGGGCGGGAGGGTATTAGTCGAGCGCGCGCCGTCGTCGAGAGCGGTCGCTGGTCCTGCATCTCGATAACGATGATGGCGGACCGGGCAACGGTACCAGCAATAACGAGTGAAATATCTTTCTTTGTAGTTGTGTGCGTGTGTGTGATCTCTCGACTACTCATTAAGATCACGATATCCACCGTAATCGCGCAATCAACAACCGTGCATTCGCACTTACACACTCTCCCCCTCGGGGAAGTGCGAGGGAGTTTTGTTTCAGCTTCCCTTCTCTCTGTATAATGGGGACGCATATCACTTGCCAATAGTTTTAGTAGTTTTAAACGATATTGCGAATGTGGTTTCCAGCTTCGTGTTAGAGCTTTCTTTCATGTTGGCCGGGCTTCTGAATGACCTACAGACGGACGGACGGGCGAGCGGGCAGACGGAAGTTTTCTTGTTTGACTATCGTAATAAAGACTATCGTCTTTGAAAATTTGTTTGAAAACAAAAGACTGCCTGTGTGTGCGAGTGCGAAAGCATGGGTGTGCTGCGCTGCAAGGTTCGTTGGCCATTTGACCGCACACGTGGGCTCACATTGCTTAGATATGGTTACGTTTGATGATTTTTTAGGTTCGCGCGTTCCTCAAGGTCCCGAGGAAGGTCATTGCCGGCCGAACGTAAGGCGGGCGCATGGAGGAAAGAATACTATTTCCTCCTTGGGCGGGCGCATACCCTCTCCTCCTTCACCGCTGCGCCGCCAGCAGTTCGGCTGGCGTCTAATTAGCAATGCTGACGTCATTCACAGGGGGCCGCATGACGCCCGCGTCGGCAACCAATCAGGATTTTCCTCGCCGCAGAACGTTTTTTCGCTCAATAACTACCTAAGCTTTCGCATAAACTACGATGAGATTGACCACACGGGGATTTTGAAGGAATTTCTGATGGCTCCTAATATTAAACGTTGTCGTTCTTCAACGCAGCGAAGTGGCAACTTTCTTGCAGCAATACCTGCTAATAGAACTTTCTGCCTCGCTATACTTTCACAAGCTGTCGTGACATGACGCTTCAACCGTGAAACTAGGACCCCGCTACTTTCGTTTATTTTATTACTTTTGAAGTTCTCGAAATCGAAATCCCGGCATTCGGACGGCACGGAAGGGAATTGCTGCAGATGCATACAACACGTCTGAACAACAACAAAAGCAGGTGGTTCTAAGTGATTTATTTCACGCGTAATAAAAGGTTTCACTATTTTTTCTTCATAATTTTGTATTTTTGAACAATTCCGTAAAATGAGGAAGCATATGCTCGACACACTAGATGCAATGGTTACGTTTGGCACTGTGCATAACCACGTAGCTTGGTGGCCCTTATTTTGAGGGCCCTTTTTTGCACTCGGTGACGTTTGTATTTTGTTTTTCGAGTGGCCTCCTGCAATTGCGGTGGCCCAATTTTGAACGAATACAAAAACGCTCGACAGAGGGGGTTGATATTATTGGGCTTAAACAATTACGTAGTCCGAAAATATTACTTCATATTTTCTTGCGGATTATTCGAAGAACGCCATAGGCCACAAAGTTGAATAAATGGAGAAAGTGTTGCCACCTTAGGTGCCCCCTTGCTCCCAGCGTTCAATTTTGTTGTGTACCCCAGGCTTTTTTGGTTGAACACACGCGGCGAAAATTAATTTCTGGCCCATTGGTTGGGGGATCATGAACATTCTTTCTTCGCTTACCTGTACATGCTAGCATCTTTAGTGAGGTACGTATAATACGTTTGTTGGCTAAGGACTCGTTTTACAGCGAAGATGTTTATAACCAGGGTTCTGGAGATTCTCAATGTGGTTTGAAACCGTCTGAGGCCTCACGTTTCCTTGAAGTGCCCGGCCTTCCATGGTCTGGGACGTTCGCGTGTGCGCGTTCATTTGTTTGTTTTTCGCGTGCTCGCTTGCTTGCTTTTAATTCTCTCCGCTCGTTCTTAAAGACGATAGTCTTTCTTGGGCTACTTAAACCCAGAAATTTTGGTCTGTCTGTCTGTCTGTCTGCCTGTCTGTCTGTCTGTATGTCTGCCTGTGACTCGATTCAACCACCCGGCCAAAGTGAAACGAAGTCTGCGCAATAGTCTTATATACTGACAGCCAAATCTAAACGTTCAAGGTCGGTTTATACGTTCGTACTTGTCAACGTTGTTGAACAAGAACAAGACATTAAGCAAATATAAGACATAAAATTAATACACCAGAGATATTTACAGTGTTCCATTATAAAAACAGTTCATAGACGCTTGATTTTTGTGAAATGAAATACTGCATCTACTGCAGAAAAAAAAAATCGCACTGTCGCCTGCTGTCGCCCACGCCACTATAGCTTCTGGCAGCATTTTAAGAAATCAAGCGGCAACATATACGAAAAGCTCCAATAGATAGGTTCCACGTTCTGCCTGGAACGCGCGTGGACTAGGCCAACGTGGTGCTATAAACGTTGCAGTATGGCCTTGATTCAGGCGCGTCTCCGCCGTACGGCAGCGTTGGCATCGATGCATCCGGCCTGGAGCAGTGGAACACGGCAAATTTAAATTGACTTGAGCAAACCTTTAGCGTGTTTACCTTGGGTGGAGCGCGACGCAAAAGGAACAACGTGAGAGGTGAGCGGGAAGGCGAACGGAGGAATTTAATGGCAAATGTTGACAGAGACTATCGTCTTTTGTCGACATTTGCAACGAAAGGAGCAGATACACGGCCATTTTTTTAACTCGACAGGTTGCCGTATTTTATTTTGAACCCATTCCATCATGGGCATCACTTGAATGACAGATACTGAACGAAAGACATTCCTAAAATTGTAGTTTAGTAGTAGAAAACTTTATTGTAAAGTCAGGCTATCTAGCTCTCAGAGGGTGGTGCCCTTAGTCCAGGTCCCCATTTGCTGCTGCGATCCGTCTTGCGCGGTCGATCAGACCGCGCTGGTCGTCCAAGGCTGAGCTGGAAAGAACGGCTTCCCATCCGGAGGGTGAGGGGCTGGGTATAGGCAATTGGGTCAGGGGTTTGGGGCATTCCCATGTGGAATGGTACAGGTTCGGGTGTCCTCCGCAGGATGGGCATATGTCTGGGTACATGGTAGGGTAGAATTTGTGCCGGCGCGAGAGGCTAGGAAACGTGTTAGTTTGTAGCTGGCGCCATGCAGCGGCTTCCTCGCGGGTGAGTTGCGCGTGTGGCGGAGGAAGTGTCTCACGAAAGAGTCTGTAGTGTTGTAGTACAGTCGAACACGGATATATCGAACACGGATATATCGAATAATTGTCTATATCGAACTCATAAATTATCCCCTTGAAAATTCTGTGTAAAAGTTTAGGAATTCGGACGTTTATATCGAACCGTATTTTTCCCGAGATTGGGTATATCGAACGCCGCGCGAGCTGGAAGGTGCTCTTCGGCGGTCGCGCACCCCCGATTGAGGTTGAGGAGGATGTGGAGGAATACGCGGGCATGGCGAAGACTGGCTCGCGGAACTAATCCCCCCTACCGGAACGAATTTGCACTTGCTCAGTCAGGCCCCGCTACCGGCCGCCGTAGCGTTAGCGGACGGAGCCCGGTATGCTAAATCTCTCTAGGCACAGAAGCCCGAACGCTCAGAAAAAGTGACAGTGCGAGGTAGGGATGCCCCGACTGCGCACGTCCTTTTTTTTTTTTTTGGCTGCGTACGTTCCCGGCTTGCCGAAAAAGAGTTTTTTTTTCTCTCTCTCCGGGTCTGTCTTCCCCCGATGTCGTCTCCAGAAAGGGAAGAGGGAACGAAGGCGCTGACTGCATCCTCCTTCTTTTGCATTTTGCTGCTGTTGCTGCTGTTTGGCGAGTTGTGCCGCACCTTTCGGAGATCACTGTTTCTCTCGGAGATGACCACCGCGAGCGCTTTGTTGAAGTCCGTTCAGAGAGCCTTGCAATTGTAACCTTCAAAGTTCTCGTGGTACGTGCGCGCTGTTCTTCTTTTGCGTGCGTGTTGTGCACGGTGTGCGCAGGCGCAGCGTACTGCTGGAATTTTCTAGTTGTGCAGCCTCGAGAAGATCGAGACCAGCGTCTTTAATTTCATTTCCAGGACGAAGAAGCAGGCCAAGATCAGCGATTTTTTTTTCATGGAAATAAAGCGTCCTGTTGCGTCGTGAGTGCGGAATTAGTTGTCATTCTTGAATGCGGCGATCGATAAGTGATCGTCCGCCATAGATAAGGTCTCAGAGCCAATATTTTTATATCGAATTTTTCATATATCGAACTATTTCGCGATCCCCTTGGAGTTTGATATATCCGTGTTCGACTGTATATGTGTGTATGTGAGTGGGATACTTTCTGTCTTGTCTGGTTTGGGTTGGTCTTCCGCTGGCGCCCGGAGAGTGAGGCCTCGGGCTACCGCATGAACGCGTTCATTGCCAGGGAAACACGCATGCCCACGTGTCCAGATTAGACGGACTGGTGGAATCTGTCGGTTTCGCTGCAGGATGTGATAGGCGGTCGGGGTGATACGTCCTTGCGCATAATTTCGGCATGCCTCTTGTGAGTCGGATATAATATTTACTGGGTTCCCTGAAGGGCGAGTGCTGATAGCCAGTGCTATTGCACACTCTTCCGTTTCCGTGCTGCTCCCGGAGCGTATGGTGGCTGACGTTACCGTCTCACCCCTCCAGTCGGCTACCGCTGCCACCTTGGCATTTATGGCTAGATAGTCTGCTGCATCCGTATGAGGGTGTCGGGGTTACTGCCATATATGCGATGCTAGGCCTTAGCCCGCACGGCACGCCTGCCGGCATGATGTTCTGGATGCATATTTCTGGGTTTGGGTGATACTGTTATTCTCGCTCTAACTTCCGGGGGTATTGGTTTGAGTTCGCCAGGGGCAAGTTCAGACGTCGAGTACCCTAGTTGTCGAAGGACGTGCCTCCCTGTGGGGGTGCGTTTCAATCTTTCTAATTGACTGATTTTTTGTGCTTCGATTAATTCCATCGTGGTATTATGTAGGCCCAATCGTAATAACAAGTTCGTTGAGGCGTAGACAGGGATGCCTGTCGCTGCCTTCACGGCGGTGCGGATTAGGGTGTCCAGCTGCTTAGTCTCTGCCTGGGTAAGTCGGTGGTAAGGTACATGATAGGTTATGCGGCTTATGCCTGCACGATGCGTAGTACGTCCGCTTCTTTAAGGCCGTGGCGGCAGTTGGTTATCCTTCGGATCATGTGGATTATTTGATTAATTTCTTTTTTCAGTAGTCCCAAGGTGTACGTGGCCTTCGCGTTCGTTTGCACATGCAGCCCTAGCAACCGTAGCCTGCCTACTCTGTTAACTGGCTCGCCCTCGACAGTGACCGTAATGTCGGGCGGTGGGTCGGTTTTCCGGCGGCCTTTTCTGACTATGAGCAGTTCTGATTTTTGTGGGCTGCAGGTTAGTCCCCCTGCCCTTGCATACTGTTGGGTGGCGTTTGCTGCTTCCTGTAACGCGTCTTGTATATCTCCATCAGAGCCGCTGGTGGCCCAGATGGTAATATCATCCGCGTACAGCGCGTGTCTGATTCGTGGAATGGCATCTAGAAGGGGAAGGGGGGGGGGGGCAGTCGGCTCATTGCTAAGTTAAACAGCATTGGAGAAAGAACTGACCCTTGTGGCGTGCCTTTTCCTGCTAGAGGGATGGTGTCTGCGCGAATGTTCCCCACCCCTATTGTTGCTGTGCGATATTTGAGGAATGCTCGTACGTAGTTGTACGTCCTTCGGCCACGCTTGGTTCCTGCAAGATCGTGGGCCACATTGTCGAAAACGCCCTTAAGATCTAAAGCTAGTATGGCTTTCGTTTGTGTGCTGTTAATTCGATCAATAACGTCTTCTTTAAATTGTATTAGTACATCCTGTGTGGACAACCCCGGTCGAAACCCAAACATTGTGTGCGGCGTGGCTCGTGTTCGTCTAGGTATGGTTGCAGTCTGGCTAAGACGATAGACTCAAGTAACTTTCCCACGCACGACGTGAGGGAGATGGGCCGCAGTTGTTTAGTGATGGTGGTTTGCCCGGTTTCGGTATCATGGTTATATCGGCGTGGCGCCACTCTTGTGGTAGCGTTCCCTCCTACCAGTGGTATTGATAATAGGCGGTTAGTTCCTGTATTGACCTGTCATCGAGATTTTTTAGAAGACGATATTGTATGCCGTCTGCCCCCGGCGCAGTGTTTCTTGTTATCCGGTGGAGTGCCACTCTGACTTCTTGCTCTGTTATGTCCCTGTCTAATTCCGTGGCCTCCGCGTGTGGATAGTCTTTGTAGGACGGAGTGGCGCCAGCGCCTAAGTAGGTGATCCTTAGCTCCTCGTTAATGGCTGCTTCGTCCCCGGGTGTCTGTCTCAGAATCTTTTGAAGAGTTTTGCTGATCGTTGCTTTTGTTTGATTGGGATCAGTAAGGGTTCTAAGCAGCGCCCACGTTTTAGCCGTGCCGAGGGATCCCTGCATGCGATAGCAGAAGTTTTTCCAATTATTTCTGGTCAGTTCCATTGCGTAATTTTCTGCTTGTGCTGTTATTGCGGCTATTCGCTGCTTGAGCTTTCTGTTATGTTTTTGCCTTCGCCATCGTTTTTTCAGGCTGTTGAGGGCATCCCAGAGGTGCATCAAGTGCCGGTCTTCATCCGGGTGCTCCGGGGGCGTGCCTATGACTGTGGTTGTTTCATTTAGGTCTGTTTGGAGCTGACGGACCCATTCCTGAAGAGTTACTCCATTTGTTTCATCTTCGCCTGGCTCGTTATCACGTTGGAGCTCGCGCAGTTCCCGGAATTTGTCCCAGTCGGTTAGTTTTACTTTGCGCTCTTTGATTTTTGTTCGCGCTGCAATAAGTTCAGTTTCTATAATATTATATTTACAGTGAACTCACAATTAAGCTAGGGACAATAACGAGGATATATATGCAAAATTGCGATTAACGGCTGATACACAACAAGTTACGTGCGTACGTGTAGGATATGTGGACCCTGTTGTGTACTCTAATGGAGTTGCCGGGAGGAGGGGGTGCGGGTAACGGCGTAGTGGGTTTACGCCGTTCACTTCGGTTTTCACCGAGACTGCCAATACACCCTATGCAACATCTGGGTGATTGACATCAACGTCCTTCGGAGATATACAGGCACAGAAGAGTGACACCTAAGCTGTTGGAAATGTTCAAGAGGAAATGTAACTCGCTTTCACGCGGAAGTTTTAGATACAAGTATCACTAGAGCACGGACGCCCGCTTATACGACCGGCAGCGGGGTATAAAAAATTACTGTCTCGTTCACAAAAGCAATCTCTGCGTTCTCATCGCGTGTGAACCTAAAACCTTGTCTGCTAAACAAGTTCTCTTCTGTGAAAATGTCTACTTTACGAATCCAGATTTCCAATAACAATGTGATGAAAATTTTAAATTTCAAGGTGTAAATTTAAAGGCAGGTGTAAATGCCTGCGACGGATGAGAAAAGCTACAAGTTGCACACTTTAGGTTCGAACGCTCCTAACACAAACCGCAAGGTCAGCCTGCTACCATCGCATCCGCCTCAGCTGTCCCAAACCTGCACGTACGCGTTCCTTTTAACGTCCGGAGCACGTCGATACCAGATTTGGGCATTTTCGCCCATCTCTGGCCGATTTACGAGTGTTTTTCTCGAGTGAGGCGAGGCCGCCGGGCTAAGCCTAACGAGGAATACGACCACTCCGAGCATGGCGCCGGCCACGTCGGCGGCCGCCGCCACGAGCGACGCCTCGGGCCCCACCCCGACAGGGGCCGCGGGCCACCACGTCGCAGAAGACGCCTACGAAGATTCCACGGAAATGGATACGACACCTGCCAACTCTCCTCGCCGACGACGGCCCAGCCTGGACCGCAGCTCGGGGAGGACGGCCATTACGGTTCCCGGCACCGACGACGACGCCGACGCGGGTCCGCGCGCCGACGAAGACGCCGCCCCGGGCAACAGGGACCGCGCCGGGTGGATTCAAGTTGTCCCCCTGCGCCGCCGCAAGAACCAAGCGGGCAAGCAAGGGACCCATCCGCAGCATGCCCCTTCGCCCACCGGTAAGCCGAGCCCCGACTCCGCTTCACAACCCCGCACGCCCCGGCAGCCCACGCGGGCGCAGTTCGCTAACAAAGTCAACGCGGTCATGACGAAGACGGCCAGGATGCCCAATTTCGCTTCCCGCGACGAGAACAGGGTGGTAGTTCGACCACGTGGCGGCCTCGTGGTAGGCAAGGTGCTACTGACCGACCTGCGGAGAGCCGTTTTCGCGGCGGCAGGCGTGGACGTGGCTGCCTTGGAGGAGGACTCCGTGTCGCCCAACGCGGCCCAGAACATTTTGGTGATTAGCACGCCCAGCGAGGAGCGCACCTTGCAGTACGAGCTGATCCAGGAAATCGCGATCGGAGGCGCGACATACGAGGCCTACGCGTACCGGGCGGCCCCGGAGGACTCGTCCCGGGGCGTCATCCGCGGCGTCGGGCTCGAAGACACGGCGGAAAACATCCACCGCTTCGTGGTCAACAGACACAACCCCACGGCGATGGACGCCCACCGCCTCGGCAAGTCCACGGCCGTCGTCATTCTCTTCGACGGCGGGAAGGTACCGTCCTACGTCAGGTACGGCGGAATGATTACGAGGTGCTACCTCTACCGGCAACACAGAGAGGTGTGCAAGACGTGCGGCCAAGTCGGCCACCGAAAGGACGTGTGTCCCACCCCCACCGCCCGGGTCTGTTTCGCCTGCGGGCAGCGGAACCCGGGGCCAGACCACGAGCAACGCTGCAAGCCCAACTGCAAGCTCTGCGGCGGCCCGCACGCCACGGGCACCAAGAGCTGCAAGAATAAGTTCAAGACCCCGTTTCAAGTCAAGAAGCGACAGTGGCAACGCAAGCTCAACGAGGAGCAAGCGAAGTCGGCACCGCCGCCGCCGGCGCTGAAGGTCAGGATTTCTAGAAGAGACGATTTCCCGGAGCTCGACCAGCGCGCGGCGCGCGGCGGCAGCCGGGAGAAGAGCCGCGACAGGAGCGCGTCCGGCGTGGCGCGCGGAGATAGGCACAGAGACCTGTCACGTGGCCCCACATGGGCGACGGTTGCCGTCGGCGGCGCAGCTGCGTCGTCGCGGCGGCGGTCCAAGTCCGCGCGGCGCGAGAGATCGGCGTCTAGGGGAAGGCGCGCGAGCCGCTCCGGTTCACGCCACAACAGCACGAGGCGGCCGGCCGCGAAGCCTAACGGATCGGAGAACGCGGAGCTACGCGAGATGGTGAACGAAATGCGTGCGACGATCCACGAACAGCGCATCACGATCGAGCGGCTCTCCAAGCAGCTAGAAGAGCTACGGGGACTGCCGAAGAAGGGGTTGGAGAAGGCGAAGGCCGCTCCCGCCTCCGAGGCCCCGAAGCCTACTTTGACCATGGCGGCGTGCCCCGCGCAGGGGCAGGCTCTGCGGCCGCAACCCCAGCGACAACAGGCGGCACGGGAACCCACCCCCGGGCAGCGACAGGAACCGCAGCAGCCGTCTCAGGCGGCAAGCCAGACCTCCCCGACCCCTCCCAAGACACGGGTGCAGGAGTGCGAAGAGCGCGAAGAATCCGAAGAGGAGATCGATGCGGACGAGGACGACGCGGAGTCAGTCGTCTCGTCGGCGTCGGCGAAGGCGACCGGCGCCGCGAAGACACCGGGCTACGCGGGTCTGAGTAACCGCTGCCGTCGGCTGGAGAACCAGATGAACCGCTGGGGCAAGGATCTGGAGAACATGGAGAAGCGGCTCACCAACAGGATCGACCGAGCCCTCAACCAAATGATGCAGCAAGTCAACCAGGCCGTCGGCCAGATGACCCAGCTACAACAGCAGCTGCAGCAACAATTCAGTCCCGAAAACATGAAGACGCTCAAGATGAACGCCATACAAGAACACTTCGACAACGGAGCCTCTCAGCAACATTCACCATGACGAGCCGCGACCGCACGACCCTGAAGATCTGGCACTGGAACGCAAACGGCTTCCGGTGCCGGAAGGCAGTCCTGCAACAGCACCTGCGCTCCCTGACCGCGCCGGACCTCCCCGACGTGATCATGGTGCAGGAAACGCACGCCGAAGACGCGAACGCGACGTCCCTGCCGGGTTACAGAGCGCACGCCAGCCCGCCGAGCGCCCGCGCATGCGGGAAGGGCGCGGCGCAAGGAGTGTGCACGTTCGTCCGCAAGGGCATCGCCTTCGTCAAACACGAGAATTTCCTGGGCGGCCGCGGCAGTTCCATCGAGCACTGTGCGACCGAACTGGCAATAGTCACGGGCAGACGGAAGAAGCGGGCGACGGGCACCGCCGTCCTCGTCGTGAACGTATATAGCAACCCGCAGCACCGCCAGCAAAAGTTCCGGGCGCTGCTGCACAAGGCTCGCAACGCGGTCTCCGGGCAGAGGGACGCGGCGGTCGTCGTGTGCGGCGACTTCAACGCCCAGCACCGGGAGCTCGGGTATACGGCGACGTCGGCCAAGGGCAGGAGCCTGCTGGAAGACGCCGCCGAGGCCGGTTACGTGCTGCTCACGGACCCGTCGCACCCGACGCGCATCGGCACGTCGACGGCCCGGGACACCAACCCGGACCTTTCCTTCGCGCTCCTGCCGGGCGGCAGGACGGCGCGGTGGAGGAACACGGGCCACAACCTGGGAAGCGACCACTACATCGTCGAGGTGACGGTACCGCTCCGCTCCGGTGACGGCGGCGGCGCCGGCCGTGTCCAGCACCGCCTGACCGACTGGCACCGGTTCCGGGAAACGGAGCTGGGAGAGATCGAGAACATCGAGGAGTGGACGGAGGGCCTCGTGGCCGCAGCCGAGGGGGCGACGGCGACGATCGAGACGACGGAGGACACGCCGCGCATGGATCCCCGCCTCGCGCACCTGCTCGAGGCGCGGCGGTCGCTGCAGCTGCGCTGGAAACGCCAACGTCACAACCGCGCGCTGCGCAAGCGCGTGGCGGTGCTCGGCCGGGAGATCGAGAAATACAGCCGCCAGCTGTGCGCGCAGCAGTGGTACGAGCTTTGCGGCGAGGCAGACGGGCAGCTCCACCGGGGCGGCACCTGGAAGCTGCTGCGGCACCTGATGGACGAGAGCAAGAGCAAGGAGTATCAGCGTCACCGCATGGCGCAGATCCTGTACACCGCGATCAAGAAGCTGGGGGAAGAGGAGGTGCACAAGCGTCTGAACGAGCAGTACCTCCCGACCACCCCTCACGAAACGCATGCCGACTACGCCGGGCCGCCAAACGCCGCCCTCGACCGGGACATCGAGGAGTGGGAGGTCCGCCAGGCGACCCGCTCCCTGAACTGCCGCTCGGCCGCGGGCCCGGATCGCGCGACCAACAAGGCGCTGCGCAACCTGAACGACGCGGCGGTGGTGACGCTGACCAAGTACTTCAATGAGTGCTGGAGATCGGGCAGCCTTCCCAAGCAGTGGAAGAAGGCCAAGACCATCCTGCTTCCCAAACCGAACAAGCCGCCGGGCATCGAGAACCTGCGCCCCATCTCGCTCACGTCGTGCGTGGGCAAGGTGCTGGAGCACGTCTTGAACGCCCGGTGGCAGCGGTTCCTGGAGGATAACGAGCTGTATCCCGACGCGATGCTGGGCTTCCGCGCGAGGCTCGGCACGCAGGACGCCATGCTGCTGCTGCAACACGAGGTGCTGGCGCTCCCGGAGGGGCCCACGGCGGACAACCGAGCGATCCTGAGCCTGGACTTGCAGAGCGCCTTCGATAAGGTGCGGCACTCTGCGATCCTGGCCCAGGTGTCGCGCCTAGGTCTGGGGCGCAGGTCCTACGACTACATCCGAGCCTTCCTGTCCCGGCGCACGGCGCGGCTGGAGGTCGGGGGCACGCAACTAGAGGAGCGCGAGCTCGGAAGCACCGGCACCCCGCAGGGCTCGGTCATCTCGCCGTTCCTGTTCAACCTGGTGACGATCGGCGTGGCCCGGCGCCTGGACGAGCTCCCGGACGTCCGGTACTCCATCTACGCCGACGACATCACCCTGTGGGTCACGGGCGGCAGTGACGGCCACATCGAGTCGACGCTGCAGGAGGCGGTACGCACCATCGAGGCCGGCCTGGCGGGCACGGGTCTGCGGTGCTCGCCGCAAAAATCGCAGCTGCTGATCCTGCCCCCGCCGGGCCGGTATCGAAAGCGCGCTGCAGCGGAGGCGGAGCGCAACATCGTCGTACGAGCGGCAGACGGCACGGCCATCCCGTCGGTCCCCAGCGTTCGAGTCCTGGGCATGCACGTGGACGCGAACCGCGGCAACGGCACCACGATCGAGAAGATGATCACGAAGATGGGCATAGCCACGCGCCTCGTGAAGCGGATCTCCACGCGTTCGAGGGGGATGCGCGAGGCCAGCCTCCTCCGACTGCTGCAGGCCTTCGTGGTGAGCCACGTGGCCTACGTGGGCGCCTTTCACCAGTGGAAGGCGCAAGAACGGGAGCGCATCGACGCTGCCATCCGCAAGTCCTACCGGGCGGTCCTGGGCCTCCTGAACGGCACGAGCAACGCCGCCCTCCTGTCCCTGGGGGTCCACAACACCCTGGTGGAGATCAGCGAAGCGCAGCGCGTATCGCAGCTGGAGCGCCTGGGCAGCACCAAGTCCGGGCGCAAAATCCTGCAACGGGTGGGCCTCCGCCCGCCCCTCGGTCCCGCGGCGGAAGACGAGCTGGTCCCGCTGCGAGACGACGTCGCACGCCGTATCGTAGTGCCTCCGCTCCCGAGGAACGTGGACCCGGAGCGAAACGTCGAACGCCGGTCGGCGCGGGCGCGCGCGCTCGCCAGAACGTACAACGAGGACGAGGGAGCGGTGTTCGTGGACGCGGCCAAGCACCGCGAGCGGGCCGACACCTTCGTGGCGGTGGTCCTGAAGGCCACCTCGGGAGAACTGCTCAACGCCGGGTGCGTGCGGGCCGCGACCGCCCGGCAGGCCGAGGAGGCGGCGATCGCCTTAGCCCTGACCCTGCCCGGCACGCGGACCGTCCTCAGCGACTCGAAGTCGGCGATCTCCAACTTCGCGAGGGGCACGGTGTGCAGGAGCACCGCGCGGCTCCTCTCTCGGATCCGGGAGGGGGCCGCCAACAGCACGAGCATCCGGTGGTTCCCGGCTCACGCGGGCCGGGAGCTGCCCAACGGCCACCACAACCGCAACGAAGAGGCGGACGCCGCGGCCCGAGTCCTCGCCACGTGCCGGACCGCGCCCCCCCGCCTCGACCGAAACCCGGAAGACTCCGGGGAGGAAGCAGACGACGACCACGACGAAGACGCAGGGGAGCCCCTCGTCGCCTACGGCGAAGTGCTCCGGTGGTACAGACGCGAAAGAGGGACTTTTCCGCCTCCACACCCCGGCCTGTCCCGGGGGGAGGCGGTGCTCCTGCGGCAGTTACAGACCGAGACCGTGCTCACGCCGGCGCTGGCGCGCCACGTGTGCCCGGAACTCTACGAGCGGACCGAGTGCTGTGTGTGTGCGCGAGTGCCCGCGGACCTGGCCCACATCATGTGGGGCTGCAACGAACAGTGCGCGCGCGACGGAGGCGACCGCCTCCCGCCGGACATTCGCGCGTTGATCGGCTCCCCGGAGCACGGCAACCAGCTCAGGGCCGTCCAGCGGCTCGAGGCAGCTCTGGCGCTGCAACGGCGAAAGGAAAGCCAGCGCCCCTCGCCTCCCGGCCCCCGCAGGGGTCGAGCGGACGGCGACGGCGCGGGCGATCCGAGTAACCCGCGCGGCCGGCCGGGCACGACGCCTCGGGCTCCGCCCGCTACCTAGCGCAGGTAGTTAGACGAGGTGCGGCGAAGCCCTGCGTGGCCTGACCCGCACCTTTCTCGCAGGACGAATTTATAAAGGTCATTTCTCTCTCTCTCTCTCAGTCACGCACGCGCCTACTGGATCGATGTGTAGCGTGAAGCGTGCTCTTTGCACAGCCCCCCTCTCCCACCCCCATTGAAACGTGTCCAGCTGCTTTGAGCAGCGTTCCTGACGTCAGATCGACCTGCCACTCCGCCACATCGTCTGCGGATTGTCTGTTCCTTGGCTTGCGGTCCTCACAACTGTCGTTTCAAGTGTGCGCAGTCCCGAAAGCGTGAGTGGTTGTTCAAATGTCCCGCCACTTCTTCGTCTCCGCTGTAGCGTTCCTTCTGGCCACGCAGTTCGTCCGAAACGCGAATGTGCGCGACGAAAACAAGAAGGCGTGCATCAGGGAAGCCTTTGCCAAGAGTTCGGTGACGGAGGAGGACCGGGCGAGGACGGTCGAACTCTTGGAGCAAGTCTTCGACGAGATGCAGGCAAGATCTAGCAAGGGCGAGAAACCTGACGGCTGGATGTCCAAACCGAACGTGATTTTCGCGAAAAAAGTGCTAGCTGACCAGGGACTGAAAGGTAAAGCAGCCGCCATCGACTTTTTCCGGCAGTTCGTGTGCTGCCTTTCGGGCAAGTCGCTGACCTGGAAAAACATGAAGTGTCAGGAAGCCAGGGCGGTGAACCGAGGTCGGCTTACCGACGAGGACCTGAGGAAGTTGATCCAGGCTGGCAATGCCGCCGGCCGGGAACGTGGCGGCCAATCTGTCCCCGACGACGACCTTAGAAGGATTTTTGCTCAAGAACTCGGAAGCGACGAGAAGGGCCAAGCGGCATTGGAAGTGCACAAGACGCTCTCTGAATGCCAGAAAAAATGGCGTGGGTAGACGGAGACAGACACAGGACCTGCAAGGCGCGAGTATTTGAACAACGAAGAGTGGGAGGGAAGGATCGTATCCCTTCATTCTGGTTCTTGTCGTTGAGCCAGTGCTTGTGTACTCCACAACAGTGGCGGTGAATTGCCAAAACTCCAGAAATCTATGTACGTTCAGAATGTAGTTAAAAATGAAACTGTCGTAACAATTGATGTGTCCGGAAACTGTGTGATAAAACGTGGCCGAAAATATTTCTGATTTCTTTGGTGCTTGCAAGCCCTTTGGTGGTCACTTACGTCAGTTAGAGAAGGTAGTGCGTTAATTGCTTGCATGTCACCGGTACACCATGTGTGGTCTGCTTTGCGTTGTCGTGTTTTTTGTGTTTTTGTTGGTCGGTTGCGGACATTTCGAAAGGAACCTCCATGTGGCCGGGACATACGCCTGTGGCGTAGTTCAGCGCACAACGACATTATTGAGAACCGGAGGCCAACGTAGACAAAATAGGGCACGATTTCGACGGAGGGTATTGAATGAAGCCCACTTTACCGGAACTCGGGTTAAAGAGTGGCTGAAAAAAATTCCCAGGGATTAGTAGTCAGTTCCAAGAATTTCTTTAGTTCTTAGCACCATTTTGCATTCCTTGTAATTCCGGTGATCAGATTATGCAGCGAAAAAGTATAGCCAGCAAATGGGCACGCTTGTACTATAGACTTCCGTGCTCCATATCGCGGCGAGTACTCAACACCAGATGTATACGCTTAGAGCTGTTATCTATGCCGATGCTACTCGTTCCGATAAATTATTGCGATTAAGATTAACACAGCATTGTAAGGTCTTCCATCTACGCTGGCATTTCCGGGTGTTTCAGAACATTCTCTTCTGAGATAAAGTGGAGTCCACGGCACTACCATCGTATTTTGAAGATCTGAATTTTAGGGCGAGCAGGACAAACTGGTATTCCGCCGCTCACTTCGCTGTCAGAGTTAAAGCGTTTATCGCCGTCACTCTCAGTTCGCACACTCCGTAGAAGGATGCATCCCGACGCGTCCGCTTTGACGGAGCGCAAATAAACAATGCGACGTTATAGAAGACAGGAAGCAACTGTCCATACCTGGGAGAAATTTCTTACTCTTCCTGCCTTTTTTTTTACACATGAAGCAAAAGTGCTTTCCCCCGTCTTGGTTCCTCCTCGTGACGGCGTCGACATGTTATGACGGCTTCAAGAGTTTAATGTGTCGCTGTCGCGTCCGTTTGCTACTGTGCTTTGATCTAATTCAGGGTTCCGGCATAGTCAAAGCAAAAAACCTACAGCGTCACTGAGGCGTACAAATAACACACGTAGTGCGGGTTGAAGTGCAGATGAAGCGACTCCCGAAAAAAACTTCATCTGACATCGATAAGCTGCCGGCACAAATGAAGTCCGAACCTGTCAGAGAAACACGGGGCTGTTTTATTCAGGCGCGTAAGAGAATATTCGCCAGCGAACATATGTAGCACCGACCCGACTGTCCAAACACACCGTGGACGCGGGGATCATGAGCCGCAAACTTCTGTGACAAAAGGAGCCAAACCCCCGCCCCCTCCCCCTTCCCCCCCCCTCCCCCCCCCCAAAAAAAAAAAAATAAGCACTGAGAACCTAATGCAAGAAGGGCGCATGCATCAGGAACTGTTTGGCGGCGGAAGTGAATTGAAAGGGGAGAGGACGGCGTTACCCGACGGAAAGCCTTCCGCATTGATATTTCGGGCGCCTGTGTTGAAGCATTCATGTAAATCAGGCACTTCAACTAAGTTGTCGGTCCAGCGTATATCTAAATGGGATACGCAGTTTCAGACCTTTGTATTTCCCCGATTATTTACGGTTTTAGGGACGTGCGGAAATGAGTGCGCGCTTCGAATGGGACAGACTTTAACCAGCTATATAGCTTTGTGTGGACGCTAGTAAGGTTACGCTTAGAACTACTGAACAGTGAAGCTTGGAAGCCGTGTTTAGAGAAAAATGCACGTTTTAATTAGTTACATAATCATTTCACTTGTTCAGTCAGGATTCCTGCGAAAACCAGTTATTCTTCTTCGTCCCTAAGCATCTTCTCAAAGGCTCATACGTGATGTACTTATCAGCGTAATGCCAATTAGCCAGGAAGAGCAATAGAACGCGAGCACGCAAAGTTTAGGCACCTCTCGTTCCTTCTATCAAGACAAGAGCTAGACAACTTGGCCTGTTAGCAGTGGATAGAGCTTTCTGGCCCCCCTTCCCTATCCCTGCCGTAAAGAATGCATAAAAAGTATAGCACGTTAAATTACACCGTGCGAAGCGATCGCACAGGATTTCAAAGAGCAAGGCGACGCCTCCAATTCAACGGAGTGGCATGGCATCGTGTACGACTTTCACGGCAGTTCCATTTGGGCAGAAGTCGTGAAAGGAATGCCGTGTTTTCCTTGGGAATTACACGCGTTTGGAATCGTGAAACGCAAGCATAATTTCAAATCAGCTCTGTGGGCGTGTGTGTGTGTGTGTGTGTGTGTGTGTGTGTGTGTGTGTGTGTGTGTGTGTGTGTGTGTGTGAGTGTGCGAGTGTGTACATGCGTGTGTGTGTGTGGGTGTGTGTGTGTGTGTGTGAGTGTGCGAGTGTGTGCATGCGCGTGTGTGTGCGTGTGCGAGCGTGGCCGTGCGAGGGTATGCGCGCGCACGCGTGTGTGTGTGTGTGTGTGTGTGTGTGTGTGTGTGTGTGTGTGTGTGTGTGTGTGTGTGTGTGTGTGCGGTGGTGCGCGTGCGTGCGCGCGCGTGAGGTCGTGCGCGTGCGCGTGTGCGTGGGCGTGTGTGTCGACTGCGTGTGTGTGCGTGGGCGTGTGCAAGCGTGTGTGTGTGTGTGTGTGTGTGTGTGTGTGTGTGTGTGTGCGTGCGTGTATGTGTGTGCATGCGAGTGTGCGAGTGTGTGCATTCGTGTGTGTGTGCGTGTGCGTGTGCAAGCGCGTTTGTGGGTGTGTGCATGCGTGCGTGCGTGTGTGTGTGTGCATGTGTAATGCATATGGGCGAATGTTCCACATGTAATCGTTATAATAGCGTAAATGGAGATAAGTTTGTAGAACAAAATTTTGAAAAAATAAATAAGTAAAATTTAAAAAATACGAAAAATGGCGAACAATATCACGCCTGTATTTCCACAATAATGAATATTTCGCGGTAGTTCTACGGGCAATCGTTGTGATAGATTAAATAGAGATAAATGGTCGAACGAAATTTAGAAAAACTAAAAAACGAAAAAAATAAAACAATTACGGAAAATGACAAACCGTGTAACGCCCTGCATTTCCACAATGAGGCATATTTTGTGAAAGTTTCACCTGTTATCATTATAATAGCGTAATTAGAGATAATAGGTCACACAAAATTTAGAATGATTAAGAAAATAAGAAAAACATAAAAAAATACGGAAAATTGCGACCCGTGTAACACCCTGGATTTCTACAATAACGCCAATTTCGCTAAAGTCCCAGCTGTGATCGTTCCAATACCATAAATTGACATAATTGGTCGAACGAAATTTCGAAAAACTAAAAAATAAGAAAAACATTTAAAAATCTCGGAAAGTGGCAAACGTCTAATTCCCGGCATTTCCACAATATTGCATATTTCGCGACAGTTCCACCTGTAATCGTTATAATAGCGTAAATAATTGGTCGAAAGAATTTTTGAAAAAATAAAATAAGTAAGATATAGAAGAGTTACGGATAATGGCGACCTGTGTAACGCGAACGCCCTTCATTTCTACAGTAATACAGATTGCGCGAAAGTTCCACCTGTAAAATAGACACAATTTATTTAAACGAAATTTAAAAAAAACTAAAAAATAAGAAAAATGTCAATAGATTGCGGACAATGGCGACCTGTATAACACCCTGCATTTCCACAAAAATGCAGATATCGAGGAAGTTCCACCTGTAATCGTTATAATAGCGAAATGGAGATGATTGCTCGGACAGGATTTGGAAAAACCAAAATAATTGGCTGTAAAGAAGTCACCCTCAAGACAAGCGGCATAATATAATGCTTCGCATTAGTAAACAATACTCGTAATTTTTGCAGATTTTTGTATAAAACTGTGGCTGATAGGCATCCATGGTATTTGAACACATTATGCAGTCGCTTGCGCATTTGGAAGTCAAATACGCTGTCCACGAGTTACAAAAAAACACGAGTTACAGCTGTTTTCGGTGACCTTACTCGTACCGTAGAAGCCCGTATGTGCACGGCAGACAGGAATTCGAAAACAGTCCAAAGTGAACAATCAACACATCAAGAGATGACAGTGAAACGTGCCTGCCGCGCCATTCAAATGCGTGCGGCACTAGATCGACGGCTTCTTGGCTCATTATTTTGTACTTGGATGCCATATAAATGAGCATTTTTATAAGTGGAGGTGTTGTAGATGACTGGAACGCGTAACAATAAAAAAAAAACTCCCACCTCCCCTCGCGGGAACCCCTGTGGAGATGCGACGCATAGGGGGTTCACGTTGCAGCGTTGGACAGCGGAGGACCGGCGCTGGAACGATGGAGCGGAGCGGCGCAGGCACCGCGTTTTAAAGCGCGCATAACGGTGAGGGGACGCGCCGGCGCCAGTGCGTCGGCCGCGGCTATGACGCAACACAATCCAACACAATCCACTTTAATCCAACCCAAATCCAATCCAATCCAAGCCAAGCCAAGCCAAGCCAAGCCAAGCCAATCGAATCCAATCCAATGCCCCTCGCGAGAAAGTGTTCGCTAGCCTCTATAGTGTTCGCTATCGGAGAGGAGAGGGGGTGAGCGGCGGAGAGCGCAGCTCGCGCGGCGAGGAGAATGGGGGAGGGGCGGACGCCGACGGCGCCGGATGCAGGGACAAGGCGAGTGAATGAGATGCAGTCGCATCTAATAAAAATGCCGAGCGCTCATTAGCGCGTGCTTCGCGACGACTGCCGAGGTTCCCAGGCACGTGCAGTGGCTTTAGCAAAAAAAAAAAAAAAATCCCGGGCCATCTCCATTAACGTGAAACATGGGGAGGGACGATGCATGCAGTGTATAAGCGTATCCTCGGCGCGTTGGCGGTTTTGCCAACGGAGATGAAACCGTTGGTGATTAGAAGTATACAGCTTTGCTGTAACAGTCTCTTGTCTTTGAAGCACGAATCTCTCTAGCGCGAGGCTTAGTCGAGTCTCCCGGTGTCTTTTTAGCACGCGTTACGTTCTAGCAAGAGGCGTAAACGAGTATCCGGGTGTTTTGGTACCTTGACTACATGAGACGACGATTACGACGACGACAGCAGACGCCAACAGCCCCAGCCCTGAAGGGGCTTCGCCCCTAAAGCAAAAAAAAAAAATGCTGGCGAAAACTTCTAGGAACAAGAAAATGCCGCGGACAGGGAAAATGCCGAGCGCTCATGAGCGCGTGGCTCGCGGCGACCGCCCAGCTTGAGACGTTCTGCCCACTCCGTGAATTTATTGCCATGAAGACCACGACGACATAGATGAATATGACGCAAAGAGCAAAGCGACGACAGAACATGTAAATAAACAATTTTTAACTTCTCCAAAGCGTGGTGGTGCGCCCCTCACTGCTTACGTAGAAAGAAATTCTGTAACTTCGCCACGGTTCAAGCAGAGTTGGGGTTTCGGCTGGTTGGTAGCGGTAATCCATGACTTCGTGTAGCGCAGGAAAAAGCAGAAACGAACAAGGCCACAAGGAGGCGACAGGCACAAGCACTAACTTCCAAGTGAGCTTTATTGAAAAAAATGCGTGAATTTAAACACTAAGGTGGGACATTATCGTACACAAAGATAGAAAAGAACAGAACAGAAGCAAAGCATGATAAAATTGCACTCTCGCACTCTCGCTTGGTGAAATGGGGGCGGCAAAGCTTTGTTTGACTAATGTGCCGCAAAGGTCTTGTTCCCACAAGATTCAAAAAAGCTTCTTGCAGCAGGTGGAGCGCCTTTGCCAAGCAGCCGGGGTTCACGCCACAGCTTCTTACCTGTCTTGCTGAGGCCTTACTCAGGAATATCAAGTACGCCGGTCGAGATGCATAGCTTGAGGCGCGTAACGGCGCTGATAGCTCTGTGAAAAAACTGTGATTCCGTACTTCCATGACCTATCACATAGGCTGAAGAACATTGGTGCGAAAGCTGAGGTGAATGTTCTGTTCTCCGCCCCAAGGAAATTGTTAAGCCTATGCCGCATAAACGACCGCGCAGCTCCCCGGCAGCCAATGTGTGACAAGAATCACAAAAGTCGTTCGTTCCATGCGTCGTAAACGTCGTGTACGTCATTCCCCTGGAGTGCCGTAAAGTATATGTCGGGCAAAGAGGTCGTTGCCTGAACGACCGGCTGCGTGAGCTAACTGCAATGTTCATAAAGTTGTCAAGGGCCACTTGGGCATTCACTGCCGCGATTGCGGTTGTACGCCCCTCTTTGACAGTTGTGACGCCATTGCTCGTCACGCCAACCACAGAACAAGGGAAATAATATAAGGCAGCCGAAATAGCACGCCTGGGGGATCGTTGCGTGTCCGCACCGTCCGTGGCCTTGTCCGATAAGGAGATTGACTATCTGAGTGGGGAAGGAAAGGGGGGTGGGGGGGGTGCCACCTTAGTCAATGCCTCGTGCTCCCTTTTGTGGACGTCACATCGTTGTGCGGGAATAATTTTGTGTGCAATTTTATCATGCCTTGCATGCCCTGTTCTTTTCTATCCTCCTCTTATGAAAACGATGATTAAAACACGAATCTTTCTCCCATGAAAGCTGTGTCAAAGTCAAGTCCGAAATCCAAACTGCTTCGACCATGTCGGGATGGCGTAGTCGGGTAGACGTCGGCTTCAATGAATAACGCGAGGGACTCGGGCTTGATTCCGCCCATGGGAAGATTTTTTTTTAAAGCAAAGCTTTAGTGTCCTCACTAATGCCGCTTTTCGCCAATACGCCCTGCAGGAAAGCCAACTTTTTCTGACGGTGACGATTAATGATCTTGGGAGAGTAAAAAATCGAGCATCTGCCCCTTGCGTTGTGAACCCGGCGTCGGTCCGACTACTTCATTTCGACATGGTCGAAGGGATCACCAAGCAGCAGGTACCTATTTTGCCGAACACACCAAGGAAGGAAGGAAGGATAAGACAGTGCGTGAAAGGCAGGGAGGTTAACCAGGTTACAGTCCGGTTGGCTACCCTACACATGGGAAGTGGGGAAGGAGGGGTTTGAAGAGAAAGAAAGAGTATTGAAAAGACAGGAATAGAGCTTGAGAAGCAAGAAGAGAAAAATTAAAGATAACTACAAAAACAAAACAATAGGCGCTAATAACGCCTAAACTAAAACGGTAAAATAACCAAATAACAAATGAACAATGGTGCACAGTGTCTCTACAATCGTTCAGACAGGCCACAAAAGCACTACTTCGGTACACACCAAACCGATACGTCAGGCCTACGGTGTGCACACCAGAGAGTTGCTGTGGGTGCGTACCTCCAGATTAGCACATGCTCGCCGTGTGGGATTGGCCAACCAAAAAATTCACCACAAGAGAGAGAGAGAGAGAGAGAGAGAGAGAGAGAGAGAGAGAGAGAGAGAGAGAGAGAAGAAACTTTAATGACAAAAATAAATTGTGGGGTGGCTTCCTAGTCCGGAAGTCCACGGGCTGTCCTGGCTCTGTCCGCTCGGTCAACCAAGATCATCTGGTCGTCGAGGCTCGAGCTGGACAACAACATGCTCTCCCACTGCTCACGGGAAGGGTTGGGAATGGGGGGAAGGTCGGGGTTTCGGTCGCACTCCCAGACGATGTGGTAGAGGGTGCCTGAATTGCCGCAAAAAGCACACTCCGGGGAGTATTGTGTGGGGAATAGATGATTTAATCGTACTGGATTTGGGAACGCGTTTGTTTGAATTTGTCTTAATGTGTTTTCCTGCATTTTAGACAAACTGCGTTGGGAGGGGGGAAAGGTCCTTCTACCTAATCTATAATATTCGGTTATTTCCTGGAAGGTCTCAATCGGCGTTGGACTGTGCTCCTCCTCTGGGGCCCGGTTGGTGAGAGCGCGGGCCAATGAATGGGCTGTGTCGTTGCCCGGGAGATCGGAGTGGGCAGGGGTCCAGACGATTCTGACCGTGCGAGAGGGAGGGGTTTTGCTCAGGAGGCGCAATGTTGTTGAAGAAACTGCTCCAGCCGCGTAGCTTCTGCATGCCGCTTGACAATCGGTGATTATCGTAATCGCGGTGGTTTCTGTTATGGCCAAGGCAATCGCCACTTCTTCCGCTTCCTGGATAGAACCGGTCTTGATTGTGAGACTGGTGAGTGGTTGATCCCTTGAGGTGACCACTGCGACCACTGCTCCCCAGTAACGCTGGTATGGAGCGGCATCAGTGTACACTGCTGAGGAGTCTTTGGAATACCGCTTGTCGAGGGCTGCTGCTCTGGCTTTTCTCCTCCTCTCATGATGGTCTGGGTGCATATTCTTTGGGAGGTTGGCGACGTAGACATTCTTTCTGATTTCTGGTGGAAGCATCTGCGGCTGCTGTTTCTCCTGAGCCTGCCATTTATATGTAGCCAACAGTAGTCGCCCCGCAGTGGAGAAGCCTAATCGCAGTTTGTGGCTTGCGAGGTGGGCCTCGATAAGTTATTCGGCAGTGTTGTGAAGGCCGAGACTGAGCAGGCGGACCGTGGAGGTACTCATGGGTAATCCCAAAGCTTGTTTGTAGGCTTTTCGGATGATTATGTTTACTTTTTCGAGTTCTGCCTTGGATAGGACTGTGTAAGGGGTTGCGTACGTTATCCGGGAGATGACAAAGGCTTGCACGAGTCGTATTTTGTCCTGCTCCTTCATGCCGCGCTGTCTGTTGGGGATTCGGCGAATCATGTGCGTCACTTGTTCTGCTGAGTGCTTAAGGTGGTTCACCAGGATAGTGTTCTTGGCATCCGCTTGGATTATTAGCCCGAGAATTTTGAGGTGTTTGCAAGGGTTTATAGTGTGGCCGTCCAGTTTGATCTGAATGTCATTGGAGTCCTTGGCGGTGACTTTTATTCCTTACTAGTAGTAGCTCTGATTTTTGCGGGGCGCAAGAAAAGCCGCATTCCTGGGCATATTGGTTAGCAATGTCGGCTGCCTGTTGAAGGCTGTGTTGAAGGCCACCCAGTGAACCAGAGCCAGTCCAAATTGTTATGTCGTCTGCGTACAAGGCGTGTTTTATATCGGGAACATCGTTGAGTCGCCTCGAAAGATCGAGTAGTGCTAGGTTGAAAAGCAGGGGGGATAACACTGACCCCTGAGGGGGCCCCCTGTCTCCGAGGTGGATAGGGGCTGAGGAGACGTCTCCAACTCTGAGCACTGCCACGCGGTTCGAGAGGAAGTCCACGATGTAGTCGTATGTTCGTTGTCCACATCCCGTTCCGGCCAGGCGCTGTAGGACTGCAGTATGTGCCACGTTGTCGAATGCCCCCTTGAGGTCCAGGGCGAGGATGGCTCTTGGGGAGGGGCAGGAGGCTGGAACTAGGATGTCTTCCTTAAGCTGGATCAGCACGTCTTGTGTTCCAAGGTGCTTGCGGAATCCGTACATAGTGTTTGGCATCTGACCTGTGTGGTCCAAGTGTTCTTGAAGCCTCACGAGTATGATACGTTCTAAAATTTTGCCCACACACGAAGTGAGAGATATCGGCCTCAGGTTGTCGATGTGAGGAGATTTGCCCGATTTAAGGATCATCCGGACTTCCGCTGTTTTCCAGGCGATACGGAGTTTGCCAGAGCGCCAACAGGAGTTAAAATGGCCCGTGAGGCTTTGCATGGCTCTGTCGTCGAGGTTTGACAGGAGTTTATAGGTGATTTTATCTTGCCCAGGTGTGCTGGCTCGCTTGCTTTCGGCGATGGCTGCTCGAACCTCGTGTAGTTGGATGTCCCGGTCGAGCAAGGGATTGGGGGTCCCAGTGTACGGTAATGATGGAGATCCATTCCCGGCTTTGAGGTACTTGGTTGTAAGATCTCTAATGAGGTCTTCCGTCGTGCCTTGGTAAGAATTGAGAGTTTTAGTTAAAGTGCGGCTGCTTTCACCCTTGCTTTTCAGCGGGTCAATTAGGTATCGAAGCAACCGCCATGTCTTCCGGGTAGACAGTGTTCCTCGAAGACCGTCACACATTGTCAACCAGTTTTTCTTGCATAGCGAATTTGCGTAATCCGTCGCTTCCTTGTTAAGTTGTGCTATACGCAGCTTAAGTTTTCTGTTATGTCGCTGCCTTTTCCACCTACGCGTAAATTCACCAGAGGAACGCGCTCAATCATTCTCTTCGTTAGACGGAGGGGTAAAATTTTCTTGGGGCACTTCGCGTTTCATTATAATCATCATGGGACCTGTAAAGTTTACTTTTCTGCAATGCGTTTTGGTGTTACGATCTACGGTGCCAGTCAGGCAAGGAAAGCTTTGCTTTAGTAGTGCGTAAACAATGTAACCCCACCCTGCAATAGCCCATTTGTTTTCGTCGCCAAGCGTACTCATTTTCATCGTCATCATCATAATCATTGTCATCGTCGTCGTCATCATCATAGGTAGCCAGCTCCAATGGAGCGGGCGGGGAGTCATCGCTGCGGCCGTGTCGAAAAGGCCAGCACGTCAGGAGATGGCGCCTACCCTGCGCGGTCACCCTCTCGAAAGCGGCAAAAACTCGGGCCCGCTTCTTCCCAGAGGGGAGCCAGAGGACGCGCGCCTTCCTCGCCAACCGAGCACCCACTCACCGATACCATCAGCCCAGAAGTCGTCCGATGCCTCTTCAGCTACCTCGACGTGCAACACCGCTGCATCATGGCCCAGGTATGCACTGCATGCAGGGCGATTGCCGAGGAGCCCTGGATTTGGGCGAACGACGTTGTGACGCTACCTCCCACGCTCAGCAGCGTTGCGGCGCTGGACTGTCTCAGCCGTCGTGGCATCCGCAGTGTCATTATGAGTAGATACGGGCTGCGGCCGGCACTGTTCTCGGTGTTACTGTCGCGTTTGCCAAAGCTGAAGTCACTCGACCTGTCCGACTTCTGCCTCCCGGGTGACGACGCGATCCTCTCGCTTCTTGAAGGAGGGCCATACCCGTCCCTAGAAAGGCTCTGCCTATATGGTAGCTCATGGGTGACCAACAAAGCGATTGAGCACGTCACGACAATGCTGCCCAGCCTGCGTGAGCTCAATGTACGTTTCTTCTGTAACGTCGGCGACGCTGCTGCCATGGCACTATTAGGCGAAAGGCTGCCCCAGCTAAAAGTGCTCTCACTGAAGAAGTGCGGGGTGTCCGATGCGGGCCTCAAGACCCTAGCGGGCTTATCCGAGGGCTACGGACCTTCGCGCTGGGGGACTACAGTCACTGACCTCCGTCTTAAGCGCTGCGAACGCATATCCGACCTCGGGTTGGAATACGTGAGCCGCGGAATGCCCAACCTCGTCAACCTGGATCTCAGCGAGTGCTGCGGAGTGACCGACGGAGGAGTCGCGTTCATCGCCGACATGGCGAGCCTCAAACGGCTGGCTTTGTGCGGCTGCGAAAACGTGACTCGCCGAGGCATTCGCCACCTCGCAGAAGGTCGCTGCCGTCTGAGTTACCTGGACGTCGGTTACTGCACCCTGATCGATGACGACGCTTGCTCTAACATGGGCCGAGGCTCGGGCCTACTTTGTTTGAAGTCACTCGTTATACAGGACACTCCAATAACGGACAGGGGCCTCTCTGCACTGGCCAGGGCGCTGGCACCGTCACTGACAGTGCTTGACGTGTCCGGGTGCAAGAACATCTCCAGGGACGGAATTGCGGCGGTGTCCGTTTTTCTGCGTCGGCTGCGCATGATCACCATGATGGACTGCCCGAGGCTGACGACCGCCGCTATTAAGCACTTGGCGAACATGCCGAGTCTACAGGCGGTATTTGCTCGTGGCTGCCAGAAGATGACTGGACGGGGCATGAAGTACGTCGCCCGCAGCGTGAGTCAGGTTAAATTTCTGGTACTCGACGTCACTTTGATGGGTCTCTGCGACAATGGAGTCCGACATATGACAACGGTAAGTACCGCTTATACGTGACGTGTAAGGCCGGGTTCAGACTGTTGTCGCAACTGTCGTAATATCTTTAAATAATGACGTCATTTCACGTCTCAGCCAACTGAACTGCAGGAAACGCCGTTTTTTTTTTTACGTCCATAGCGCCCGATATGCTGTTACATCGGTAGTTTGCACCTAGCATAACAGAAGTTGATGCGATTTTACGAAGTTTATGTGAAGCCCACCATTGCGTTCATTTAAAAGCATGGGCTTTATTTCAAGCTTTTACAATTGCCTAAATTCAGTGATGGCGATAGTATGACTATGTATGGCTATGTATCTGCCAGTCGGTCAGTCAAAAAGGAATTGAATGCTTGAACAGTTCCGAGCTACTACTGCTATGGTTCATGAATGTCCACGTTATTCAGCGCAACCGAAGCGTCAAGTACATTTCAAGGAAAATATATAATTTAATTAAAAATTCCTGTCGAACCTGTTTTTTTTTAACTGCGAACAAAATTAAAGCGTCAAACACACTGTCGAAGACAGAGAAGGTAGAAGCAAGAAATAAACAAAACAAGGCTCGAACTTCTCCAGTGACCGCAGAAACAGGCGATGCCAAAATAATGGATGCGAGCATTGTGAACGCGGGAAGATTGACCTGCATTTAAGTTTCAAGTTTATTTTCCAACATTGGCGTGCTGGGGGTAAACCAAACGAAAAAGCGGCCAGCGACCACTTGAAGGTTCGCTGACCGGAAGAGTGTTAGGAAGAGTGTTAAAGATGTCAGAAGACTGTTTACTTTAGATGAAATTTGCAGGTAAAAAAACAGATACGCGGTCACTTTCTTTTTTACTATTTCTTTCTTCTGAGTTTGGGTCCTGAGTGAAGTGCATGTGTTTTAGACCAGAATTTTAGAAGTGTATCAGTGGCTGAACATACTCGTTACGGAGGGCGTGGCGGTGACGTGAACATCCGTAGAAGCATTTGGAATAGGTCGACGAACCAAAAGTAGGTTCCTAGGGTGGTGTCGCAAGTCGCCATGCGGATGCTGTTATTATCCTTCCGCGCACGTTTGTGTGGACTTCATACATTCCGTTTGAACCAGGGTGAAGAGTAAAGGGTGCGGTAGCGAAATCTCGAGGAGTACTCACGGCTACAGTGACGAGAAGCATTCCTTCGTTTCGCCATACATTGAAGTGCAGACGTGGCGATTATCTGGACGAAAGCGTTGTCTGTCGCATTGAAGTTGACCTTGAAAGGCGCTGCATGGACACGAACAATACCAAAATGAATGATTGATTGATTGATTGATTGATTGATTGATTGATTGATTGATTGATTGATTGATTGATTGGTTGATTGGTTGATTGATTGATTGTAGGTTTCTAACCAAAGCAATTTTTTTAACCTCCTTGGTTCTAACGCGCCGACGCTATACACAGGCAATGAGGCACACCGTAGTGGAGGACTACACATTAGTTTTGACCACCTGAGGATCTTTAACGTACGTCGAAATCTCGGACACACGGGCGTTCTTGCTTTTTCGCCTACACCAGAAGAGCGGCCGCCGCGGCCAGGAATCGAACCCGCGTCCTTGTGCTCAGCAGCAAAACTCCATAGCCACTGGGCAAACGCGGCGGGTAACAGTAAAAAAAAAAAAATACAAGAAAGGCCAGCAGCGAACTTTAGCATGGCAGCCGTGCCTAAAAAATGAAAAATGACTTCCAAAGGTAATTTGATTGATTAGTGATTGAAAATAATGGTCAGTAACGTGAGATTAAGGTGGACTAATGTGCAGGATAAAAAAAAAAGGGATTTGAAATGACAACTATATAATAATGACGTATTAGTGATTGATGATCAGTGACGTGGGATTAGGCAGGATTAAGATGGGTTAAGGTGATTGACGGTGAATACAGTTACATTACGGTGGAATACGGTGGATGAAGACAGAGAAAGGTGCAGTGCGGTAAAATAGCAATCCTGCTGTAGCGATGGGTGGGCATATATATAGAAGGTACCATCACAATTCTAGTACGGCAGATTTTCTCCTTGATGGCTTGAGTAATACGAGATTTTTTTTACAGCGCGGGAAATTTCGTGTCGCAAGCAAGAAACCCAAGCAGAGCCCAGATGTTCTCGCCCAAGACGCTGAGCGCATGCGCCGCCAGGTTAATCAGGCATACAGCAGATATAACTCAGTATTCGTTTAAGTAAACAACAAAACAAGCACTTAAACCGCATTATGGATGATAAGGCGCCTGTGAACAATGGAATTGCCCCCTCCCGCCATGTGTTCCTCGTAAAGACTATGTTTGCATATTACGTTTGAAGGTTAGGCAGGACTAGTGTCCCTAAATATGGGCTCGGCTTCTTGTCCAAGAAGCCGAGCGCATAGGACCCAGCATTCGCTGCCAGAGAAGCAGAACGCCAGCGACAAGCCCACCAAGACGACGAGAACCATTTCATAAAGTATCCCATCAGCATTTGTGGTGGTTTATACCTTCGCTCCACTTTCGCAGGGCGGGATGGGGACCATTTTTTGTTTTATGCGGTGCTTAAAGGACCTTTTATTGTGTATATTGCTTTTCTGCCATGTCAGAATTCTCAGAAAACTGGTCTCCCATTGTTTCAGTCTTAGTATAACTGCTGCTCATTGGCGAATAAACAGAGCTTGTTCTGGTAAAGGTTGGATTTGTTCAGTATTTTAACCAGTATCCGCTAATATAGATATTTTTTTCATTCACATTGACTTATACCGATCTTTTCTCTGTACGCTATAATTAAGATTTTGCGGGACAAAATGGTCGCAGGAGGCTCTCGTAGATTAAGCGGGAGAGAATGAATGTATTATCACATTAGAGCCATTCGTACCCGCTGACGGCTGCTAGAACTTGGGCTTAGCAGGGGTGGTGTTCCGATGGCTTGCTCTTGATATTTTACAGGGTATAAAGTGCATGAGGATAATTGCTCACCTGAGAGAGTTTTTCAGGGAAGACTTTAAGTAATTATAAAAACTGGCTTACCCAGGTAAAATTGTTTTCCTTGCGGGATGTGATCAGGTGCCGTGGAGGACGCTATAAAACGAGTTCCAGTTGCTATTTAGGGGAACAATTAAAAAGTATTTATTAACTAACTTTTAATTATTGCAGTTAGGCGTGTGATGGCAATGTGGAAATTGTAGAGGATCATCAGTCAACCTGATATCCGCTGTTAGATTTGCGAAAATGTACTTTAGCCGCAGACCTATCTACTGAGTACTTCAGTACTCCGGACGAGTGCATCTGGAGAGCGGCGGCTGTAAAACGCCGCAAAGCCATGCACACGTGTTGACGTCACTCAAAGCCGCACACGTCACACCAACGCCGCGCTTTCGCACGGCCGTGCTAGAGCGGGCGAGAACTTCCGCTCTTGCCCGGCCGTGGCTTTAACTTGCCACGAACGGAAAGTAAGGCGGCGTGCTCTAACTGACGTCAACGCTTGGGCGCGATTTTGCAGCGCTTTGCAGTTGCCGAGCGCGTCCGGAAGGCTGAAACACTGAGCGGGCAATTACATTTTCGCAAATCTAATGCTGGATATCGAGTTTTCTGGTGGTCCTCTGCAATTTCCACGTTCCAATCGCACGCCTAGCCGCAACAATTAAAAATGTAATTAACAAGTACTAGTTAATTGTTTTTTTGAAATAGCAATTGGAACTCGTTTTATTGCGTCCGCCATGGCCTCTGGCTACTTTGCGCGAGAAAAAGAATTTTACCTCAGCAAGCCTATTTTTTAAAATTACTTGGTGTAGTAGCCAATGTATGACGCGCCGTACTGACGTCACAGGCTACGTCATGTGCTCTGTACTTATATTAGCATGCGAGTCGCTTGCTTATCGCATTAAACCTTCGCCACCAACTGAGTCCAGCGTTGCCTTGCTCGCCGGCTACAATACTTCATCTTTTTTTGACACAACCTGTATAATGCGCACGGAGGCTACTTTGGTTGAGTGAATCAAATTACGTTATCCCATGTTGTTACATTGGGAGAGTTACAAAATAACATACCGCAAAGTAACTAAGCAGAACAACACTACGCTCTATAGAGGCGCCTGAATTTCAAATCGGGTCTTAGTCTAAAATAGTTGAAACTGACGTGTGATTGATTATGGTAAATGGAATGGGCTCCGTGACGCAAAGATGTCAAGATTTTTAAATCACCCTCGAAGAAGTCTTACGTGAGTTTTATTCCTTTCCAATCAAAGCTTCCTAACCGACCCTTTATTTTTTGTCTGCTCCCAGTGCATGGGCAACTTGCGCGCCCTCTTCCTGACCGGCTCGGAAATCAGCGACAAGGGACTGGCCCTCCTCGTGCGTCACTTGACCAAGCTGCAGGTGCTCGGGATAGCGCGATCTGGCCGTATCACGGACAACGGACTCCGAGCGGTCGCCTCCAACCTCAACGAGCTGCGACTCATCGACGTCCGCGGGTGCTCCGAAGTCACAGAGCGCGGAAAGGAGTTCTTGCTCAAGAAGATGCCGCACTTGAGATTCGCCGAATGATACAGTGACGAGAGAAAAATTCTGTGCGGTACATCTATACGAATAAAAAAAAATTGCTGTCGCTCCCTCCCTCCCCCTCTCTCCCTCTCTCACTCTCTTTTTCTCCCGCTCTCTTTCCCGCTCTCTCAATCTTCCTCTCTGTACAACGGCCAGAGGCAGGTCGCAAAGAAATAATGCGTTGACGCGTACGACGCGTCGTATTGGTTTTGGCGGACCATGAAGTTTACGTGTCGGCCCGTTCTCATATATCGTATACGACTCGTTTCTGACAAGTTTTTCCTGTTTAAAGTGAAGTACCTTTAGCGCTGAAGTTCTTGCGGGCACATAAATTTGCCTTGGAAACATTTTCATCTATACTTTTCAGGTTGGGGAAAGTTTTAGCTTCTTAGGGCTTCCAGTTAACCTGCTTCTAAGTAAATCAAAATTTCGAGCTCGTTAGAGATCTATAGAGCGTCGTCGAAGCTAGCAGAATTCACAAAACTTTGCACGATACATGGACACGCTACGTACAAAATATTAATATAAACTGAGTGTTGAGAAGAGATGCGAAATTCTAGTGCACAGTGCTAAGAGTAGCAGGGTGGTGCATTAGGATCAATTCCATTATATTGAGCGGCGTGAATACATTGATGAACAAACAGATATTCTACGCCAAGTTGATGCCTTAGAGCGCTGTGGTATTCTACAAAATAAAGCTAGAAATGTCACGCACAATGGGAAGGGACCCTCTCAGCGCCTAAAACTGATGCCCAGGCAATGGTTTGGTTCCAGAGTAGGGCATGCACTCGGAAGGCTTGAAGCGAGCAGTGTCACAGCAAATCGGCCAGTGAATGTCCATGAAGCGGAAGCACAGCCAGTACAGGAAGCACCACCACACCAGCCTCAAGTCATTACGTTGTCGCGCGTCATCACCGTCAGGTCATTGCTGAACTCACTGGTGCACGCGTAGTCCATGTCGTGAGGGTTCTTCTATGTCCGGCTGAAGTTAAGCGGGCAGTGCATTATTGTCGGCTACACTGGTGGAGTCAGGTCATCCAGGGGCAAAAAAACAAATAAATAAATATTCAGGGTGCGTGTTCTTAGGACTGTCCGGCAGGCAGGACTCACTGCAGGTTCTTGGGAGATCCGTTTGGTGTGGCTGGGTTGGTGTATCGAGCGGGGGGTCGTTTGGCAGGTGGAGGGTTGGGCTGAAGTGGTGCAGACATGAGCTCTGGTCGAGGGCGCTTAGCCGGCGGTGGATGGGGAGCGCTGACTACCGGTAGTCTCTCCTTGTTGCCCATGGAACACTTCTTGCCCAACCTGCACTTGTCGCTCTCTTCTGAGTCCCTGTGCTGGCAGCCGAGGCGTCCAAAAAGGCTCTGCCGGCTGCGCCTGTGCCGTTTCTCGCACTGCTCTTCCTTTTTGTCTTCTCGTCCGTGTGGTTTCCGATTCGGTTGGCACGTTCCCGCGGGGGTATTGGTCAAAAATGGAGGGGTGGAACTCCGCAAGATGTGATTCATAATTATAAAATCGATGAATGAATGAATGAATGTGTGAATAGATGAATGAATGAATGTATGTTTCATTACAACGCAAGTTATTTTGTTGCCCCGTTTATGAAAACTTCTGATAATTCAAAATTCTGATTCCTCGAACAAAATCCTGGGGTTCCTTGGAATTTGCATTATCGCGAGTCTTGTTCTGTGTACAGGAAAGACAGTGAAGAAAAACACGCGTCCAGAGAGCGGACCGAACCTACGCCTTCCGATGAGATCTTTGGGTGCCTTACCAATTCGGCTGTTCGGCAACTGTGTTTTTCGTTACGGAGAACACAGAATGCGGTGCATGTAGACTACATGCAAACCGGGTATGCGGAACATGTATACTGTGTGCTTAAGGGTGCCGTCCTCCGGTTCTCCACTACGAACAGGTGTGTCTGAACCTCCATTACATACAATTTACGAGATTGAATGATGGTGAGGGCCGGCTCACGACTTCTTAGATATGTTTTGTATGCTGCAGTGCGGCGTATGCGCCGCGGCATCGCTGCATGCTGTGCGCCGTGTCACTGTGGCGGGCTGAATGCGCCAAACGCAACACTGACACTTGCCTGAGTTTCTAGCCGTGGTTTCGGAATTCCACGGCTATGTGTTTAATTTTCAGTAACACCCTCTATTCGTCGCCGTTGCTCCCACTGTGCTTCGCTTGAATTTTGGTGAACTACTAAAACATTTTACAGCAAAGACGTCTAATCCCCCAGGTTCTTGCAGCAGTGCTGACGGCATAGTCCAGGCCGACCCGCCGTCCGTCCGTCCGTCCGTCCGTCCATCCGTCCGTTCGTTCGTTCATTCGATGATTTGTACGCCCGTCCGTCCGTCTGTCCGTTCGTTCGTTAACCGGCCGGCCGGCTGTTCGGCCGTTCATTCGTGCTTGCTTATATTCCACTCTACAGTTGCTTTAACTTGACAAATTGCAGTTCGCCATTTCAAGTTTCACTTTTCCTCTGACGTCGTAATTTGGAGGCGGCGTTCAGACCAAATTTCCGGACCCTGGGGAGGTCAAAAATTTGCGACTGTGCCAGGCGGGCGTACTCCCGCTTAAAGATGTCGTACCCTCGCGCCACCGTGGCACGAACTGATACAGCTGAAGCCCCAGATTCGAGGCCATCTACCGGGATTGAATGGCGTCGAGAAAGGGCTTGTCGACGCATGACTTCCGCCAAGAGTTCGTGCCTTTGTTCACAGCTCTCTGTCCCCTTAGCTCCGCTGGTTATCCAACGTTAGAATGGCTCATTTTTTTATGGATAGGTATTTTGTTAAAGGAGTAGTGACACGAAATTTCAAAGCTGAGATAACTATGTAAAATGTTTCCTTTTTATCAGGAGATATCTCTCAGCAAGTTTCAATTGTAGCCGTTAAGTATAACATATTTTAAATCCCCTTTAATCCCTACCCGCACGAGAAAGCCCAGAGCGGGCCCGCATGATATCATCTGCTCCTTGCCCCAAACCGCCGACGTCGGGGTTCACGTGACGTAGCCGACGCGCTGGCTGCGGTTGGTGCGCGCTGCTACACAGTGTGTACACGTCATGGTTTGGGGACTGACGTCATGCTGCCCGGGCGCGCGGGGATGGGGAAGACCGGTGGAGTTGGAAGACCTCGGCCGGTCTCGGCGAGTGCGTGTGCTCGCTCGCGCGCGCGTCCAGACCGGCGGCGGTGCGACAAGAATGGTGACGTCAGGTGCAACCTCTTGTCATGGCGGCCGCTCGGCGTTCGTTTTCTCGAAACCGGAACTAACAGGAGTAAACGACGCCGTAAATGATTGTTTACGCTGCGATCGACCATCTAATGTGCCATTCTATGATAAGTAGGCTAATAGGCACCGATAGCAGCAAAAAAAAAAAAAAAACGTAACGCTAAAATTTCGTGTCAGTACTCCTTTAAGGCTGATATTTCTACCGGTCGCACTTGCGGCATTATTGAAGTGCAAGCTTTGTATGTCTCATTGGAAGCTTTACCTCGAATAACTCGAAAGGGGTGATGCAAGCATGCAAGTGAACATAGGAACGCCAGAAGCGAAGCAAAGCGAAGCAAAGCGTGACTGCCGTGTAGAGATGATGAATGATTACCAAAAAGTATTGATTGATTGGTGATTTATCGCAATGATTTGTAAGGTGAGATTAAGGTAGATTAAAATATCGTAAGGTGGATAGAAATGTGTTAGCGTGTATTCAGGCGAATAATATGATATGGAAAGGGATAAAAATTTATTAGTTATTGAGAGTAATGATTACTAACGTGGAATTAAGGTGATTAAGATGAATTAAGATACATTAAGGTAGGGGTAAGGCAGGTAAGGGTGGATTAACCCGGGTTAAGGCAAATTACGGTAGGTCTAAGGTGGATTATTGTGGATTATGATGAGTGAAGATGGAATGAGGGGGAGTAAGATGGATTAAGGACGGTAAAATAGCGTGGATGCTGTGCAGACGTTTGGACGTGGCATCCCCATAAGATATTGCGTGGCACCCCATAGGGTCACCTTTTGAACGTGGCATTCCACAAGGGAACCCCCCTAATATATCGCCAGGGTTTCACCTTCAAAGCATAGAAGAAGACTAAGTGTCTCGATAATTTTCTGATAGCGGCGAGATGTTGTGACGTCGCGCTCATACTTCAGAGTCGACCGCGTACAGACGTCTCACTCGCGTGTGTACTCCCATGTATTAATTATTATCGAATACTTTGCACTGAACATAGTATCGTAATTGAAGTTTCAAAGTCATGCTGAAAGAAAAAGTGGTAGCGCGAACTAAGACGTGAGTGTGACCAAAATACGTATTCGCACGGCGTCCTGCCCTCACATTCCCGGCGCTGAACGGGGTGGAATAGGGGTGGAGGCGAGGGCTTCAGCTTGACCGGAGTTCACTTTAGCGTTAAAGGAGTGCTGACACAAAATTTTGAAGGCGAGATAACTTCGGAGATAGATTGGGGCAAACACATATATCATCTGCAAAATATCAGCGGCAAATACGGCCTAGAACATATTTAAAATCGATTTTAATGTGTGCAAAACGCAACCGAGCAGCCAGCGGAGGACCTCGCGCATGCGATATTCTCTGGATGTGGAGTAAATAAACAACATCCAAACACGTAGCGAGTTTGGGTTGGCCGCTTCCGCACTGCCGGCGTTTGTCTCCGGCTCGCCGCTCCGATCGGAGGTCGAAATGGAAGCGGAGGCGTCGGGATTTTGTTTACTCATCGGGCAGCTGGTCGCAACCTAAGTTCTACAGCGATTCCACGCACCCCATTTTTAGTGTCTTTTTATTACAGTGGACGCGAAAATCGCACTGAGCGAGTCGCACGGTCGCTGCGCGGGCGGCGGACGCGGCGTTGCCGCGAAGTGGCGCAGGCCGGCGCAGGTAGCTCGAGCGAAAGCTTGTTCCGCTGCACGAAATAGTACTCAACTACCAAACAAGGCAGCACATGCCAGAAAGGAGTCAATGATGCGATGTGGAATTGCATTAAAAATCTTCATCTGCACCATTTACGAGAGGTGCCATCGAATATCCGCCGCAGTGTCAATCCTGACACACGTAGGCGGACCTGTAGGTAGACCGGCCGGCTGCTCCCAGCGTGCGTCTCCCCGCTTACTGACTGCCTCGAGCGTCGCGCGTCGTTCTCTAGCCGGGGCAGCAATTTGCACTCGCACGGTGCCTGCATCACGTATACTCTCGCTTTTTAGATGCAGAGCATCTGATACACTCGCCTTGTCCCTCCGGCGTCGTCGTCGTCGGCGGCGGCGGCGGCGTTGTCCACCCCTCCCCCATTCTCCTCGCCACGCCAGCTGCGCTCTCCGCCGCTCACCCCCTCTCCTCTCCGATAGCGAACACTCTCTCGCGAGGGGCATTGGATTTAATTGGATTGGATTGGATTGGATTGGCTTGGATTGGATTGGATTTGATTTGGATTGGATTGGATTAAAGTGGATTGTGTTGCGTCATAGCCGCGGCAGACGCGCTGGGGCTGGCGCATGTGCAGTACTCTCTCTTCCGCGGTTTCCCCTCCTTCGGGGGCGCTGCGCATATAACCGGTGTGCCGTTCTCCGGCGAAGCAACATCCACGCTTGGTTCAAACACCTAGAGTCCACGCCGCTTTACAAGTACGCCAACGTCGTCATCGACTGGGACCAGCTTACGCAGTCCCCTCAACGTTATGCGCGCTATAAAACGCGGCCCCTTCGCCGCTCCGCCTATGCGTCGCATCTACACAGGGTTTCCCGCGAGGGGAGGTGGGAGTTTTTTAATTAAGTGGCTGACGAGATCAGTACTTAGGGGCATCAGCAGAAACTGTCACCGACGCGGAATCGACAGTGCTACGGCAGCTGGTTTTCTGTGGTCACGGGGACAGATTTGTTTATTCAAAATCCCACTTTTCGTGTCCCCCGCTGAAACCGGAACTGCGACTGGCCGCCTTACAACGTCTCGAATCAAATAACCATCGCGCGCTGAAGCAAATGATGTTTCCACGCGTGATAAATAGGTCGTTAGCTACTTATAGCAGCAAAAAAAAAAGAAGATGCAAAATATCTGTTTCAGTGTCCCTTTAAGGAAGGCAACGCTGAGGAGGACCAGGAAGAGTTATGGATTTATACGCTGTGTGAAGCGCATATTGCTCGTTTCGCCGCACGTGACCATTGACATCGCCGCATTCTTAGATGTTGCGCCTCGCTTAATAAACCCGCACGGCGATGTAAAATATCTAGCCTATATCTTCAACGCTCTCGGGACCGGCAACTTGAACTAGAAAAAAATATGCTCAATGAAATAGTGATAGACTACTATCCGATGAAAAAGCGAGCCATGAAAATGGCGTGCATACGTGATGGCGCTTCCGTAACCTTTCTCCCTGTACGCTGAGTGAATTTAACCTGCGCGTTTTGCAATGCATACCGCTGTCGGTGTCGATGTAGCAGCTGTTTACATCGAACCCGTTGATAATGAGTTATTCTAGATAGCTGAAAGTCCCTGGATGCGAAGCCTTGTTTTAAAGGGGCCCTGAAAGGCATTTTGAGCACACTAAATGAACTAGCGCAATCGCTAGATTGGGTCGCCAACGTCACCTGTGCCAAGTATTACTCTTTTACGCGCAGCGGAAAGCTCACACTTTTGTTGCAAAGTTTGTCGCTTTTTTCTCACCCTTTCCTTCGTGTTTTTGGACGCCGCCATCTTCACATGTCTACATCATCGATTCCCAGATGTTCGTCATGAGCTAGACATCCTGCTATTGGGCGGCTTTTTCACGCACTTCCGGCAAAGAGATGAGTCGTCTGCTCAGCGTCGGCTCGCCGGCTCGCCGGCTGATCTGCCAGCGGAGTGCCGGAGTGCTTTGACATTTTACGACAAACGAAACAAGTGTAAACAAACGCTTAACCGTTTGTATTGAATGCAACACGGCCATAACACGACGTGGATTTTATCTTACGAGTACGTACCATAAAGAAAGTCCCGTGGCACTTCTTTGGTGCAATCGCAGAGAACGCCCTGAGCCGAATGCCCGGGTTTGACGCGTACATTTTATTCAACTTCAAAACAATCCAGAGATGCGTTTCGAACGAACGCAACGTCACAACATGCGTTGCAAGTCTGAACCGCGATTGACAGACGATGAGTTGCCTCCTCCTGCCCGTCGTAAATACGGCACTCACCTCACACCCGGTTTGCGGGGACGAGCAGCAAGTCACAACTCTGGCGCGCAAGCGAGAAGGCTTTTAGCCAGGCACACTGCACATACCCCATGCGAGGTTGAGTGGTACGTCGTTCGAGAAAGATAATCCAGACCATGGGAAGCACTATCCACCCGCAGAAGTACAATGTCGCATTTCATCGCGAAACGAACGCGTCCACAACACACAGGAGGCGATGCACACACACACACACAGCTTCGGTCGCTGCATTGGCTTAGCTGCAAGCTTCGTTCGGACAATCAGCGATGCTACGACGATACGGAGCTGCGTGAGGACGACGTGCTAACCACTTCACGTATTTAAAAACACAGGGGCAAAGAACTAGGTTCATCGGAAGCAAAAAATCTTTCCTCCATTATAGTGCCTGAAATATACTGGCTAGTGTGCCGAGGGCGGGCTCCAGGCGGGCGCCGGGAGCGATGTACGCGGCCGTCTGCCGCTTGGGGCGCTGCCGTGCGGGAGTGTGCGCGTTCATCCGGCCCGAGCAGATCGCGCGGTTACCTCCGAGCTGCGTAGCAGACGGCAGCGGCAGAACTTTCCATTCCCGCTTGCGACGAAAGCGAGCGAAAGCGACGGGAATTCTGTCGCGCAACCAAAATTTGTCCCGACCATTCGACAAAAACGATCGTCGCGCGACAAAGCGACGGAATTCCTGCCGCTCTCACTCGCTTTCGTCGCAAGTGCGAACGGGCCTTTATGCGCAATCTCCGCCCCACATAAAACAAGCTCTTGCTTGTCGCCTGAGCATACGGTTGATATCTGACTACGTTACACTGTGCTTGCCAGTGTATTTAAACGATGTCACTAGGTTTGAAACGTACGCGCTCGGCGTGCAGCTTTGTAAACGCAAGCGGTTTCACATACGCACGCTATTTTGCTGCTAATAGAGTTTTAGTACAGCGTTTGTGGCCTTTGCATACGCTAAACGCTAAATTTTTGCGTCCCGCTACGTGACACCGCGATGGGAGTTTTAGTAGAGCGTCTCATCAGTTTCGCGTAGCGACACACTAATGCATACGGCGCCATCTGTCAAATGTTTTCCGAAATGTCTCGCCGGCTGATCTGCTAGCGGAGGGCCGGAGTGTTTGGACATTTTACGACTATCCAAACAAGTGCAAACAAACGCTTTCCCGTCAGTGTTGAATGCAACACATGGGTGCAAATTGTCAGAACACGGGTTCTCGCTGATCGAGTGCAGCGTTGGTTTGCTCTTCGCCTTCACGTTCATCGCCGCTGATAAAGCGATCCGATCCGGCGCGTTTTGTGCACGGGTTCTGTGTCGGTTGAAAATGTCTTTTTTCACATGCCGCCGGTAGTAGGAATTACAACCACCGCAAAATAACACCCGGCACCAGCGGGGCCACATCTGAGACCGCGCTTTTTGGATAAACAGTGCGCGGTGCACCAAAGAGAACGAGCGCACGATTCTCCCCACGCGGCTGCGAGTTCGCCGCCGATACCAACTGCAGCCCTGCAGCTACGTACACCGCGAAAGGGCAAGGCCAGGCCGCACACATGCGGCCAGGTCACTCGTTCGCTTTTCCAGCCTGTCTCCATGGTGTCTACAGAGATGAAAAAGGCGAAAGAGCTGGCCCGTAGCAGACGGCAGTCTGTGGGAGCGCAATAGCGGAAGTACGTCACCGCTGAGGAGCGGAGCATCATGGGAGGGGAGGCCAACAGCGAAGAAACAGTTGAAAGGAGGAGGGAATACGGCGCGACGATAATTCGCGGTTTTTGATTTACGATTTCTCAGCTAATACTCATCGCTTTAACAAAATTCTTGCAGGAGGAGATTGCTAATACATTGCTTTATTTGGTTACATGTACATCCATGCATCGGCGGAAGACATTTCAGGACCCCTTTAACGCCTGCGAATTGCGTGAGTCGGCTGTTCATTTACCAAATCGCCCGGTCCCTCACCCCAAGAAGTTTAGGAGTGCTGGGCACTTTATCTAGGAGCAAAAACTTTTGGCCCATATTTCACTCCTTTTGGAATCTTTGGGCTACTCGTCCCGGAAGGGGCGCTGGGCCGCCAACACGAGAGGTGAAATGCTCCTCGTGGGAGTGGATTATTCCCTTCCAGGCGGAGTACCTGGACCCTGTATGGGAGTTGCAATACCATCTTGAAGGCCGCGTTTCGTCACTCCTTTTTAAGAGTGAATAAGCTCTATTGGCTGCGGCGTTACCGGTTACTGCAGAAGGGTTCTACTACTCTCTGGTAAAGCAACCCGTTACGCCCAAAGAGCGTTCTGCTATTCCCCGCGAGTCAGAGTGTTTTCGCTCCACCTGCTACCCCCCCCCCCCCTCCACCCTCCCAACGACGGTAGTGTAGACAGTTAACAAGCAAACAGCAAATGACAAGTAATTTTAAAACATGGAAAAGAAGGAAAAACGAACTGAGACTTTCTTTCCTAAAAAAATATCACTTAACAATCGGTTTGCTCTACACTTTTCCGACCAGGACCTACAGGTACGCCTGGTCAAGAGGGAGGAAGAAGTCGCCGAAAGGCACCGGCCTACGCTCACCACGAGCTCGCCCATCTAACTCAAGGAGAAGACGTACTGGTGGGGTGGGCGTTCAGCCCTTACCCGCCGCCAACATAAGGACTTCAATTCTTATTTTTCCCTGGTGCCGGGGTCTCGTTTCTGCTCCATTTGATGCTTACCAGGCGTCGGACTACCCGGTGATAAGTGCTTGGCGCTCGCTCTATGATGAATTCTAGTGCCGCGTATGTTTCCGTTGGGCGTGACTCCCTGATCGTCGTTTCATCGTGCTGTGTCGACTATGGAAGACCGCACCCACGTCGTGGGTTCTCAGTGAACGGTTCGTTGGTTTCGCCGTGATTGCAGAGGGGCGGACCTGTGTTTTACGTTGGGGTAGCCCCTTCCTCCTGGATGCCCTCAACCTACTGACCATCACCTCGGCACTAAGGACACGTCATCATGGCGTCTTGGGAGGCTGTTCAGCCCCCGCCCAAGGCCCATGTCTTCTACTTCGCGGCCCCGAAGAACGTCACCGTGGATGACCTGGTGAATGCCCTGGAGGGAATCGTAGGCCGTTATGGCCTGGACACCCTGATGCATCAGGGTGGTTTCAAGTTCTGCGCGGTGGCGGCTACGGCTGCTGCTGCTCGCAAGCTTGCCGAGAAAGGAGCCGTTGTCGTGATTGGCGTTTCGTGTCCTGTGGCCTGCATGGGCCCGCAGGTCGTCTACATGACAGTGTACCGCCTTAACCCCGTTGTGAGTAACGCGGAGCTTGCGGCAGCTCTGAGACCGTATGGGAAGGTCCTCAACGTCAGCCAGCCGGCGTGGAGGAGCCTTCAGCATATCAAGACCGGCATGCGACTCGTGAAGATGGAGATGGCGAAGGCCGTCCCTAACTTCATGAAGATTCGAGGGTTCAAGGCCCAGTTTGAATACAAAGGTGTGCGAAGGGTATGTGCCCGCTGCGGCCAGACCGATCACCAAGTTAGTTAGCGCCTGCAAGACCCCCTGGTGCGGCCGCTGCTCGGAGTACGGCCACGACGACGTCGACTGCAGTGCCCAGTGTCGTCGCTGCAAGGGCAACCATGCCACCGCCGACTGCCTGCGGCCCCGCTCCTATGCGGATGCTGCGAGCAATTCCTCTGAGACGCTTCGCGCGCCCCCCGGTCAGCAGGCTCTTGAGAGTTCAAGTGACTTTCCCGAGCTACCCTGGGCCTCATCGGGCCAGCCTGCTGAAGAATCCAGCGGAGGGGCTGCTCTGGGCGTCACTGCGACCGACAGCCAAGAGATGGAACTGAAGAGCTGCCTATCGTCTTCGGAGGAAGAGCTTGAACCTGCGGCAGAAGCCACGTCATCGTCAACGACCGATACCTCCCTATTCAAGGGCCTCAGCTCTTCCGAGAGCAGTGACCCCGCGGAGCATGCTCAGCGCGAGCCAGGGCGTGCACTGGAGAAAACCATCACTCTCCCTGGTTCCTCGAGTGGCTCGAGCAGCCGCCGGAAAGAACGCAGCAAGCCCGGCACGAGCGGCACGGCAGCGGTGGGCCGTCCTTATCACGCCTCTAAGTCGCCTGTAGCTGGCCACAGTACGTCCTGTTCCAGTGATGATCCTACGCCAAAGGTTAAGGACTCCCGTCTCGCCAATCCTGTCAGCCAGGTCGCTGATCTGCGGGGTAACCCATCTCTCCTAGAGCGGCTCGAAGCGTGCACCAAGCAATGTCAGCCTTCTTCAGCGGACTCAGGTGACGCGGGAGGCACTGACGATCCTCGCACTGCTGGCCCCTCCCTCGTTGTGAACGACCCTCGTCTCACCAACCCGATCAACCAGGTGCACGACTGGCTTCCTCCCCGACCCTCTCCACCCGATCGCCTATAATGTAGCCTCCAGAGTGTAGCCTCCAACAATGTAGCCTCCAGAGTGCTGCAGCTAGCTTGTGATATGAACTATAGATGCGTCCAAGCGGGCGTTGCCGTCGTCACCAGCAGACACCGATGATGCCGACGACAACAAGAAACTGTGCGTCGAAGTCGACGTGCCGTCCGACGATAGTAAGTTTTGAGGATGGGAGAGTTAACGTGGTTTGTGCACTTATCACCTTATGCTGGTGCGTTTTCTTACTTTGAATGTCCAGGGCTTTCGGGACTTGGACAAGCAGAGGGAGGTGATGCACTATGCTCGGGCGCAACACGTTGACCTTCTCTTTTTGCAGGAGTGCAATTTTCGTACTCCACGCGACGTTCTCTCTTTTCGCGAGCCCTTTTGTGTGCAAGCTTTTTTCACCTTGTCGGACAGGATGGCTTCGGGCGTAGGCGTTGTATTTCTGCGCGAGAGCTTGCGCCGCAAGGCTCATTGTACCTATGGGATCGGAGGGCGCGTGCTTGCAGTTGATTTTTTCCTGCTTGCTCGTCGCGTCCGAGCTGTTGTGTACGCACCCGCGCAACACTCTGACTCTTCCTCTTTTTTCGCATCCCTCGACGCATTCCTGCTCGAACCTTACCCAAAATTTTTGGTGGGTGATTTTAATTGTGTAACCGAGCCTCAGCGTGATGTACGGGGACGTGGGCAAGGTCGACCCTATACCGGTGCCCGGGAGTTAAAGGACTTGATCGGTCAATTCCATCTCTCCGATGCGTGGGTGCAGCTCCACGGCGACAGGTTTGTCGCTACTTGGAAAAGGGGACAATCTGGCAGTCGGCTAGATAAGTTTTATTTTCCACCCGAGCTGAGCTGCTACGTGGAATGCTGTTCCGTCCTCTCCTTTCCAACGGGGGCTCGTCGCGTGTCTGATCACCGGCCCGTGTTAGCGACGCTTAACCTTGGCAACTGTGCGCCCCGCCACCAGATGTGGCGAATGGACGAGCGTGCTCTAACCAACAGGGACAGTTCAGCAGCCCTTAATGCTTCGTTGACTGCTCTGTGCGAGTTCAGTTCTCTGCCTTGGGATGAGGTGAAGGACCACTGGCGCGTGCTTTTAGTAAAGGAGGGTCGGGCGCGCAAGGCGCACATCACGGCCGCGCTTAACGACACGTTGTGGAGGCTTCGCATCGTCCAGAGTGGGGGCACCTTAACCTTCGCGATGCGGGACTATGTTAACCTGCTTAAGGTACGCTATGAGTCCCTCTTACGGCAATCATCGCAAGCGGCGAGTCGTGCGCAGAACTTGGGCAGGCCCGTCTCGGACCCCTCTGTAGTAAGGCATATTAGAGCGGGCTCGCTTGACGAGGGTGGGCTAGCTACTGTTCCAGAGGTTGCACTCGCTGACGGGTCGGTTAGCACGAGGGCTGAAGATATAGCCGAGGTCTTCGTGGGACACTTCGCGAACCTATTCTTGACCGAGAACGCGTCTTGGGATGCAGAGGATTTTGAGGATAAGCTTAGTGCGTTTTGTGGGGTGCTGCCGTGTGTTCCAGATCACCTTGTTGATTCGCTGTGTGCTCCCGTGGATGCTGAGCTCCGCGAATGCGTTTAAAAATTTAATGGTGCGTCGGCGCCTGGGCCTGACGGGATTCCTGCTGGGTTTTAGAAGAGGTTTTTCCCGGCCATTCAGGGTGCGCTCCTTGACATGGTGAACGGCTTTTTTCTCCATGGAGTAAGGCCAGAATCCTTCCGTGAAGGTCGCGTAATCTTGATCGAGAAGCCAGGCGGGGATCCCACGCAGCCCCAGGCGTATCGACCGATCACACTCCTCAACACGGACTACAAGATCGTAGCATTCATTTTGGCTAGACGCACAAGTACCGTTTTGCTCGATATTATAAGCCAAGCGCAAACGTGCAGCGTACCAGGTCGCTCAATTTTCTCGTCCCTGGCATTGACGCGCGATTTGTTCAGTTACGCTACAAAATTAGCGCTTCTGGGTGCTTCATCTCTCTCGATCAAGCCAAAGCTTTCGACAGAGTGGAGCACCGATACTTGCAGGGCGTTTTGCCCCATTATGGCTTTCCGCCAGAGTTTGTAGCTATGCTCGAGCTGTTGTACTCGGACGTGAGCGTTCGAATCCTAGTTAACGGGCTTTTAAGCAGTCCGTTCTCTGTCACCCGTGGGATAAGGCAGGGCTGCCCCTTGTCGCCTTTGCTTTTTGTCATTTGTCTTGACCCACTGCTCCGCCGTGTTGATGCAAGCACTGCCATCCGCGGCTTTCCATTGCCAGGCATAGGCCAAGTTAAAGTGTCCGCGTATTCGGACGACGTGTCCCTGTTCATTCGGGACGAGGGCAGCTACCAAGCGTTTATGCGGCTATTTCAGGAGTACGGTGAGCTGTCCGGAGCTCGATTGAACAGGGGAAAAAGTATGGCGGTGCGTTTCGGCGCATTTGCGTCTGGCTTGGCGGACGACGTAGAATGGGTGACAGGTGTTCGAGTACTTGGCGTGGTTTTCCATTCCTCGGGTGAGGTTGCGCGTAGTACGTGGAAGCGCCTCCTTGATACTGCGGAGCAGCGTCTTGCGGTTGCAGGAAAGTTCAGGCTTTCCCTCGGAGAGCGAAGCTACATAATTAAGTCGTCCGTCTCGGCGGCGCTTTTTTACGTAGCACGCGGAGAAAAACCGCCGCGCCATTTCACCCGACAGTTCGCCACGAAGTTTGGATCGTTCTTATGGGCGGGCAAAACAGAAACAGTGTCACGAGCGCTGCTGAGGCTGCCCAAGTCAATGGGTGGTTTTAGTCTGCCCTGTTTGTAAACCATGTGCAGTGTGCTGGCGGTACGTGCAGTGATCGACCTAGTAGACTCAGACGAGTATCCAGGGAAGGCGCTGCTACAGTACTTTCTGGGGACTTCCCGGTCATTATTTTATGACGTGCACATCGCCGGTCTTTCTGCTGAGCAGCCGCCACCATTTTACGCGTATGTTATAAAAAAAATGCGAAATCTCTAGTCTTCCTTGCCAAGCCTACGTTTTAGGGAAAGTACGGCAAGTGAAGTGTGCGAAAAATTGGCAATAACCCAATTAGACAACCAACAGATAGGAAGGTCACGCGGTGTCCGTTGGCATCAGCTGACTTCGGCATCACTTCCGGCTGAAGTTCGGGATTTCGGATGGTTACGTGGCTGGGAAGTTCTACCGACGTGTGACCGTCTGGCGAGATTCGGCGTTGTGTGTTCCGCACGGTGTCCACACTGCGGACACACTGAAACGTTAGAACATGCCTTGTTTCACTGTCGTGTAGCGGCAACGTTTTGGACTGTATTAAGCAGGATGTTCGGACTCACACTTCGAATGAACGCTTGTTCAAATGATGTGTTGGTGAATTTTCTGATGTGCGCTGGTGCTTTCGTTTTGTGGAGAAATCGTGGTGCTGCATGTCTTTGAGCCCGGCCGCAACGGGCAATGTACCCTCTGCTGTGGCGTGCCCGGTCGATTCTCTCGAGTCATTTGGAGCATGAGTTGCCAGCTCTAGGGGAAGAAGCCTTCCTTTTGCGTTGGTGTACGCGCTTTATAGTGGTCAGGAGCAACATCCTGAGCGTTTCCCTATAGTGCCGTGCTGAGTTCAGTATAGTTTATGAACTCTTTCTTTGAACTCTGGTGGACTTTATGTGACTTCATTTGCAGTAGCTTGTTGCCCACGCCAAACATTTTTGCGCAGTGTGTAGAATGACCACGTTACAAGAAAACTGATTGGATAATTTTCTGTACTTAGGGCAGTGCTGTTATCACTAGTCGCTGCGCCCTGATATGTGGGTTATAATAAATTCTCTTTACCCTCACTTACTCAGCCAATGAAGTGTTTTCTCTCTCTCACACACACACACACAAAAAAAGGAATTTATTTAGAATTAAGATACCACAGCATAAAAAAAGTTCCTATTCCGTTCCACATAGAAGGAGACCAAGCTCCTATTTCGCACACATTCGAGAAAAATTACACCATCTTACCGTAGGGGAACCCTGAGTAGTATGCGAAGCAGCCATGGGGTCGACTGAAGTTCCCAATAGTTTTCAGTTCGTCGTTTCCGTTGACGTTCAGCTTCGCGAGCCTTCGTTGTATCAGTAGCTTCTTGGCGTAGTTTGAATGAGTGAAGGACATAAGGCGCGTTCGTAGAAAATGCTCCCGTCTCGGTTTGTTACGCAGTGGGAAGAGCGCCACGTACCTCCTGTTGCGGCCAGATAGTCGTGGGATCGAAACCGGGCGCCGCTTAACTATTTCTTTTTATAGTGGACTGCGCTGACGTCAGTCCAAACGCTGACGGGGCTGAAGAGACGCGCATGCGCAGTATGGTGTGCACGGCGGACAACGACAACGAGGGAGTGAGGGACACAGCCCCGAGCATGAGATGCTTCGCATCTAAAATTCACAACAATAGGGATGCTGCCTATAAAGCCCAACCAGTGAAGGCATTCAACTGTCGACACCACGCTAGTGCGTTGCCGCCTTTAACAGCAGGTGACCACGTCCGGGGAAAGGCCCAAAACTTCCCTGCGACACTCCTCGGCCCTCCTCAAATGCCTCTCTCATTCGTGGTCGAAACCCCAAGGGGCGTGCTGCAAAGAAACCGCCGCCACTTGGTACGATTCCAGCCCGACGCGACGCAGGACTCGGCGTCAAGGAGAAAAGGAGAAGAGTGGACGGGACAAGAGGAAGAAGGGAGTACGGGGAGATAGCCAACTTCTGGGACAGTTTCTGTTCCTCATTCGGCGCAGTCTCCAGGCAGCTACCGCATGAAATCTGGCCGAGTGGTCCGGCCCCCGCGAAGATGAACTTATAGCGTTCCAGCGTACACCGTGATTGTAGTCAAATAGGGGAGATGTAGGGGCTGCCGGCCTATCTGACACGAGTGAGCGAGAGCGCCTGACGTGGAGCGCATGCTCCGAGGCTGTCTGGAATAAGACTTCCATTCTTGCTGCTGAACAAGTCGTTCGTCTCTCGCGTGGGATCCGAACAAATGAGGAGGCAAAGTGGATTATTCCGAGGCAGATAAATCGGTTTGGAAAAATGCTAGAAAGTAAAAAACAAAAAACGCAGCCGGCAAGATGAGTCACTGATTGGCGGTGAGCGCGAACGCAGGCGGCGCTGCGAAGCGCGCCTCCGTGACGTCAGCTTAGGGATTCTCGCATTTGTCGTCTGCTTCACTCAGGATCACTCTCCCTGCTGTTTCTTTGCGCTCGGTCAACGTCTGATGCTTGTCCGCACCAGAATTGGCGTGTGGGTAACTTTTTATCATAATAATAGGCTTAAAATCGCATACACTAGCTCATGGTGTCAATTGAAGTATAGTTTTGTATACCGCTACGGGAGAAACATTGCCGGCGCCACCCCATCATTCCTTGCGAAGCCGGTCCTCTGCGGAGCGCGAAGAGTCGGAGCTAGGCGTTAGCTTCTCATGTAAGCATTCGAACAAAAGGAACAGTCAGCTGCTAATAACCGACAACAGCGAAAATGGAAGATCAAAACAAATTCTAGGCCTTCAGGGCTGTCGGCTTTGGCAGAAGGCATCACGATTCCCGGTAATCATATGTAAGGTAAAACAGTTTTTGCAACCTTGCCGAACGCTCGAACGCGTTTTGTCACATCACTTTACGTTGTCAAGGCATGAAAGTTCGCCGACATGCACTATAGATTGCAAAAACTGTAGGTTGAGTTCCAAATAAGCCAGTGTGTATATACGCGCGTGCTGATTCTATACCAGGCATCTAACCAGTATGGAGGTTTATTGAGCAAAACGAGTCACGTCTTCGTTAAATTTATAGTAATACATATATGTTTGTTAAGACCTGGAGGGATATTTCGGAACATTTTGCACAGCCATATCTTCCCGATATTCGGATATGCGTTGTAGGAAAACTGCACTCAAGAGGAGGAGGAGGAGTAAGGGGAGGAGGGGAAAACTTTGTTTAACAATTAAATCGATCTGGTTAGTGGGCCGGGTCTTCAGTCCAGGAGAAGAGAGTAAAAGTAATTTTCTTCAAATCATATAGAACGCCATCCCATGTAGAATAGGATTTGTTCTTCGCGCCTGGAAGGGTTGAAAAGCAATAAAGAGCTATTTCGAATTCGAATTCTTCTTCGGTTTCGAGTTTTGTAATATATGCAGGCATACTATTCATTACATTAGTTAGCGAGTATATCATGCCTTCAACACCGTAGTCATGTCATCATTGTTCGAGTTGAGAGTCAGTTCGTTATGATAACGATATAATTACGATAGAAATTCGGAGCACAAAAGCCGCCTTCGAGTACTGTGGACCACGTTGTTTAGGGCGCGATCGCGGTGGCGTAGCACAAACCTTCTCATTGTATTTGCATGTGAATAAACAAAGCACGCTGCCGATATGCACCTTCTTGCACGCAGCCGTGATGAAAGCCAATTTGTGAAGAAGGGAATGTATGCCATACAAAATGAAGGAAATATCCACACGACCTTTGTGAGGCTCCCAAACATCCCGAAACCTCCTAATAAGAAGTTGGTGACGGCGCAGAAAAATTAATGCGTTGGGCAGAAAAAAAAAGCTAGAAACATTAATCCGATACAACACAACAACGAAAGAAACAGAAGAAAGCCGCTTTATTTCCTGCTGTGCGATGAGCGTGTAAAGGCCGCTGCTTGGTACGTAGTATTAGAGTGTTGAGTCTTCATAGGAGCATCTCAAAAATACTGCAGGGAAGCCTACGCATTTTGAATACTTATCGAGAAGCTCTGATGGCTGATCCTCGCGAATAAGCAAGAAAGGACGAGTTACACGCGATCTTCTGACCGATACTCGGAAGAAAGTTGTTCTCTATCTCTTCGTGTGTTACAAACTTCTGTGGGATACAGCTTCAAATTATTCAGATGCGTCAGAAGCTGACAAAATAACTGAGTCGCTAGAAATACGCTTTTCAATGCACTACAGCAACGAAGCGGGCGATTTATAGCCCAGGCACTGATGCCCCTCACAAGCGGAGTATAGCAGACGACAGCGGCGCGAATCCCTAAGCCGACGTCAGAGCCAGGGGGCGCCACTCAAAGATCTCATCGCCAATAGGACTCTGAATGGCAATGGGACGTGGCGGGTATCCAGAGGAGCATTTTAGTATTGCAGAAATACGAGAGGGATTCAAGGCATGTGTGCAGAATCCTGGAGGCGGTTGGTGTTGAACAGCTGCTGCTGGCAGTTTACTTTCCGCACGTGCTCAGAATCAGCGGTACTATAAGCTGTGTGCCAGATTTTGCGGGGGTATGTTGAGTTCGCCACAAAACGGCTTTGAATATAAAGATGACGATGATAAGTAGCATGATGGTTCGGATGGTTACGATGATTTTGATTATTATGATGCAGGCGATTATGATAATGATGATGTCATTGTTGGTGATGAGTATAATTGTAATATTCATTATGATGACGAAGGAATGATTAGAATGATGACTGTCATTGAGATTATAATGACGATTAACATGAAAATGATGGTGATGACTACTACTACTGCTACCTCTACTACAACTACTATTACTACGACTACTCGAAGTAAAAGACTGCAGATAAGTTTTGCAATCCAGGCAATATTTCTACACACGGGAGTTCTTTTCATGAGCCTTGATAAGAAAAACAGCAAACATTGTCGGGATCATACACACATCGTTCCTCTGTGATCCCGCACTGTGGTTATTTCACATGTTACCGGATAATTCGGTCCTAAGGGCGAATGTTACGTGCAGATTTGTTTAGCCTCTAGAAGAATTCCTTGCCGCAAAACCTATTTTGTCGCGGATACTCACGAAAAACGGTCTCATCTGTTTGTGTTCTTTAGGCATGGCGGCTTTCAACGCTTGGCAACCAATAAAGCGGCTTAAGCAATTCACCAAAATTCCGTTCTACCTTAACTTGCCGAGCTCACTAGCCTCCCATGTCATCGACCTTCAAAGAGTGCGTAGAGCGACTGTTAATCTTTGCGCTGCATTGGGGTTCGCAAAAGCGTCCCGCCCCCTTGAGGGGATACGAACCGCGGGATAAAAGCAATGACGCAAACTGGTGGCCAAAAAACTTTGTAGTTCGCCACCTCCGGAGTTTGTCAAAAAATATTCGCAAAAATTTTTCCCCTCCCCCCAACCAATTCCGAAGTTCCCACACACTACGCCATGAATTCCGGGGCCCGATGGCCTCGCGAGGAAGGTGGCTGCCGCATCCATTTCACTGCCTGCGATACCGAGAGGCCTGCTGCCACCCTTAAACGGGCGGAACATCTTAGGAGCGATCTTGTTGCGGTTTGAAAGGCAGAGGGGGCGGGCGGTTCCCAGTAATTCAAGAATTGCTGGTCATATGATGACTCACGCCCCTCTCTCCCCATCTTCCTACGCAGTGCCAGCCAAGCGCGGCTCGCCATCCAGCAGAAATAGCGTAGCCCATACTCCGCCTCGTCGTAGAGCCCCAGGCAGGCATCACGAACACGCCTGCGAACCATAGCGAGGGTGGGTTCGCGTCCGTAATACGTACGGTCGCGCAGATGTTCAGCGGTAAGCCTATAAGGGCCATAAACGTCGTAGTAATGTGAGAAATCCATAGGTACGTAGATCATCAGGGCGGCTGGGTGCTGGGTCGACGACGCTGTAACCCTGGGGCAGCGTAGCAAGGTCTTGAAATACGACCGGTGGTCGACCAGGCCAACGGAAGCTGCCGTTCATGGCCACTATCCGTGACCTTTCAGCGCCTCAGCACGGCAGACACACCTTACGCGTGGAAGCTTCGGGCAAGCAGTGGCGCTACTCACCGACACCTGCCTCGTTAGAAGAGGTGGCCCGTGCATGCGCGCCCACCTGAATGGTTCGGGTGGGCTAAGGCGGGCCGCAGCGCTGCGCACCCGCGATTTCGTTTGGTATAGTACAATGGCACCTTATTAATGACACACGGAAGTTGTGGATAAGAGTGCGGCTCTCGGCTATCGCCTTCACTCCTGCATGTGCTCTTATCACAAGTGGCAAAGGAGTTGCTCTCTGCCTTCCTGAGCAAGAACGGTTCCGTCCGTCCATCAGCTGGTCTCCATCCGTCGGAAAAACGCATGAGCCAAAAAATAGGCGTAGTTTGCCCTAGTGATTCAGGGCTAGAGGGAACAGTGGAGCTTGTGCACTCCTCCTTGTAAGCCGCTTCTTTATCAGGTGTCCGGGCTATCTTCGGGGTTCGCTCGGCAGCAGCAGGTATGCACGGTATGGAGGAGGCGAGAGGTCTGTGGCCGCGGTGGGCTTTCCGAGGCTTTTATTAGCACGTGACGTCGCGGCCAAGCTCCGCTTTTACACTAGTCCGCGGATCCGAGAGAGGAGAGCAGAGCGCACACATGCCACGGACTCTGCCTTATGCATGTGGGGTGCGAGGAGGTTACTCAGCTCCAAGATCTCGCATGTGTTTCACTACTACATACTCCTTTACGCGGGATGATGTCACGTGACTAGCTTTAAGCAGTTTGGTGTGAACCTATCACGTGACCACATGGGTTTTGAGGTGATGTCGGTTTTGGTGGGAACATGTCACGTGATCCGCTTTACGTAATGTTCTGGGATGCTGGCGGATACGTGTGTCGTGACGAGCGTTACATTGTTTCGGCGGTAGCATGTCACGTGACTAGATTGACGTGACCTTGATAGGAACGTGTCACGTGACTAGGTAGTACAATTTGGGAAGCATGTCACGTGATTAGCTTTAAGGGTTGTGTTTTTATTCTTATCACGTGACTAGTGGAATTTTGTTCATGGTACCACGGGATTTTATGATTGATTGATTTATTGATCAAACTTTATTATACGAAAGAGTGAGCCCCCTCCGGTGGGGGGGACCCGTCGATGGGAGCTGAGCCTCATTCCCAGGCCCCGTACCGGGCTAGCAACTCCCGCCCACGGGCCGCTAGGCTCACGTGGACGTTTGCGGAGGGGCTGAGCCGAAGGATCTCCCATCGCTCATTAAGGGGAAGGGGGGAAGGGGAGGGTGTGTCGGGTATTGGTGCCTTTAGTGCGGTGCACTCTAGGATGACGTGTTTTAACGTTCCTTTGCTAGTGTTGCAGAACGGGCACAGCTCGGAGTATTGGTGCGGATACATCTTATGTAGTAGTGTTGGGTGGGCCAGAGACCCTGCCTGTATTCCGCGTATTATCGTCTGGTCCCTGCGGGTGAGGGAGTGATGAGGCTCAGGTAGCGTTTGTCTATTTTCCCTGTACATTGTAATGATATCTTTATACGCAGTGATTGGTGTCAATGAGTTGACCCCCGTCTCCTCCACTTCCCGGCGGGACATGTCTCGGGCGTAATAGTCGGCGATGTTGTTGCCGACCAGGGAGGAGTGCGCGGGGGTCCAAATCAGTTCGACCTCGTTGTCTGGTGTTTTGTGCCGTTTGAGGACGCGTGCCGCCTCGGAGGAGATCAACCCCCCGCGGTAGTTCGCGTAGGCCTTCTTGCTGTCTGTCACGACGTGCGTCGCCCCGGGTTGGATTAGTGCCAATGCAATCGCCATCTCTTCAGCGTTTGTTGCGTTTCTTGTCCTCGTGGACGCCACGGCGACGAGCCTGTCTCTTGTTGTTACTGCCAAAGCGGCCTTGTCGCTTCCCTTGACCAGGGCGGCGTCGACGTACATGACATTGGGGTTGCCTTCCAAGCGCGTTTCCAAAGCCTTGGCGCGCGCTTTTCTCCTGTCGTCATCCTCCCCCGGCGCCATGTTGCGTGGGAGGGGTTTTGTGTTGATCTTGTCTCTCCAATGTTCGGGGACGCGGCCGGACGTTTGCACCGGTTCGGGCCTTCATCCGATCTTTTCCAGTATCCTCCTCCCGTGTTCAGACCCGCTGAGTCGCATCCTCTGATTGGAGAGGTGCGCCTCCACGAGCTCGTCCACTGTGTTGTGGACCCCCATCTCGTACAGCCGTTTGGTCGACGTGTACGCGGGTAGTCCAAGGGCTTGCTTCGTGGCTTTTCTCAAGATGACGTCTAGTTTTGCCTTCTGTGTTCCGGTTAGGTTAAGGTATGGAGCCGAGTAGGTGGTTCTGGTAACCACGAAGGCCTGAACCAAGCGCAGCGCGTCGTTCTCCTTGATGCCCCGATTCTTTTTTGCTACGCGGCGGAGCATGCCGAGGACCTGCTCCGACGTTAGGCATATCTTGTCTACGGCCGCGTCCGCCTTGCCGTCGCTGCGAAGCAACAGCCCCAGGATCCGACACTGTTGAGTGGGTTCGACCTGGATGCCGTCGATCTCGATCTTAAGGCCGCATCTGCTCCTCTTGCCGACGCCCGGCTGGACTACTAAGAGCTCGGACTTTTGGGGGGCGCAGCTCAGGCCGCACGACTTGGCGTACTCGTGGACCGTCGTCGCTGCGCGCTGCAGTGTTTCTTCCATCCACCCCTCCGATCCGGCCCTGTTCGTCCAGACCGTGATATCGTCAGCGTAGAAAGCGTGGTCTAACCCTTCAATGCGTTCCAGCAGTTTAGGCAGGGGTAGCAGTGCCAGGTTGAACAGCAGGGGCGATATTACGGATCCCTGGGGTGTTCCGCGTTCTCCTAGCGTTATCGGGTCCGTCTTCGCGTTGCCTATCGTCAGAACGGCCGCTCTGTCCTCGAGGAAGTTGCGGACGTAGTGGAAAGTTCTCGTGCCACAGCCTGTCCCGTTCAGGTTGCGCAGGATGCTGGCGTGGGTGACGTTGTCGAACGCCCCCTTGAGGTCGAGGGCCAGGATGGCTCTAGGGCTCGATCTGGTTGCTTGTTTGATGACGAGTTCGTGCAACTGAACCATGACGTCCTGCGTACCGAGATGTTTTCGGAAACCGAACATGGTCGCCGGCATCTGTCCTGTTTCCTCGAGGTGTCTCTGCAGCCTGTGCAACACCATCCTCTCCATGACTTTGCCCACGCAGGACGTCAACGATATGGGTCGCAGGTTCTCGATCGACGGTGGTTTCCCTGGCTTCGGGATGAAGCGGACCTTGGCCGTCTTCCATTCTTGCGGTAGTCGCGACGTTTCCCACGCCTCGTTGATGTGTTGCAGTAGCTCGTTGGCCGTTCTGCCGCACATGTTGAAAAGCAGCTTATAGGTAATGTTGTCCGCCCCGGGCGCGCTTTTCCTGTTGTTTTTGTCGATGGCGGCCCATAGCTCTGAGATTGTGAAGAGTCTGTCCAGCTCCTCGTTAGGTGTCCCCTCGTACACTTGTGGTGGCAGATACCGCCCCTTTTCGGTCTGGATGTAACGCTTTTGGAGGTCCCTGAGCAATTCGGCGCTATCCCCGTCGTAATTATTGATGACTTTGGTCAGGTTCCGATTCATGGTCGACTTGCTTTGTGCGGGGTCGATGAGGTGACGCAACAATTTCCAGGTCTTGCCCGCCGACAATTGCCCTTGTAAGCCTTCGCACATTTTATGCCAGTTTTCCCGGCACAGTTTGGCTGCATACGCCGCTATCTCTTTGTTCAGTAGGCCGATGCGCCTAGCCAGCTTCCTGTTACGCCGCTGGCGCTTCCACCTGCGAGTGAGCGAGTGGCGCAACGCCCACAGGTTGGAGAGCCTGGCGTCCACGAAAGGCATGTCCACCGTCGTGGTGATCTCCTGCGTGTACTTTTGCAGCGTGGCCTGCTGTCGTCTGGCCCAGTCTTCGTAGGATTCCGCAGGCGGTTCGGCATCTTCTTCTTGCTTCCTCTCACTCGTGTGCTTTCTCATCTTATCCCAATCCGTTATCCTCGCCTTGCCGTACACCGCCTTATACTGAGGCCCGAGGACATCGATCTTGATGATTTTGTGATCCGAGCCGAAGTCGGCGTCGTCGCACTTCCACCTCGTCTCCAGCGGCCCCGAGGACCACGTGAGATCGGGGGTCGTGTCGCTGGTCACGCTGTTACCCGTTCGGGTCGGGATTCCCGGCTCGTTGATGAGGTACAGCTCGTGCTTTCCCATGGCTTGGACGAGAGCCTTGCCTCTCTTGGACGCAGTTTTATAGCCCCACATTGGATGAGGCGCGTTAAAGTCGCCCATGACCAGGAGCGTGCGGCTTTTTGCTAGTCCCATCGCGTCCTTCAGTATGGCATCGAAAGAGTATTGGTGCTTGGCTCCTGGTCTACAGTAAACGTTCAGTATAAATACGTTCTTGCTGTGCCCGATGTCTCTCGCGTGCAGCTCGACCAGCGTGTGGTCGCAGCCGTGCTGCGCCGTGATGTGTTGCGTCGCAGCGACCGTATTACGTACGAGGACGGCGGTGCTCTTTTCGGTCGGGTCGGTATATGTAATGTACCCCGGCATGCAAGGCTTAACTTTTGTCTCTTGTAGCGCTATGACAAGGGGTTGTCGGTGTGCGTCCTGGCTCCCTATGTGAAGGATAAGCTCCCTCTCCTTGGCTTTTATGCTTCGGCAGTTCCACTGATATATAGCGGTCACCTCATCGACGACCCGTGTCCGATTAGATTTGTTGCGTTGTTTCGGCTTCATCTTTCTGGTTGGTGTCTAATCGTCCCCTTCTCTTGGCAATTGTTTCCTTCAGCCGTTCTGCTCGTTCCTTCTTTAATGTTCCGTATTTCTGCTTGATTTCTAGGGCGTTGAGCCTAGCCGCCAGGCGATCGTGCTTGGCCTCAATCGCAGCTACCCTTTCTTCAAGCCTGCTCAGAGCCGCCAAGATGACAGACTCGCCAGGAGTTAGCTGTACCTGTTCTTCCTTCTTTTGCTCTTGTTGCGGTGGAAGCTCCTCGTCCTCCATCGCTTGCACTTCCGAGTTCTGCGTTACTTCGGCGGGTACCGCGGGTGGCGACCTTCTCCTCGGCAGCTTGCGCGGTCCCTCTCCTACCGGGTTAGCTAGTGTTTCTTCGTGTATCGGTGTGTGCTGCGCGGTGTTGTTATTCGTTGCTTTCTCTAATTTCCTCATTAGTTCGCGAATCTGTTCATTCTGCTTCTCTATGATTTTCTTTAGCTCGTTCACTATGGTGTTATCACCGTTCATGTTGTTACCGGGGTTAGAGGGTGGGGAATCGGGGGATCGAGCTTTGGGAGACCCGCCGGCCCAGCCCACCTTGTTATCGGCGACTCCACGCTGGCCTCCTCCTGGCTCTCCCCGCGATCTCGAACGTCCGCGCTCCACGGTCGGCTCCGCGTCGCCCCGACATCTCGAGATGCTCCGCGCCGACGAAGCCTACGCGTGCAATCTGTACGTGAGTTACGCGAGTGTGCGAGCAGCTGTTAAGTGACTGAGGTCACGTGACTAGCTGTACGTTATGTTACGGGATTTAATTTCGCGCGTACGACTACGTTTGCGTGATGTTACGTGGTCACCTAAGTGGTATCAAAGCTAGGCTAGGGTAGGAGCAGCTTAAGCAGGTTGTTGCTAGGCGCGCGAGTCAACGTACAGATATACTGGGTTTTCTCGTGAAGTTCCGTGGCGTAACTAGGAGCTTATGCACCCGTGCTCATAAAATGTAACCAATGAGCGTGCGCTGTAAGAGCTGCCGACCCACATGTACAGGGATGATGTGTAATTGTGGTGAAGGAAAGAACAAGCAGGAGGCAAAGTGGGTTATGCCGAGGGAGATAAATCGGTTTGAAAGAATGCTAGAAATCCAATAAAACGCAGCCGCCAAGCTGACTCACTGATAGGACTCTGAATGGCAAAAGGACGTGGCGGAAATCCAGAGGAGCGTTGTAGTATTGCAGAAATACGAGAGGCATTCAAGGCATGTGTGCAGAATCCTGGAGGAGGTGGGTGTTCAACAGCTGCTGCTGGCAGTTTACTTCCCGCACGTGCTCAGAATCAGCGGCACTATAACCTGTGTGCCAGATTTTGCGGGGGTATGTCGAGTTTGCCACAAAACGGCTTTGAATATAACCGATGATTATGATAAGTAGTATGATGATTCGGATGGTTACGATGATTTTGATGACTATTATGCAGGCGATTATGATAATGGTGATGGCATTGAAGGTGATGACTATAATTATAACATTCATTATGATGACAAAAGAATGATTACAATGATGACTGCCATTGTGGTTATAGGTACGATTAACATGATGATGATGGTGACAACTAATTCTACTACTGCTACCACTACTACAACTACTACTGCTACTACTACTACTCGTAGTAAAGGACTGCAGATAAGTTTTGCAATCCAGGCAATATTTCTACACACGGGAGTTCTTTTCATTAGCCTCGATAAGAAAAACAGCAAACATCGTCGGGATCATACACACATCGTTCCTCTGTGATCCCGCGCTGTGGTTATTTTACATGTTACCGGATAATTCGGTCCTAAGGGCGATGTTACGTGTAGATTTGTTTAGCCTCTAGAAGAATTCCTTGCCGCAAAACCTATTTTGTCTTGGATACTCACGAAAAAAAGCCGCCCGCATCTTCTCACGGGGGGAACTCGAGTAAATGCGTCGCATCTACTCGAGTCAAGCAAAGCGTCACGTCAAGCGAAAGCCAAGCAAAGACGCCTTTGACTGAATTCCGAACGCGCGCTCCGCCGCTTATATACGTTGACGGGACTGCGTAAGCCGGTCCCAGTCGACGACGTTGGCGTACTTGTAAAGCGGCGTGGACTCTAGGTGTTTGAGCCAAGCGCGGATGTTGCTTCGCCGGAGAACGGTACACCGGTTATATGCGCAGCGCGCCCGAAGGAGGGGAAACCGCGGAAGAGAGAGTACTGCACATGCGCCGGCCCCAGCGCGTCTGCCGCGGCTATGACGCAACAAAATCCAACACAATCCACTTTAATCCAATCCAATCCAAATCCAATCCAAGCCAAGCCAATCCAAGCCAATCCAATCGAATCCAATCCAATGCCCCTCGCGAGAGAGTGTTCGAATCCAATCCAATGCCCCTCGCGAGAGAGTGTTCGCTATCGCCTCGAATCGACGCGCATGCGCAGTGACCGTGCGGACTACGGACGCCAACGCGGGTGACATCGTGAGTTACTGAAATGCTCTGCATTTAAAAACGGTCTCATCTGTTTGTGTTCTTTAGGAATGGCGGCTTTTAACGCTTGGCAACCAATAAAGCGGCTTAAGCAATTCACCAAAATTCCGTTCTACCTTAACTTGCCGAGCTCACTAGCCTCCCATGTCATCGACCTTCAAAGAGTGCGTAGAGCGACTGTTAATCTTTGCGCTGCATTGGGGTTCGCAAAAGCGTCCCGCCCCCTTGAGGGGATACGAACCGCGGGATAAAAGCAATGACGCAAACTGGTGGCCAAAAAACTTTGTAGTTCGCCACCTCCGGAGTTTGTCAAAAAATATTCGCAAAAATTTTTCCCCTCCCCCCAACCAATTCCGAAGTTCCCACACACTACGCCATGAATTCCGGGGCCCGATGGCCTCGCGAGGAAGGTGGCTGCCGCATCCATTTCACTGCCTGCGATACCGAGAGGCCTGCTGCCACCCTTAAACGGGCGGAACATCTTAGGAGCGATCTTGTTGCGGTTTGAAAGGCAGAGGGGGCGGGCGGTTCCCAGTAATTCAAGAATTGCTGGTCATATGATGACTCACGCCCCTCTCTCCCCATCTTCCTACGCAGTGCCAGCCAAGCGCGGCTCGCCATCCAGCAGAAATAGCGTAGCCCATACTCCGCCTCGTCGTAGAGCCCCAGGCAGGCATCACGAATACGCCTGCGAACCATAGCGAGGGTGGGTTCGCGTCCGTAATACGTACGGTCGCGCAGATGTTCAGCGGTAAGCCTATAAGGGCCATAAACGTCGTAGTAATGTGAGAAATCCATAGGTACGTAGATCATCAGGGCGGCTGGGTACTAGATCGACGACGCTGTAACCCTGGGGCAGCGTAGCAAGGTCTTGAAATACGACCGGTGGTCGACCAGGCCACCGGAAGCTGCCGTTCATGGCCACTATCCGTGACCTTTCAGCGCCTCAGCACGGCAGACACACCTTACGCGTGGAAGCTTCGGGCAAGCAGTGGCGCTACTCACCGACACCTGCCTCGTTAGAAGAGGTGACCCGTGCATACGCGCCCACCTGAATGGTTCAGGTGGGCTAAGGCGGGCCGCAGCGGCACTCGGACGAGCTCCGCGGCGCACCCGCGATTTCGTTTGGTATAGTACAATGGCACCCTATTAATGACACACGGAAGTTGTGGATGAGAGTGCGGCTCTCGGCTATCGCCTTCACTCCTGCATGTGCTCTTATCACAAGTGGCAAAGGAGTTGCTCTCTGCCTTCCTGAGCAAGAACGGTTCCGTCCGTCCATCAGCTGGTCTCCATCCGTTGGAAAAACGCATGAGCCAAAAAATAGGCGTAGTTTGCCCTAGTGATTCAGGGCTAGAGGGAACAGTGGAGCTTGTGCACTCCTCCTTGTAAGCCGCTTCTTTATCAGGTGTCCGGGCTATCTTCGGGGTTCGCTCGGCAGCAGCAGGTATGCACGGTATGGAGGAGGCGAGAGGTCTGTGGCCGCGGTGGGCTTTCCGAGGCTTTTATTAGCACGTGACGTCGCGGCCAAGCTCCGCTTTTACACTAGTCCGCGGATCCGAGAGAGGAGAGCAGAGCGCACACATGCCACGGACTCTGCCTTATGCATGTGGGGTGCGAGGAGGTTACTCAGCTCCAAGATCTCGCATGTGTTTCACTACTACATACTCCTTTACGCGGGATGATGTCACGTGACTAGCTTTAAGCAGTTTGGTGTGAACCTATCACGTGACCACATGGGTTTTGAGGTGATGTCGGTTTTGGTGGGAACATGTCACGTGATCCGCTTTACGTAATGTTCTGGGATGCTGGCGGATACGTGTGTCGTGACGAGCGTTACATTGTTTCGGCGGTAGCATGTCACGTGACTAGATTGACGTGACCTTGATAGGAACGTGTCACGTGACTAGGTTTGTACAATTTGGGAAGCGTTGATTGATTGTAGGGTTTAACGCGCCGACGCAACGCAGGCGATGAGGCGCGCCGTAGTGGAGGGCTCCGGATTAATTTTGACCACCTGGGGATCTTTAACGTGCGCCGAAATCTCGTACACACGGGCGTTTTTGCTTTTCGCCTCCATCAGAAAAGCGGCCGCCGCGGCCGGGAATCGAACCCGCGACCTCGTGCTCAGCAGCGCAACGCCTTAGCCACTGAGCCACCGCGGCGGGTAATTTGGGAAGCGTGTCACGTGATTAGCTTTAAGGGTTGTTATTTTGTTATTATCCCGTGACTAATGGAATTTTGTTCATGGTACCACGGGATTTTATGTACGCGTGCAATCTGTATGTGAGTTACGCGAGTGTGCGAGCAGCTGTTAAGTGACTGAGGTCACGTGACTAGCTGTACGTTATGTTACGGGATTTAATTTCGCGCGTACGACTACGTTTACGTGATGTTACGTGGTCACCTAAGTGGTATCAAAGCTAGGCTAGGGTAGGAGCAGCTTAAGCAGGTTGTTGCTAGGCGCGCGAGTCAACGTACAGATGTACTGGGTTTTCTCGTGAAGTTCCGTGGCGTAACTAGGAGCTTATCCACCCGTGCTCTTAAAATGTAACCAATGAGCGTGCGCTGTAAGAGCTGCCGACCCACATGTACAGGGATGATGTGTAATTGTGGTGAAGGAAAGAACAAGCAGGAGGCAAAGTGGGTTATTCCGAGGGAGATAAATCGGTTGATCGCGGCTGTACCTAGCCAAAGCAAGCGCATGTCTCCCCTCGCGTCGGAGCTGCGTGTTTCTGTGGCTATAGCTTGTATTCAGCGGCGAGGCACGCATGCAGGCAACCATGCGTATGCGCAGTCACTGGTTACGTCAGGCTCCACGGGGCGGCGGTACTTGTCCGGGCTAAGCACATGATTTGTGTTCGACGTTCCAACTCCACCCTACCGACCGCAATGTAATGCCTCGAGAATAACATCTCTGTTGACACCACCGTTAAGAATCGGGTTGAAACCGAGCAGACGATGCACGCCGATGGTTTTATATTCTTCGGCTTGCCGCGCCATGTCCGTGGCGCAGCGGCCATGTCCGTGGCTGTTTTCAGTGTTGCCAAGCGAAGAAATTGACAGCTAAACTTTTCAATGAATACCACCTATTCGATGTTTTGCGTGATGTAGTGTGCGCCTAATAAGATGGCCAAGCACGCTGCGTTTTAACATCAAACGTCCCGGTGCGTGCGCTTTTAGAACGTGGTCACCACCAAAGTACCGAAAGCATGACTTGCACCTCCAACTAAGCAGGCATGGCTTTGCCGCGGCAAGATGGGTTAGTTGGTTGACCTTCATGATTTAAAGTGACCCTGGACAGGGTTCTGAAGGCTGCGATTTTACGCTGGAAGTCGTTAGAGTACTATCCAAGGATCGTACTCCCGCAAAAATGTTGTAGCAGTACTCCCGCAAAAATGTTGTAGCAGCCGAAAGTGTGTTTTCTCCAATAGCTAGGGCATCACACAAAACACCTTAATTCGAAACGGTTTTTGTGACTGTTCCGCAGAACTTTCGAAATTTGAATTTTTAGATCTACCAGCTGTACGGGCCGCGCTAAAAGAAATGTTGGCAATCACGGCAGTGAACCGTGCGACAACATACATTTAACTGCATGCGAGATTAAGCGAGGTGTTAAAAATTGGGCCCATCTCCCCGCGAGGGGAACTCGAGTAAATGCGTCGCATAGGGGGTGGGTGTATCGCGTTAACGTTTAGTGTTTGGGGAGTTGGTGGTAGCGAATGCGTTGTATCAGCAGCTTCTTGACGTAGTTTGAATGAGTCAAGGATATAAGGCGCGTTCGTAGCCTCCTATTCTGTGTCGAAGGTCGGCAGTCGTTGGCTGATGAACGCTATGGTCCTTGACAACGCTGCCTTCGTCGACCGCATAAGAGGGGAGATAGAAGCGCTTAACGCTTCAGCCGTCGACGTGGTGGCGTGGGAGCGTTTTAAAAAGCGCGTCAAAGGAGCAGCCATTGCGGTCGGGCAACAGGAGGCGCGAGACAAAAAGGCGAAATTAAGTCGGCTAGTAGAATGTCTGCGCTCTCTTGTAGAGGCGGATGAGGAGAGGCCGGGAGAGTTCGCTGGGGACATTCGCAGCGTCAAGGAAGAAATCCGGTCTGAGCTCGAGAAACGATATTGGGGAGCTCTTGTGCGGAGCAGGGAGCAGCGAGTGGTGTCCGAGGCACAGCCATCGAAGCTTTTCGGTGCTTTCGAGAGAGCAAGGACCGCCGCTAAAACAATTTCCGAGGTGAACCACTCTGGTAGCATCGCTAGTGGGAGCGGGGAGGTGGCGACTGCCTTTTGTGAGTACTACGGTAAGCTGTTTTCCTTACGCTCGAAGCTTGACGACCCCCCACCGGACGTCCTTGGTGAGCTGCCAACGGTGCCAGATGACGTTAGAGTCATAATAAACAGCCCGATAACGGTCGAAGAGGTAAAACACGCGATAAAAAAACTGTCAAAAAATAAGTCACCGGGGCCTGACGGGATTGTTTCTGAATTCTACCAGGTATTCCGTGAAGAGATAAGCCCTGTTCTGGTATCTGTCTTCGACAACATCCAAAACACAAAAGTGCTGCCACCTTCAATGCGCAACAGTAATTTGTGCCTCATACCCAAAAAATCGGACCAAGATACGGTACCGAATGTGGAAGATTTCAGGCCTATCAGTTTACTGTCGACAGACTATAAAATCCTAGCACGTATCCTGGCCCGACGACTCGAGATGGCCCTCAGTGGTGTGGTGGGCCCACATCAGACATGCGGATTTAGGGGCCGCTCCATTAACACCAATTTGCATCGCATGCGGACGGTCTGCGAGGTGGCAGAGTCAGGCACTTGCCCCTTAGCTGTCCTTCAACTCGACCTTAAAAAGGCCTTCGACCAGGTAGACCACACCTTTCTGTTCATGCTCCTTAGTCAATGTGGGATCGGAGATGCAATGGTAGATTGGATAAAGATCTGCTACACAGAAATAACTACAAGCATCATCATGAATGGGGAAGTGGGGCCGCCAATCAACATCGGACGCTCGGTCAGGCAGGGCTGCCCCATGTCCCCTATCCTATTCGCACTGTACATAGAACCTCTCTGCAGGATGGCAATAGCGTCCAAGTCGATCCGAGGCTTCGTCCTTGGAGACGAAGAACTAAAGGTCCTGGCCTATGCGGACGATGTTGCCTTTGTGTGCACATCGAGAGAGCAGGCGGGGGAGGTTGTTGCACTAACCGATGAATTCTGTCGATTCTCCGGGGCTCAGCTCAACCTTTTGAAGTCGGAGGGAGCATGGCTCGGCGAATGGCTCACCAAACCCCAACAACTCTACGGAGTTCGATGGAGGGGGGCCATCACCCGCTACCTTGGGGTAAACCTAGATACCGGCGCAGCCATCGCCCCCCGGTGGCAGACAAAACTGGCAGCGGCTGGAAGGAATTTGGAGCCCTGGAGAGCGCGACATATTGCCCTCTTTTCTAGGGCACATGTTTGCAACGCCGTGGCATATCCGGCCATCTTGTACGCGGCCCGCGTCTCGACTATTGATGCAGGCTCAGTGTCCAAGCTACACCGGTTGTTTGCGGTTTTCGTCTGGAGATCCACGTATGAACCCATGCGCCGCACGAACATTTTCTGGAGTGCCGAAGCCGGGGGTCTTGGACTCGTTAACATGGAACTCAAACTGATTGTACAGAGATTTGTGTACTTCCGAGATCGCAGTGATGGCTTCCTCCAGGCGGTTCTCCAAAGTGTAGGCGCCCTACACCTGGCCCCTTGGCTCGTAACAACAGCAGACCTTGCACACGGCACCCGTGCAACAGGCTTTTACAGGGAAGTGGCGGGGGCACTGGCCCTCTTGCAGGAACTCTTCTCCTGGGAGTATTTGTGCGCAGTGAAGCCGAGGAAGCTCTACTGGGATTTGGTAGAACAGACCCTCCCACCCCCCTTGTACCGCTCCCCGCCTTTAGGCCGTCTTAAGAGTGACGTCTTACGGCGTGTGCGGAAACTCCCCGTTCCAACAAGCTCGAAGGACTTCTTTTTCCGTCTGCACGCAGGGATACTCACAACTAGGGCAAGGCAGGAAGAGCGGGGTTTCTTCCTCCCTGGAGGGGCCAACTGTCCGCTGTGCGGAAGGCGGGAGACGGGCGAGCACGTATTCTTAGAGTGCAATACGGCATCGTATTTCTGGGACGAGCTCCAGTGCTCCTTTGGCACACAATGGCAGCTCACGTGGACCAACCTAAGGTTCTTGGATGCAGACACGGAACTCCCACACCTTCGAGATTGCATCCACGTCATGGGACTCCACTCGCTTTGGAGGGCAAGGGTGGATGCAGTTGAATGCGCTGAACACCCTCGGCCGGCGTGGAGGCATTTTGTTCAGAAGGCGCAGTGGGCAGTGGCCGCCCTTGACGGGCCAGACTCGGACACCGAGCTGCGTGATGCACTGGCGCAGGGTTCGCGTGTCCTTTCAGAATTTAAAGGAGTACTGACACGAAATTTTTATGTTACGTTTTTTTCACTGCTATGCGTGCCTACCAGCCCACTAATCATAGAATGACAGATTAGACGGTCGAGCGCAGCGTAAACATTCATTTACGGCGTCGTTTATTCGTGCCAGTTTCGGTTTCGACAAAAAAACGCCGAGCGGCCGCCATGACAGCATGTATGACATGGCGTCACCATTCTTGCCGTATCGCTGCCTCTCTGCAAGCGCGCGCGAGCGAGCGCACGCGCGCGCCCAGACCGGCCGAGGTCTTCGCCGTCCCCACAGGCCCGGGCAGCATGACGTCAGTCCCAAAACCATGACGTGTACACACGCCCGAGCAGCGCGCGCCAACCACAGCCAGCGCGTCGGCTTCGTCACGGGAGCCCCGACGTCGGCAGTTTGGGGCACGTAGCAGATGATGTCACGTCGGCCCGCTCTGGGCTTTCTCTTGCGGGAGAAGATTAAAATGGATTTTAAATATGTTTCGCTGAACGGTTGCTGTTCAAACTTGCTGGGAGATATCTCCTGATAAAAAGGAAGCGTTTTACATAGTTATCTCAGCTTTGAAATTTCGTGTCAGTACTCCTTTAAGGTAAAGGAGCGGAGGAGATGGGACTCAATCTGATGGCTAGAATCGGGTAACACTCCTGCTCACCTCTGCTTGCCCAGAGCCTTCTGCCCCTCCCTCCGCTCTGATCCCATTCCCTTCAAGCGGTGCACAAAAGTCACTGTCATCCATTGGACAACGTTCGTGCTAGTGTAATTACCGCCCAAACTCTGCGGCTGTGCCAGCATTCCGATGCCACTAGCTTACACTTGCTGGCAGAACATGCTTACGCCACGCTAGCGTAAAGGCAGTAAGCGCCTATTTTTCTGCATGCGTAGAGCCGCTATTGTGTACGACGAATACCCTGCAATCATCTGAGGTGATCCTGTATTTATCTCTGTAAATAAAGTTTTTGTTTATAAAAAAAAAAAAAAGTCGGCTTTGTGGCGCAGTGGGTAGAGCACCACGTACATTGCGTTCCGCCCGCAGGGTCGAGGGATCGAAACCAGGCGCCGGATAGTTTTTTTTTTTTTTTTTATAGTGTAGGGGGAGGGGTGCGGACTACGATTGCGGACGTCAACGCGGGTGACATCGTGAGTTACTGAAATGCTCTGCATTTAAAAATTTGTTTCCGGCTAACATAACAATAATGTGCAACCTTTCCTATTCCTTCGTGCGATTTTTGAATCAGGTGCGAGATCGACGCAGGTGTGTGGACACGTGTCACGTTTAAGCACTACGTGGCGCCACCTTTCACACCCGAAATTTTCGTGCAAATTAAAATGACTTCCCTCGGTTTATTTTGAAAGGCCTCGCGGTTACCCTAGTATTAAAACGCCGGCTTCCATGTGGGCACGAGGACGTGCACTCCACAAAAATCGGTTGTGTGTCCCCTAAGGCATCAACCGAGTTATCCCTAACCAAAAAAGGGCCAGTCATAAGGCCTGGGGTTTTGTATCTTACCTCGCTCCTAGAGGCACTGCGGGTGGAATACGAGCTCACCAGCTCGGAGAAAGACCACATACAGAGAGACCGATCATGGCTCTTGCACTACAAGGTACGCGCAGTCATTCTTTCCGCGTTCAACTACCGTAATATCCCATGCAGTCAAGTCGAGATCACTGGCAAAGTTGGAAGAGGGCGGGCGCTATCCTGGAACGGCACCAACATTCAAGATGGCCGCAACAAAGCTCCCTCGCCAGACAAATGGAAAGCACATGGACGTAGCGTTTTGCCAAGAATATTAGTTATCGCTTTCAAAACCATCAAAAGACTCCTCCGAGTCCGCCCCAAAAACATTTCGCAGCATTCCACTTGAAGTCCGCCCCGGTCTTCCGGCACTACGGCTCCAACCAGTCCATCATGCAGGTCACTTACCTTCGAGTCATCAAGTGCATTGCTTATGGCACAGCTCCAGAAGGACCCTGCCACAGTATTTTCGGGTACAGCATCGCACGCCTCTTCAACAAAATAGAGCTCACGCTGCCGCGAATGGAAACCAAAGTAAAACAAGAAATGGCGCGTGGAGATTGGGTTATAGGGCTGCTAACACGATCGGTCAGATTAGATTATACACGGGCCAAGGCACACCAGTGCTACCTCGATGGGCACGGTGGATCTTCGAGTGCGGAGCAAAGGGAGGGCGGTTTGCCGCAACAGCGCAGAAATTTGAAATTACTGGTGGATTTAGGGGGGGGGGGGGGGAGGGGGGATGGCAGCTTACGCTGGTGGGGGCGCTTGTTCGGAATTTTACGCTATACCTTTAGCATTTTGACTACTCCAAAAAGTCATCGGCCTTGAAACTTTTGCTGCCCCGAAACTTCCACCATTCGCTGAGCTATATACCCTGATCAGTTTGGCTATCCTAAAATTTTCGCCATTGGCTGGACTACAGCCTGGGCACTTTTGCTGCACCGAAATTTGAACTTTTCGCTCAACATTAACCATAGCACTTTGGCTACCCCCAAATTTTTGCCAACGGCTGAAATATAGCCTGGGAACCAAGATTGCTGCACCAAAATTTGCTCCCTTTGACTACTCCAAAATTTTCGCTAACAGCTCCACTATGGCTGCCCCAGAATTTCCACCATTCACTCAATTATAACCGTAGCGCGTTTACTCACCGAAAATTTTCATCATTGAATGAAATATAGCCTGGGCACTTTTGCTGCACCGAAATTTCCGCAAATGGTTCGAGTATAGCATTGAGACCTTCGCTAGCCCAACGTTTCCGCCATTGGCTGAACTATAGCCTTCATACTTTTAAAACCCCAAAATTTCCACCATTGACTCAAGTATTTCCTTACCACTTTGACTACCCCAATATTTCCACCATGGGCTTGACTAGCCTTGGAACTTTGTGCACCTAAATTTCCACCACTCGCTTAAATGTAACCGCAGCATGTTGGCTACCCCAAATTTTCCATTATTCGCTAACTATAACCTCAGCACTTTGACTACCCCGAAATTTTCGCCATTGGCAGAAATAAAGCCTGGACAACAAAATTTCCCCCAATGATTCGACTATAGCCCTGCCACTTTGGCTGCCCCAAAATTTCAGTCATTGGCTGAGCTGTAGCCTTCATACTTTTACTCCAACAGATTTTTCACAATTAAGGCCAGTATTCCCTTAGCACTTTAACTACGCCAAAATTTCTGCCATCGACTGAAGTATAGCCTTCACTTTGGCTGCCCTAAATTTCCACCATTTGCTCATGGACAACCTTAGCACTTTCACTAAACCAATATTTACGCTATCGGCTGGTCTTGGCACATTGGCGGCTACCCCTAAATTTTCACCATTCGTTCAACTGAAACCTGAGAACTTACAGTACCCCAAAATGTTCGCTGTTGGCTGCACTATAGCATGGACACTTTGGCTGCCCCGTAATAGCAACCATTTTTTGAACTATAACCTTAGCACTTTGACAACCCCGAAATTTTTACCATGGGTTGTATTATAGACTGGCCACTTTGACTGCTGCAGAATGTTCATCATTCGCTCAACTATAATTTAGCACTTTGCCTACACCAAAATTTCCGCCACCGGCAGGTCTACAGCCTTGGCACTTTAGCTGCTCATAAATTTCTACTATTTGTGTGTATTTTGAACTTCGGCATTTGTGCTTTGACAACCCCAAAGTTTCGCTATCAGCTGGACTATGACTGTTTCAGAATTTCCATCATTCGCTCAACTACAACCTTTGCACTTACTTACCACAAAATTTCCGCCATCAGTTATAACATAGCCTTGAACCTGGGCTGCCTCTATAATTCCACCATTGGCTTAAATATAACCTTAGTACTTTGACCACCCAAAATTTCCACTTTCGGCTGCAATATAGCTTGGGCAATTTTGCTGCTCCAAAATTTCCACCAATGGTTCGATTACAGCATTGACACTTTGGCTGCCCCAATATTTCCGCCATTTGCCTTTGTACTTTTACTGTCCAAAAATCTCATCATTGGCTCAAGAATTACCTTAGCACTTTGAATACCCCGAAATTTCCGCCATCAGCTGGACTATATATAGCCTTGGCACTTTTGCTGCCCCCAAACTTCTGCCATTTGCTAAAGTATGACCTGAGGACGTTGACTACCACAATATTTCTATCATCTGCTGGACTTTGGCACTTTGGCTGCCCAAATTTTTCACCATTCGTTCAACTACCGCAACATTCTATGCAGTCAGGTCGAGATCACTGGCCAAGTTGGGAGAGGGCAATATCCTGGAACAGCACCAAAATTCAAGATGGCCACAACAACGCTCCCCTGCCAAAATGGAAAGCACATGGACGTAGCGTTTTGCCAAGAACATTAGTTACCGTTTTTAAAACCATCAAAAGACTCCTCTGAGTCGGTCCCCAAAAAAAGTTTGCAGCATCCCACTTGCAGTCCGCCCAGACTTCTGGTGCCACAGCTCCAACATGTACTAGTGCATCATGCAGGTCACCCTCCTCCGAGTCAAGCGAGTTGCTTACGTCAGAGCTCCAGAAGGACCCTGCCACAGTATTTTCGGGTACAGCATCGCACGCCTCTTCAACAAAATCGAGCGCATGCTGCCGTGAAGGGAAACCGACACCACCAAAGAAAAACAAGAAATGGCGCGTGGAGATTGGGCGATAGGGCGCTAACAGGATTGGTTAGATAGGATTATACATGGTGGATCTCCGAGTGTGGAGCAAAGGAAGGGAGATTTGCTGCAACAGCGCAGAAATTGGAAATAAATGACAGATCTATGAGGGGGGGGGGGGGTTCTTACACTGGTGGGGGCACTTGTTCGGTATTTTACACCCTACATTTAGCACTTTGACTACCTCAAAATTTGTGACATTGGCTGGGCTACAGCCTTGGCACTTTCACTGCCCTGAAATGTACCCCATTTGCAGAACTATATACCCTGACCAGTTTGACTATCCTAAAATTTTCGCCATTGGCTGGACTATGCCCAGGACACTTTAGCTGCCCCCTAATTTCCACCCTTCACTTAACTACATATAACCTTACCACTTTGCCTACCCCAAAATTTTTGCCATCAGCTGCAATATGGCCTGGCCACATTTGCTGCACCAAAATTTCTGCCAATGGTTCAACTATAGACTTCGTACTTTTACTGTTCCAGTGTTTCCACCATTGGCTGAAGTATAACCTTAGTACTTAGACAACCCAAAATTCTCCCATCGGCTGGACTATAGCCTCGGCACTTTGGCTACCCTAAATACCAACCATTTGCTGATGGATAACCTTAGTATTTTGACTCCCCCAAAATTTCCGCCGTCGGCTGGACTTTGGCACTTTGCTTGCCCCTATATTTCTACCATTCACTCAACTGTAACCTTAGCACTTTGGCTACCCCGAAATTTGCGCCATTTGCTGGACGATAGCCTTGGCACTCTAGCTACCCTTAAATTTCCACCATTTGCTCAACTATAACCTTAGCACTATTACTACCCCGAAATATTCTCCATCGGCTGAAATACAGCCTTGGCACAAGAACTGCTTCACCAAAATTTGTGCCCATAGTTTGACTATAGCATTGGTGTTTGGACTACCCAAAAATTTTCGCCTTCGGCTGGACTGTAGACTGGGAACTATGGCTGCCTCAGAATTTCTACCATTCGCTCAAATATCACCTTAGCACTTTGACTACGACAAAATTTCTGCCATTGGCTGAACTATATAGCCTTGACACTTAAGCTGCCCCTAAGTTTCCCCTTTTCGCTCAACAATAAAGTTACCACCGATTACCTCAAAATGTTTTCCATCAACTGTAATATAGCCTGGGGCACTTTTGCTGCACCAAAAGTTCTGCCAATGGTTCTACTACAGCACTGACATTTCGACTGCCCCAAAATTTCCGCCAGCGACCTTGGTACTTTTACTGCCCCCAGAATTTCCACCACTGACTCAAGTGTTACCTAGCACTTGGGCTGCCCCTAAATTTCCACCATTCCATTTACTATACCTATAGCACTTTGACTACCCCAATATTTACGCCATCGGCTGGACACTATCTTGGCACTTTGGCTGCCCCTAAACTTCCACCATTCGCTGAACCATAACCACAGCACTTTGACTACCCCAAATTTTTCGCCATGGCCTGGACTATAAAATGGTTGCTTCGGCTGCCCCAAAATGTCCACCATTCGCTCAACTATAACCTTAGCACTGACTACCCCAACATTTCCACCATCACCTAGACTATCAGCACTGGCACTTTGGCTGCCCCTCAATTTCCACCATTCCCTCAAGGATGCCCTAAGTACCTTCACTACACCAAAATTTTCCATCGCCTTAGCACTTTAGCTGCTCCTAAATATCCATTTGTTTAACTATAACCTTAGCACTTTGACCACCCCCAAATTTTCGCCATCAGCTGAAATATAGCCTGGGAACTTTTGCTGCAGCCAAATTTCCACTTACCCCTCAACATTAACCTTAGCACTTTGATTACCCCCAAATTTTTGCCATCGGCTAAAATATAGCCTGGGAACCAAAATTGCTGCACCAAAATTTGTGCCCATGGTTCGACTATAGCACTGGCGCCTTGACTACCCCAAAATTTTCGCCAACAGCTGGACTGCGGACTGGGTGCTATGGCTGCTCCAGAATTTCCGCCATTCGCTCAACTACAACCTTGACACTTTCACTACCACAAAATTTCTGCCATCGGCTGAACTAACGGTTGGCACTTTACTGCCCCTAAATTTTCATTTTCCGCTCGACTATAACGTTAGCACTTTGACTGCCTCCTTTCGATGAACAAGTTCAACAAGCTCGGCCTTTTACACTGTTCTGTTGGTAGCAAGCTTCCTTTCGATGGACAAATTCTTCAACAAGCTCAATCTTTTACACTTTTTTGTTGGCCACCAGCCTCCTTTGGATGGACAAGTTCTTCAACAAGCTCCGTCTTTTACACCGTTCCATTTGCCCCAAGCCTCCTCTCAATGAAAAAGTTCTTTCCCTGCTCGTCGACCCTTGCACTGTTCCCCACCGCAACATCTCCCTTCGGCACTCACTAATATCTGACAGCCCAACCCTGTGGTCATACGACCACATGACTTGCAATGGGCAGGCCTCCCTCAGTAGGCTGCTGTCATGGTTACGTGCAACGATTCTGATGCCACAACAACACCATTTCATTTAAATCCTGCCGTTTTTAAGATCACAAAATGAAACGATGCCCGGCCATCCCTCTATGACAACAAAAAAGACACTGTGTTCACAGAAACTGTTGGTAGCACCACATGTATACGACGCCTTAGGGATCGGTGCAAAAGCATCGAAGTATTTTCGAAAAAAATATTCTAAACGCAAAAAGAAAAAGCATGTTAAAAGCAGAACCAATAGCTTTCGAACAGTTTTCTGCTTCTATAAACTCAGCACTACTCACCAATCATGACATGATAACCATTTCTGGCTCCGGCAACTAGTTATATTCTCGCTGTCTTTCTGATCAGCATTTTTCCACGCATGCTGGCATTGCACCGCAAGAAAGGGCAACTGGGCCCTACAACTTGCTATTATTAAGCGTCGCTAATATTTCAGTGTGTAGCGCCTTAGAAACTGCTGGAGCCTCCTAATGCAGGGAGGAACAACGTTTAAGAAAAACGCTGAAAGCATTGTCAGTTCATGGTGTGCAGCTTAAAAAAAATGTCCAAGGCCTAAGACGACGTGTCCAGTGTTCCCTGCTACACTGCAGTCGCCCAGATGCTCCTCTTCTTGGGCGGCACCGCTCCTCTTCTTGGGTGGCACTGCTCCTCTTCTTGGGCGGCCCCGCTCCTCTTCTTGGGTGGCTCTAAAGCAGCTGCACTGGGGTGACGGCAGGCAGGAGCGAGTTGACACAGTTCACCCACAGGTTGGCACACGGCGAGTGGTACTCGCGGCCACTGTACGACAGCTTGGAAGGCGCAATGTCCGCATTGTCCACGTTTAGCAGGCACACACCACAGGACCGGGCCGACTCCTCCCCACTGGGCAGCCACCGGGGATCCTCAGCGGGGGACACCTCCAGGCTCTGCGCAGTTACCCGCACACTTTCAACGTCAAGCAGGGCCCAAGCGGTGCGGTGTGCTACACCACGCAATGTAACATGGAGACACGCCAGGTACTAAAATGTTGGATGCTGTGAACAGGTGGGCAGCGTTAGTGTTGAAATTTAGAGCGTCGTAGTAAGGAGGCTGGGAGCAAGTAAGGAGCAAGCCCTGTCACTAGCAGGGCGGACCTGACCAGTTCGCCAGTTCATTTAGGCTGTACGAAGTAAATACTATTTTACCAACCCAATAAACGATGAAGAGTGTTTGTTTTATCACATTAGGCAATGCAAACACGAACAGACTTTTGACAAATTCGTTTCAGTGTCGCTTTAAAAACCGCCTGCCAACTGGTGCCACAATAAATTAGCAATTACGTATTGCAGATTCTTCGTTCAGGCCCGCAGTGATTGTTCCCCCCACCCCCTGGCAGCTCGGTGAGTGATGTCAGAGCCCCAAGCATGTCGTGGACGGGTCGTGGCCAGCGCCTGTGTACAGCATCGCAGGGGATACCCACCAGGAGGCAGGAGTTCTCGAGGAAGGAGGCCAGCCTCTGCCAGGTGGCCTGCACCTGGCCGCACAGACTGTCCACCTGGTCCGAGTGGAGGCCCAGAAGGCGCGATGCCAGGGCGATGCGCTGGCATACCCGGTACACCTCGCACAAGTCTGCACCACAGGAGGGAGAGAGGGCAACACTCACTGCGCAGCTGGTCTCTGATCCGTCCCCATCATGGAGCGTCTAGTGCGAATTCCACCACTTAGCTTTGGTGACGCACGGCTGGCGCACGCATCCAGACCGGCCGTGGACGTCGGCGACCACATTCACTAACCGACAGAACTCGAGAATGTTTCACGATGTACTTCGGCCTGGTTCTTCCTTAAAGGGGCCGTACCGACAAAACACAAGTTTGGTTCATTCGAAAGAGTGCCTCTTTGGAATCATACTGACACCACTTTCATAGTAAACTTCGCTGAAATAAGCTATATTATTAGGAAGAAAGAGAATGGCCATGCGACTCACTAGCTCATTTCCCACAACAGAACCTATGATGTCAAATGTGCCCAGCTGTGCGATTGGCTGAGGCCGGAAAAAGCAGATACAAATTAGGCAGGGCTTATAAGCTTGCCGAACGAGCTATTTGCACTTAAACATAATGCATAATAATCTTACTGAAGTAAGAACGGTGCGGTAAACAATTAAAGCTACGAAAATATACGTAAGCATAGAAGTACCGATGCACACTGCTGTTGGTACTGGGCGCATTATCTTGTTTTAGCTAGACAGCACTGCTGCGCTTTGGAGTTGTCTTACAAGACACTGGCCGACTGGCGTAAGCGATGTTGTCTTACGAGAGTGTGTCGAGCATACCCCTTGTTTCACGAAACGATTACTTTCTAAGTAGCAAAAACAAGCCTGAAAATGCAGTAAGAAAACAAAGCAACAGCGTACACCGGCCCATGGATGAGTATGGTAGCGCCATCTGGGAGGAATGGCGGCAAGCAAGGCTGCAGAGCCAAATGACACAGTAGAAGTTAGTTTGAATACGCGCACTTATGACTTCATTACTGATGTCCCGAAAACACGATTTGGCAGGAGAGTCAAAATTTTTTCTGAACTGATTGATTTCTCAGTGAATACAGCATCATTCGCTGCTGGACAAGCACTGGGGGCACTATAAAGCACGAAATCTTTCGAATGAAACAAACTTCTATTTTGTCCGCATGGCCCTTTTAACGGCCCCCTACTGACATCTCCCCAGATGATTCACCCAGGTTCCACTTTTCATTCGCTTCAAAACAAACTTTGGCGAGTCATAAAGCGGTTGAATGTCAGAGGACACGGGCGTTTCGGCTTCAGTATACTCCCTGTTGCAGTGCGTGCCAACCACACAATTTCTTACAATTAAACCTGCATTGCTGTATTTTTTAAATGAACGTTATTTAATTGAAAGTACATTACCTACACAGAGGTAGATGTGCTGCATTCAGCTTCAAGTTAACGCTCGGTGCATGCCAACATCCTGACCTTTTAGTAAACAAAAGCAATACATTCTGCACTGGCCTGAAAAACACAGTGCAGCCCTATAGAAAAAAAACTCGTTTTCACCTCCTTTATCATTTACAGGTTTACAGATGCGCAAATGCTTATACCAATGCCCAAAATTCAGTTTTAGAGCACACATCAGGCTGCGGCAGGTCAATGGTGAACACAAAAATGACAATCAAAGTTGCGTGTGACATAACCGCAAGCGACAAACAAAACTTGTCCACTACGCTAGGAAATATCTCGCAGGAATGACATCCATCGCTACTGTTCAAAGAAAGGACGAAGACGGCGTGCCACGGAGGGAATATGAGCTAGTAAAGAAAAAAAGGGCAGGATTAAACGAGCGTTCTCAGCCTAGCCATGGCCAAGGGTTCTGTTACTCAACATTTGTAGTCGTGAAACCTGGGAGGAACGGCCCTGTGAAATGCACACGATGGCGCAGCGCAACTTCAAGGTATGCGAGGCATCCCCTGACCCCAGCGGCCTTGCCCTTGAACGGTTCCTGCCTTGGCTTGCTGCTCAAAGCATCGCACCGGCCCCCTAGAACCCAGAGAGATGTCCAGAATCCCCTGACCTTAGCGGCCTTGCCCTTGAACGGTTCCTGCCTTGGCTGGCTGCTGCTCGCAGGACATCTCAGCGAATGTGAAGAACATCCATAGCATCAGTCGGCAAAGCAAGATGCTCGAGGTTTTGAATACCTAAGGAATGAGGGCGGCTTGGGCACAAGCCAAAAGGGGGCAGTGGTCGAGGGCAAGGCCTCCGAGACAGAGCAGCGCGAGGTATGCAGGCCTCACTAGCCTTGAAGCCACTGCACCATCAAACATAGGTGTAGTGTAATATAGTGTAATAGTGTAATAAACATAGGTGTATTTGTAACAGTAATGGAGTCGATGGACAAGCCAGTCAGTGAGCCAATCCTAGCCTTCCTCCCTCCCTAGTGGCGCCCCCTGCAGGCGCGCCTCTATATGTCTTAACAGTGCCCGTGGGGAGGAGCTTGGCAACTCCTGCGCATCCAGTAACTGCTCAGGAGGCCAGTACTCACTGCGAACGTAGGCGCCGCCTTCCTCGGTGTCCAGGGCCTCCCGACAGACCTGGCTGCTGGCGTCCCGGTTGAAGATGGAGTCGGCCTCCGCGACCAGCTCCAGCACGCTCTCCAGGCAGCGGGCCCAGCTGTCCATGCATGCCGCCTCGCCCCCGACCACCTCCTCCTGGGGGAAGGACAGTGAACCAAAACAAGCTTTAAGAAAGATTTAAACCCTTGTAAGAAATGCCTCAATAAATAAATTTCAAAGCATTGTATTTCTTCACCAAATGCCGCTAAGTTAAAACCATATTTGAAATCAGCCTAAAAAACGGCTTAAGACCGCCACTTTTCATCTAGCTGGCACTAAAATAAAATATATTGTCTAAAGACCCACCTCGTCCCTTAAATTAAGCAAGCGCACAAGTTCACCATTCCCTTTCCAGGCACCCCTTCCACCCACTAGCTCTTGTCCTTGCACGGATGGATCAGTTTCTGCTTCACCACGTGTTGAGACCTGTGACCGCAGATAGCTGCAGTGGCAGACACATTCGCACCTTGTGCGCAGACGGGCCTCACCTGGTTGAGTCCCCGGATGACACTGTACTTGTCCAGCAGCAGAATCGGCTGGCTCGTTGCATCCGGCTGAGCGTCCGACGCCCCATCTAAAGAGAGGACGAGAGGCTGCAGCTGGCAGCATGCCTGGCCCAAAAGGGTTGGTGCAAGCAAGACCCACACACCCTTCCAGCATGCCAAGTAAAGGGCGGCCCTAATCTTTAGCCCCCCTAGTAGCACAGTGTTGCTCATACACACGCACTTCCAACGAAAGCGCCTGTACAGTGAAACTTCGATACTACAGCCCCGTTACAATGAACAACTACCCTTACGCCCACTTGATACAAGATGGTAACTTGCTGTAGTTTCTGCATAACAAAGCCTCTGCAGTTCAAGAAAGCTGACCCGGAAGCAAAATTTCGCCACGACAACGAAGGCTGTGGGGAAAGCATTGAGTTGGGGCAAATGCAACAACGAAGGCAGGCGAGCCTCCTGGAGTGGGCGGCTTTGCTCTGCCAAGAGTAGACGTAAGCAGCTCCATTCTTTGCTGCCTCTACACCGTGCTAGAGCAAAGGCTCCTGTTCTCAATCAACATTGCATGCTATGACAGGGAGCAAAGTGAACCAACCGCCAGCTCACGTGCTGTCGAATGATTTTGCATGAGCCATTTGGCATGAGTAAAGTAACGATTCCTTGCTGTTTTCTTTCGCTAGCTTTTCTTGTTTTCGCAAGCTACTTTGGTGGTGAGCGCATGCTCTCTTGCATGTAAATTGTCAATCGATACGGACATTGGCTATAACAAACTAAGGGTTATAACAAAGTATTTACGCCCACTATTCAACTTCGTTATAACGAGGTTTCACTGTATGCGGGTTTTCTTCCCATAGCCTCAATGCATAAACTCACACTCCCAAGTCAACTTATTGTTACAGTTGAACCTCGTTATAAGAGACATGGATGTAAGAGACAAATTGGTATAAGAGACACTATTCACCCACATGGTTGGCTGCCCTATCTTTCCCGTTAAATTGCCTCTTCTATAACAGACATCGGATGTAAAAGGCATATAAGGGACAAGTCATCCTTGAGCTTTAATCAATAATCTCACTTGTAACAGACATTTTAACTTCAGATGCAGTGCCACCAGTCACTGATTGCAGTTGCTTCCATTGTGGAAACACAGGTGGACGACAGACGCCTGCAGTCGCTATTTATTATAACTTCAGCAAACACACAGTGGTTCAGTCAGCTGTGAAATGATGTTGAGAAGCCCTGCCAATGGAAATGCAACTTACAGAAGTGGTTGAAGCTTACTGCCATCCATTGGTGCGTGACCGCACATGCGGGCTCTCCCACTCGCATAGCTCCCAATCAAGAAGCACTGCAGATGTTGAGTCCTGCAAGCGTAATGAATAATCCGAGCACACAGCGGAAGGAGCTGTGCACTCTGGCTATTCATCAGGCTTGTGAACTCAACAACTACGATTCATCTTCCACAAACAGTGAAAGGAAAAAAAGCTTGTAGAATCGGTTGTAAAAAACAGTGTAAATACAGTCATGAAGCAAACAAAGATTCAGAACTGTTTCAGAAATTCTGGGGGCCAAACGTAAATTAGAATGAATCTTCTGCAACATGCTGTACCATTCTTTCGAGCTTATTTTAGTCATATGGTGCCCACATTGAACTAGGGTCTGATTAGTAAGTGAAAACATGGTTCCCTGCTTATAAGAGACATCTCGTATAAGAGACAGAAACTGCTGCCTGCTACTTGTCTCTTATAAAGGGGTTCCACTGTATTACCAAGATACCGTTATATGTGGTATCGTTATAAGTGGACTGCACTGCACAAGGGCTCGTGTGCGCAAAATGGTGCGCTGCCACGCTTAACCTCTCTTCATCGTACACTATAGCGAAAGTTGACACCTTGATTCCTTTTCTTTTTTTTTTCTAAGAGGGGGGGGGGGGGGGCGTAATCAGCAACCAGGCACAAATCAGCTTGTTTGGCCCTGAGGTTTTGCCATTGGTTTAGACATGGTCACTTAGGTCATCCCAAAGAATCGATTGATTGATTGTAGGGTTTTACGCGCCGACGCAACGCAGGCGATGAGGCGCGCCGTAGTGGAGGGCTCCGGATTAATTTTGACCACCTGGGGATCTTTAACGTGCGCCGAAATCTCGTACACACGGGCGTTTTTGCTTTTCGCCTCCATCAGAAAAGCGGCCGCCGCGGCCGGGAATCGAACCCGCGACCTCGTGCTCAGCAGCGCAACGCCTTAGCCACTGAGCCACCGCGGCGGGTCATTCCCAAAGAATCAACCTTACCACAAATATAAGACGCAACAGCGGTTACAGCATATACTGCGCTGTGGAACTGCAAAGGCTAACTGCTGCCTTCAGCCACAGTGCAACAGGCGACTAAGATGCAATGTTTGAACCCCCTGCCGCCAGCATGAACGACCAGTCAAACCCCACGATAACAAAATCCCGTAAGGACGAAATTCCTGCGGCAACAAAATATTTTCGGATCCCCGGCGGACATCCATAGAAGCCCATGTATTCTATATCTTGCGGCAACAAAATGTTTTTGGAAAGCGATACCGTGTTACCAAATTTCACTGCACGTCTAATCGGCATTTTATCTACCCGTTTTTTTTTTTTTTTTCAATTCCTCTGATGCCCTGGGGCGAAATGGCGCAATAAAAAAAAAATCTACCCATTTGAAGCTAACAGTGTCCAAAAAGTGCTCAAATGCATTTTTTTTCACACTCGAAGTGCGTAAACTTCTGCCACAGTGCGCTTGCATGGCCGCCGCCATATTTGTTTAGATAAAAGACCATGCAACAGGTGGCCGTGGAGGCAGCCTCACAGCGACACCACCAGGGGGCGACACATGGTGACTCACAGCATGTCTTTTCTAAGGCTTGGGCTGTCGCTTTTATAGCCCGCGTTCGTGCATTCATTGTGTGCGTGGCAATCAGCAAGTTTGCTCTGAATCAAAAGTGGAAGTTTTTATCGCTACGAGATAAGGCAGCCGTCATTGTTCAAGTCAGTGGCCCAAGTGCAGGAAGGGAAGATAGCGCCGACGAGTAAACCACTCTTTAATGGTGCACATGCACAAAACAAAACCGTGATGGCTGTGGCCTTTCTGGACGTCAACAAAGCAGCGCTCACTTAGTTTTGCAAACAGCATTGGAACAATGAGGTGCCACTGTCAGAGACAGTTCGTCAACAGAAGAAGCTGGACTTGGCTTGCATGCTCGGACGTACTCGGTGCCGCGGACCAGGGATAAAAACGTGCTGAGAAGGTGAAACCACGGGACGTTATGCGTTTGGATGCATTTGATATGGTTGTTATTAGGTTCGCACGACCAGCAATGGAGCACTTCTTGTAGCGTGTGAGCTGAGCTGTGAAGTTTTACTGCAAGGTAAGGCTTGCAAAGTGTTATAACCGACTTTTACAAATAGATTTTCGGTTTGTGTGCGATTTTTCTGTCGTTTATGTTCCATTTTCGCAGCAACGAAATTCCCGCAAAAGCGAATGTTTTGGCTTCCCCGCCAGACTTGTTATTGCAAGGTTCGATTCGATGGTGGTTTATTTAACACAAAGAAACAACATACCATGAGTATATACAGACTGTACTACACAGACTGTATATACAGACTGCACTACACAGACTGTATATACAGACTGTACTACACAGCTTTGCACGCGCTGGCTGCCACAAAACTCCCACTTCCCCTTCTAGCCACCACAATGGCTGCCAGCTACGTTGCTGCACAACCTAGCTGCTCAAAAATGGCCACGTTTGGCTGAATGCACAATTTCTGGAGTTCCCATGGGTCATTATGAAACGTTTCCTAATTAACTTCTCCCGTACGTTTCATTTCATTTTTTTTTATTGCGGAAGTTTGCTATTCAGCATAAGGGGAAATTAAATGTACAGATACACCCCGGATTCCCGAAGGAATCGGAGCAGCAGATAGATAATCAAACACAGACACAAAAGATTAAAGCCGTTCCACTCAATGTGAAAGCTGTCGGAAGTGCAGAGTAGTGATTTGCCATAATGGGCTGTAGCACCGTTATGTTATCCCCTCACTGCTACCACCCAACGCATTTCAAATTTCCTAACTTCGCAGCGCTCTCGCGCCCCCTGCCTGAAACTGCACCAGTGGGAGTTCTGTTCTTTTTGTGCTCGCTTTACCTCCCGCACGTGCCGGCGTTGCACAGCCACTTTTTTTCGCTTACTATCGTAAAAATCAACCCAACGAGCAGTCCCAACTACCGTATAATGCGGAATATAGGTCGAGGCGGCATATAGGTCGACCCCCCTACCTTGTAGCCGAAAAATGTAAAAAAAAAAATTAGGTACCAACCATTGTTTTATTGAGACTATAACTTGTTTCGTCTCAGATTACTCATTTAAAACTGTCTGAAGTATCGTCGGACGACTGCTTCTGGCTCGCTGTCGCCCACACAGCAGGTCGTCCTCGGTGCAGTCCAGGGAATTGCTTATGCAGCACTTACTAATTAAACACTCGCAAGACCATGTCATCGTGAAGCGAGCGCAAAGCATGGGACACTCGTGTGCAGACCGTGGCGACAGCCAGTCTGTGCAGGCGGTCAGCAAACATCTCGGGGTATCCATTCGTAGAGACATCGCACGATGCTAGCGGACAAAATTTGCCCCTATGTACAGCAGCACAAGTGCACAGAGCAGCGCCCATGAAGCGAGGTCTTCCGAGCGTTGCATACCGAGCGCTGCCCCCTCAGCTAACGCCGCTAGCAACAGTTTTTTGGTGATACCGAACTGGTGCAAGGCGGACACGTCATTGGCCTTGGAAAACCCCCAACTTTTCTTTTTAAATGCTGCTGTGAACTGGCACCAAGTGCCTTAACTCATTTTGAGCAAGAAGAAAATAGCACGCACACATTCGCCGACAGCGATAGAAGCGACAAAACAAAGATGGCGTCGCGTCCGATTGATGGTGGTGGCGATGGCGCTTTTGGGGTTTGGATGGGCTCGATGGGCTGCCCGGTCGCCAGATGACAACTGCCAAATGACTGCAATATAGGTCGAGGGGTGACTTTTCGGCAAATTTTTCTGTAAAAAATCTCGACCTATATTCCGCATTATACGGTAAATGAACACGGGCACTGCCGGTTAACTACGTATATTTTGCCTCAAATGTGCCTGCAGTTTTCTGTGTGCTAAAAAACAGCGAGACCTATGACAAGCGCCAGCGGTTCACAAGTTTCGAATGCTTATGACTACATAAACCGCTTGGCTTTCGAAGCCTCTGGGTTACGCCGTGACGACAGCCACTACCACGGAACACCGTATGGTTCTACTTGGGTCCAGCGAGCGAGCTACGACAAGGCGAGCTCCGAAAGTGCTTTGCACTTAAAAGGCACGACACGCATTCTTGGCCTCTCACCTGCCTCCTCGGGGGACCCTTCTTCCTGGCTGTCAACTCTGGCAGCAGTGCTGCCTCTGCCCTCGTCCGAGCCAGCCGTCCTCGCCGAAGTGGTCTCCTCATCGTCGCTGTTGGCCACCCGGAAGTCCAGGCTCAGCACCGACCCGTGCCGACTGGACAGGGACCCCTCGCGAGCCCCAAAGTCCAGGCTGTTGACCGACAGTCCATCACCTGCACACAGCTCTGCTTGTTATAAGGAACAACCGCACTGGGGCGAGACAAGCTAGCACAAGGTGGGCAACAGTGACGTCACAGTTACCGCATTTTCGCGCGTATAACCCACACCAAAAATGCAAAAATTTCAGTGGCAAAGTAGGGGTGCGGATAATACACGGGGTTTATCCTTTAGTGCAGCTTCACTGCAATGCACGTTGTGCCATGAAGCTCCTACGCAGTAACACTGACTAAGCCTTCCATTGCAGCAATTGTGCAAAACATACAAGGACAAGGATGAAAAAACAAGGACAAGCGCACTCTAACAACTGGATTTTATTAGTGCATTGCGACTTTCACCTTGCCGTCAGTGCATTCTACTTGCTAAATATACGCTTTTCAGTATACATAGTATGTGATGCGTTTCTTGAGCAGCAGCTTTGGTGCAGCCTTTCCTGTATCAAATGTGTGGGTAATACGTGGATTTTTTTTTCTTTTCTGGCAGGCTGAAAGTGGGGGTGCGGATTATATGCAAAGGTGGGTTATACGCGTGAAAACACAATATACCATCCGTTCGTGCATTGATTGCTAGGGGTGTGCATATATCCAATTTGGGACTGCGAATCAAATCAGATCTTTGCCAACGCATTTATAGAGCTTCCCAAACACAGCTGCAAAGGAAAAAAAATAATAACCCATGCAGTCGGGACTTATCACATCTAAGTGTTCATGAACCAGTCTTTGATAATGAAATGGGGGAAGAGAATTAAAAATAAGACGAGATGGCAAAAGTGGTGAATAAAAATGTAGCACACATTTAGGGAGCAAAAATGCGGGTCCCTCCTCAACATGCTGTGAACATAGAAAGCACATCTGACTGGTCCCTCCAGCCACTAAGAAGAGGCTAGGCACGCCAGTGGATTTGTATGAGCAGTACTGCCTTAGTGCAAGTATTCCCAATGCCACTGTACAAGGGTAACTATACTCTCGATACCGGAAGTGCGAAGAAAAAGAAAGGACCTCCGGAAGCCGCATTGCCCATTCTATTTTGCGCATGTTTTGTGCGCTTATGTAGGTTACAAAATCGCTAAAGTGATTTCCCGCGCTTTCATACACGCCCTGTGTATGGCAGAACCATGGCCGACCTCACTGTTTTGTGAGCACGCCAACACACTGCGGAGGCCGGTAGAGGCGTTGCTTTGATCGCCCCGCCTCCGGAGCTGAGTGGCTGAGCTGCCTAGATGCAGTAGGCCTACATTTGCATCGGAAATTTGATGGCCGCTTTCAATAAAAGTGCTGATGGCGACTTCTTATTGTGATTCTGGTCTATAAATGGTATTCGCTGAAAAGTTCAGCTGTCAATTTCTTCGCTCGGCAACACTGGAAACAGCCACGTTCGTGCCGCTTCAGCACAGACATGGCGCAGCCTGTGCCACTATGCCCGCAGGGCGCACAGCTGAAGGACGACGTTTAAAGAGCGCGGGAAGCAGAGGGGTAGTACCTATGGAGACGCTGTCGTGGGACTGCGAAGAGAAAGCGCCGCACAGGGGTTCATCCAGCAGGTTGGGCTTCTCGGGAGTGCTGGGGGCGATCACCTGGACGTGGCAGAAGTCCCCAAAGTCGTCCACTTCGGGCAGCGGGTTGTGCCACGTCTCGGCTGCGTCTGCAAGTGGGGATACACACACAAAGACACACACACCTGTGATGAACAGCCGCTCCTGAGTCCACTCTGGCTTGGACTTCTTCCGCCCAGCCTCCACACGAATGCTGCCTAGGCGGTGCTTGTGTTAACTTGGGTCTGGCAACACACGCACCACCCATCGAACCACCGTCCTCGAGTTTGTTACCTAGCATCCCCCTTTGAACTTTCCCCGAGACAATTTATTTGTTCTGAAAGATAACTCTCTCCTCTTTCTTTTATCATAGCAAGACAGTCTTACGAAATCTCTTTCTGTGTGCTATATTCGATAACCTCTTCCAATTCATGTTTATCCATGCTACAGTTTGATCTTAACAGAGTGTCTAATTAGTGTGGCCCAAACCACCATACCGTGAAGTTCCGAAAGAACGCCCACCCAAATACAGAGATATCAAGTGAAAAAAAACAGGATGGGCAATCTTTCGGGTCACGTGCAAAAAACTAGAAAGAAGTGGCCACACCCCCAACCAAAACTGCGGAGATATCAAGAAAAAAAAATACCAGATGGGCGAGCCTTCGCCTCAAGTGCAGAAAGGACAAATAAGTGACCGCATCAACACATGAATAGATTATTCGAGTTTATTTTCTGCACTCATCGGCGCTAAAACCATCGATTTTTGGGGGGTGGACGATGTTTGGGGTCTTTTAGTAAATTGAATATTTCACCCCCAAAGGGGGGTGGGTGATGTTTCGGGGGCGGGCGTTCGCTCGGAACTTTGCGGTAGGTAGTCATGCAACTCAGACACTGACAGACACAGACAGGTTGCATGCAAGCCATTGTGTAGTTTTGTTCACCACTGAGGCCACTCTGACCAGTCGACTCGCCACTGGGTTCTCCATCAAACCACTGATGTGAGCCGTGTAGTTCTTCCTGAGGGAACTACGAGCTCCCCTCACTCAACACGGTGCAAAGTTGCTCAAGCTGTAAGAAGGAACCTGTTAAAGATGACAGTCTTTCTTGGGATACTTGAAAATGACATTTCTGGTCTGCCTGTCTGTATGTTTGCCAGCCTGTCTGCCCCTCAATTCAGCCACCTGGCAAAAAGTTGAAGGATTTCTTGAACGGGAAGTTTATAAGGGCGAAAGGGCGAAACACTTTCAAACTGCCAAATGTGGTAGCACTTGTAGTAGCAAAAATAAAACATTTGCAGTATTTGATGTAAAAATTTCTCCCACCTCCCCTCGCGGGAACCCCTGTGTAGGTGCGAGGCATAGGGGATTCCGTTGTTGTTTCCGTTAGGTTGATTCTCCCATCGCGACAAACGTGCCGTGAACCCCCTGCCGCGGCTATGACGCAACACAATCCAACACAATCCACTTTAATCCAATCCAAATCCAATCCAATCCAATGCCCCTCGCAAGAGAGTGTTCGCTATCGGAGAGGAGAGGGGGTGAGCGGCGGAGAGCGCAGCTCGCGCGGCGAGGAGAATGGGGGAGGGGTGTGGACGGACAACAACAACGCCGTATGGAGGGACAAGGCGAGTGAATGAGATGCAGTCGCATCTAAAACAAATACATAATTGATATTAGCAGTGCTCTTTTAAAATTAAGGATAGATGTGGGCATAACTTTTGTGACGGCAAACAAAAAAACACATTAAAAAAATATTTGAACAGCAGTGCAAACGTGGGAAAATACAATTGAATTCAGCAAACCTTCATTGCATTCATCACGGCAGGGCCGAGACTAAAGGGGAACATTGTGAGAGGTGGGCAAGAGGGAGAGGAGAGGCAATTACGGCCGTGCTCCAAGTGAAGCAAGCAAATACACGGCCAGTTTTTGACTCCCGCTGCCCCAGACCACCCCGGTGCCATGCTCCAACCTCTTTATCACGTTCCAATTTGCGGTGTTTGTTTTTAATGCGCATCATTACCAGGCTCACTGGGCGAAAACGCCGTCGGCATAACAAACCCCAATCTAGCAAATGGCCCGTAGATTCCCACTGGATTCACTGGAAGGCGCAAGCTGGCCTAAGGCGTGCGCCGCGTCTACGTCCACAGGCAAGACCGCGAAGCCTGCTGGTGACCCCACCACCACCATGCACCGAGACGTACGCACCTACCTGGGCAGGCTGCGAGCACAGCTAGACAGGGTTACCAGGGGCCGCGGAAAGGCACCAACAAAACTCAGACAACCCTTCGCCACAACACTCCAAGCACAGTTTGGCGACCCACTCACAAAAAAAGGAATGCTCTCCTCACATTTACCTCACCTAGGTGCTGCTTTTAGGGGCGAAGAAGCCGCTTAGGGGCTGGGGCTGTCGGCGCCTCATGTCGTCGTCGTAAGTGTTGTCTCACGTAGTCACGGTACTAAAACACCGGGAAACTCGTTTATGCCTCACGCTAGAATTTAAGACGTACTAAAAGACACCGTGACCCTCGTCTACGCCTCGCGCTAGAGAGCTTCGTGCTTCAAAGACAAGAGACTTTTACCGCAAAGCTGTATACCTCTACCCCCCAACGGTTTCATATCCATTGGCAAAAACACCAAAGCACCAAGAACACACTTATACATTGCATGCTTCACCCCAGGGTTCATGTTAGTGGAGATGGCCCGAGATTTATTGTCTGGTGGCTTGCCCAAGAGTAGGCAATGTGTCATCCTGGCTAACCAACTTGCGGTGAAACTCCTGCACACTTTTTTGAGGCACTGGGGGCCTCCCACAGGGAAGGGGTAATGCCACGGACGTTCGATTCTTCCGCAGTTATGCAAATGATCGTCCTCGGAAAGGACAGAGACTGAGAAGTGAGGGACCTTCCATTTTTCGTCGCATCGGCTTCCCCCCAAAGGGTACAGTGTAAGCAAATTCTGCGTTCAAGGCTCATCTTGCATTTGTGATCCCCTGGGCCACTCACCCTGAGCAGAAGAAGACCCTCTAAACTGCGAGCTGCTTCCAATGCTACAGGGCCCCAAGTAGCCACTGCCACAGCTGAAGAGAGGAGCATTGTTTGTGGACGGCAGAGAGATAGGCCAGTCGAGCCCACGTGTAACAAAGTTGCCCATCACGGTAAATTCGTTCGTAATGCCCACGGTTCATAATAAGCGTAATAAGTAGAAGTCGTAACTTAAGACACAAAATGCCCCCTTTTTGCTTGTGTACGTATCAAGCTTATTTAACTCTTTCGTTACCGTGAGAAATTGACCAATTTTGAGGGGTCTAACAAAACATTTTTCTGTGCTATACATACTGGTTAGGCACACATTGCAGTGACATAAAATGCAGATTATTCCACGCGCTTTCCAACGACACCAGTTTTAATAATGTTTTCATAAATAATGATTGCGAAAAAAATTATCAAATTCAAAATTTTTGTCCAAGCGTCGAAGAAAATAAAAAATAGGAAGTTGTGTATAATATACCACCACTAGTAGAAAAAATTTAGAATATACATTTTGTAGGTAAACATTTCAAAAACCTGTCCTGGAAAAAAGATCGCGTTGCGCGGTACAATTTGTCAGATATAAAAGAAAATGTTAGCACGCGTGGTGCCCGTGCCTTGCGGTGAAGCCCAACCTCTATTTCAAATATTGCTATTTTGGATGGTTCTCTAGAAGAAATCTGGTGGTTTGACATCATTAATGACCCCAATTAGCCTTCACGTGATTTATAAACACTTTGTCAATGATTATGACCAACACAATATTGAAGGCAAGCAAGCTATGCGAAAAAATCCGCTTGGAGTTGAAAACCAAACTCTGTGGTCGATGCGTGTTGACGTTCTGATCATCGCTTATCAGTCAGAACTTTAATTTGCGGTTTATTATCATGTTCTGACTCGCTCTGGTAGCCCTGCTAGCAGGAATAAGGTACGATGCGCTAGAATCGTGCCCAGGAGCTTTCACCAAGCCGTCGTCGTGCTATGAAGAGAGTTCAGCGTTGCAAGCCTACTACGTTGCAGCGCCACCTAACAATTTTGAAAAGAAACAATTACAAGGCTGTTGGAGACTTTGTCAGAATAGACAGCTCTACTAAGAAGCGACACTAGACTTCCAAAAATACCCTCGGACAAAACCGAAACTGGCCAGTGAGCAGCTGGCGGTGTGCAAGGCCGATTGGTAGCGTTCTCCTCGTCTGAACTGATATCCGCCGACTCGGTGTTATCTTTTGACTTCCACCTGAAGCTGTAATCACAGAAGTAAGGCGTGGGTTAAGTGGAAGCACGAGCGGCACACCTGTTTCGAGGCACAGTAGTGGGCAACGGAGGCGCCATGGCAAATGAGCTTGTAGTTGGGTAACTGGGTAGTAGCGCCAAATATGAATTTCGCAACGCAAAAACGAAACCGAAACAGTTGGAAACTGGCTGAAAATGCCAGGCACACTTGCTAGACATGCGAGGGACCATCAGAAATAAGATTTGGCAGAATAAAGCTATCCTTTCTCCGAACCAAACATCACTAGTGAATAGCTGGTGTCATTTTCAAGTAATTATCACCTCTCAACGCTGTCGGATTACAAAGCTGACAACATTATTTGGTACTTGACTTGCCAGGAGCCTTTTGACAAAAAAAAATTATGGTAATGTAGCCTAACCACGAGTGGCATGTGTTTTTGTCAAGTGCAGCGGCCACGCCCCCTTCCTCAAAAACACACGCACCTCCCCTCGCAAGAAACGCTGTCAAAAATCTTAATGTCGCCTGAGCGGGAAAATTTTAACTGATTCTAAAAGAGCAGTGCCTAGGCTAACCACTGGCCGCATTAGGCGTACGAGAAACGACTACAACATGTCGAAATAGGCAATATAAATCATGAATCACCGGTGATCGATTTGAATAGGCGTGGTAACGAAAGAGTTAAGCTAATAGCATGATGTAAGAGAACAAAAAGACATTTTAAGCAATCATTCTTTGTACCGACAAATGCCTAGTTTGAAGTTCGTGCCTAAATTTGAATTTTTGTGCCTAAAAATGCTTTTTTCACAGCTTTCGTGATAGTGATGTGCTAAGTCCGCAGGCCTACCCACCTTACAAGATGCCCCGCGTTTTCTTGGCTTTTGTGACACTGCTTGTTGCAGTTTGCGGATGTGTTTCAGTACAACTGTCGGTTACTGGGCAGCACCTGCGGATTGCTGCCAGTATGACTTAGAGGGGAGACATCAAAGGCAGCAGTGATGAGTGCTTTCCGCAACTTTCCACTTCATTCGCGTTGTAATTGCAGATTTACACACATTATATGAAGCCGACCTCTGCTTTGGCCCACCACTGCTGTTAGCGTAGGCTTCAGACAGACGCCTTCCAGCCCCGCAAAAGTGGACTAAACATTGTGGCTGTCTCAATGAACACGCTATTAACGCCACACCTGCTGTTTTTTCTCTTGCAATGTGATGCGTTTCTCGAGTTCAGCTCCGTGTCCCCATCTGACGAGCAGACAGATCTGATATTCAACCATGATCCCCCTATGTACGTCGCCAAGCAGACATTACTGCCACACCATGAACATGAGCACACACCGAGTAACGCTGACTTAAGCACGAATCACTAAAGCACTGAATGTGCCCCAAAGGGGGCAACAGACACTCACCTGAGTGCTGAGGCAATGGCCCCAGCGATGGTACGTCCTGGGTGGGCAGCAGGTCTTTGAGCGCACTGTACCGGTCCCCAGTTGGCGGCGGTGCTGGACTCAGAGAGGAAGGGGGAAATGCAGCCTGGAAGTCCGCAAAGTCGTCCTCCTCTGGCGGTCCGATGTCCGTTCTCGGGGGGCTGGTTGCTGCTGCTGCTGCTTCCTTGCTCGGTGCTGACTTGAAGTCGTCAAAGTCATCGTCACCTGGGAGGTGGTTTAGGGGGAAACGCGGTGCAAGGCAAGATCAGATGAAGAAAGTTTGCAGGGATAAATTGGTCACAGTTAGCACAGGCCTGGGACAATTGGAGGTCTATGGGTTTGGCCTTTGCCCTGCAGTGGGCATAGACAGGATGATGATGATGATGGGGGTGGTAGTAGTGATGATGATGACAACAATGCAAGGCTACAACCATAGGCACTTTCACGTATCACTCACCCAACTTCCACCAATCAACTGCGTTAGCCCTGCAAAACAAAGTCCTCAAATGCCTTTCAATTAGCACGCTTTACACTTGCCCTGCTCTGTGACTTCACACGCATACTCTGACGCAGAGAAAATAAATAAATACTGTTACACCCGCTTTAGTTGAGCCCGTTTATGAACTTAATCAACGTGCTGACCTTGCCTATTACATCAGTAAAGTTCAATAAATGGATCCCTCGTAAGAAGACCACAAAGCCAGCAGACGAAAAAACCAAGTTTCTTCTGAAAAAAAAAAAAGAGGGGGCAGACCAGCTGGAAGTGAAGAAAACTTAAAGGAGCACTGACACCAATTTTCGCTTCCTTCACTCAACAGAATACCCTGGCTGAAATATGAGGCCTGCGATGTGAAAAACATAGTTGAATTGGATCTCCTTTATCGCGCCGATGGAGCAACGCACGGAGCAGCACTCAGCAAATGGACATCAGCGTGACATCATCCAGTCAAAGCAAAAATAAGTGACGCGGCAGCGCTCGTCAAAAACTCGTAACGTCACTTCATGCGCGCAGCCCCACGAGCGGAGAGCGGGCGCAACACCCTCTCAAGCGGGCGCCGGTGACATCCGCACAAAGTGGTGAGGTCAGGCAGGGATTCTGTCATATGCGCCGTTCGGGATGAAAGCGCGGGAATTTGAAACGAACGATTTTCAGGCCGTTCAGTGTAAGTAACTATCGCACGCTGAAGTATTTGAAGTATTTGAAGGTTCGCCAGGCCATTAAATAAAAGCAATAAAAGTGTAACATAAAATTTTCGTGTCAGTGCTCCTTTAATGCTCGCGCACTGATGGCGCTCACGACACAGCTGCCGTACCATAGCCATAGCAGAGAACTCTGTTCCCGGATGTGACCTGTGAACAATGCAGTGCACAGGACGGCGGACATTCCAGCAGTAGGAACAGGGAGAGAAGGGCTGGCAGCACACTTTCGCAAACACCTTTGCTGGCGGTGAGAGCGTACCTGCTGGCCCAGCGGGGTGCTGCGGCTGGCTCGGTGGCGGCCAGGGCCTGCTGCTGCCGTTGGGTGGGCAGGGGGGGAACACGGGTACAGGCAGCTGGGGCAGCCGGGCTAGCAGCTCCAGTGAGGGGGCGTGGCCCGCCTGCATGCCACCCCAGGGGCACACCGTCAGCGCCCAGGACAGCCCTCGGCTCCCACCAGAGTGACGGGAGGACATCGAGTGGCCTTACAAACATTGCACGCCTGACAGACAAGCGGAACGCCTCCCTTTCACAAAACACGCCCACAGGTTACAGCCGCAGGTTACACCCAATATTTGCTCCCAAACAATGTTTATACCAACCTCCCCCCACCCCAACGGAAAAAAATACTGACTGTCACATATGCAATCAGTCTAAGCAAGAAAACTAATTCAACTGTCTAAGAATCTGGAGCACCTCATCGGTACCACTCGCAAACTTCAGGCTTGGCCCGATGTGCACACCACGGACCGGTTTCACAGGTCCTCACACGTCGAGCCAATCGTACCTGGTGCTGTAGCCATCCCCGTGGTCATGTTTGCTCGGTGTACCAAAAGCATTAGCTGCCTGTAGTTCTCTTAATTTCCCATCCTTCCCACTCCACCGCACTGGCTGCATGTTTGATTCTACAAGGCGTACATACAAGCTGTCGCGGGAGTCGCAAGGAGGAGCACCCCGAGCCACCGGAAGCTGGCACACCGCACTTCCACTTGTTGCCTCCAAGGCAACGCAACCAGCATTGCAAAGGCAGTTAAAGGGACCCAGCAACACTCTTTGAGCTGTGCAAGTAAACCTGCACGATGTTCAGATTACACTGGCAGGAATAACTTAGTCAAATATTACGTGTGCATGTGAAGCGGTGAGCACGCAAATCGCTGTGAAAGACACGGGAAAACCAACTGCACTCTCTCCAATTTTATTTTTTATGCACCCCTGGCATGGCCTAAACGACGTCCTTGAGGCCATGGCTGTCCTATTGGCTGTCACTGGTCAACTTTGCAGCTTCGTTCTCACATTTCCGGTGACCATCCGCTGTCGTTGGCACTGTGTACTAGCCTCTTCTATGCCTGAACCTGTACGCATATATTTGGCGTCTTTTGTGTTTTGAGTGCGCCCGGAGCTTGAGTGACAAACTCAATGCTCCCCTTTCAACGAGACCATTCGACAATAAGCGTTTATTGCTTCAAAAACACCCTACCAGCCTGCGCGCTCGCTTTCGAGCAGACAGCCATGCCTGCTTTTTTGTGACACCAGACCAGAAATAGACCATTTCGCGTTGCGGATAAAAGGAGAACACTCCCCGGCTTGTGATATATCGAAGGCCGCCAAAGAGAACACCGTGAGCCGCCCCCCTCTCCAGGACAGAGCGCGCAGGTTTCGTCGCGTTGGCCATGGTCGAGTTGAGAGGGAACGATTATGCGCGATTTCTCATCGCGCGTAGTTTCGGTGATAGTGAACTGATTTTCATAATTCTTGCGGGAGGAGATTTTTGGGACTTCACCCCAAAATACATTCCGAGTAGTCAACAGTAAGTGCTGCAGGGTCCCTTTAAGTTGGCAATCCCTGTGCACAACCTCCACTCTGTGACTCTCTGCTACTCCATTGCTTGGCCTGCTTACAGAATGACACAAAAATGTACAGAGCCCCACAAAAATATTGCCACATGCCCCATCTATTTCCTCGCACGATAACGATATCATCCCAGGATTGCCTCACGACAAGAACTTTATCGTATCTCCGAAACAAGCGCCTGCTCCGAGGGGAGTTTCATTTGGGCGAGTTTTGAAGAAAGTTGTCGCAGCTTTGTGAAACAGTATAATAAATAAAAAAACAAAAATCGGGGTAATCCGAAAAACAAAAAAACTCCGGTGCATGACGGAATTAATACTTTTGCACACAGATGCAAATTACATTACCAAAAATATTCCGCGCAATCTTTGTTTAAACTTTCTTTTTCACCAGTCCACAAGCAATAGCAAAGCCAGCTTCTTGAAACTACAATGAATCTGATCTGATTCATTATACCGATACCAGCTTCCACGGCCTTGTGTACACCATGTCTGGCTGCTGGTAACAATTGCGGCTTTAACTTCACCGGCCAGTCTGTACACATACAAAGAGTGAGGGAAGTGCCCTGAGGTGTTTCTTACTTCCTTCGACTTCACTGAAAAGCCGCCAGAACCCTATCCTCGTATAGTCTGGCCAAAAAGACTAAAACATACATAATACAATAGCTGAAATAGGCCACCAGCGCACAAGTACCGTATTTACTCGCGTATAATCGCACTTTTTTTTTCCAAAAACATGATGCAAAGTTACGGGTGCGATCAATACGCGAGGTAAATCTTTCGGGAAAAGGTTTCAACGCAGAAAACGCAAGTTGCAGGTCAGAATGTTTACGATAAGTCTTGCGAACATGATAAACAAAACAAATAAAAACATAATAAAAACTCCACTGATCACCGAATGACCACCAAGCGATGCGTTTTCATTACGGAACGCGCCAGAATTACGGAATTACGAAACGTGCCGGAACAAGTTTGCTGTGAGGTGAGAACAGGTCGACCAATAAGTGGCTGCTGTAGTCACAGTGTGGGACATCAAGACACGGCTGCCGGCACAGCAAGCCGAGCGTATTTTTTAAAATGTTTTGCGAGTACATTATGCACATTTAGTGAGTTTCTTCCGCACAAATAATGAACACACACATGCCAATATCGCTAATACTATCAAGTCTGCGACAATAACTAAGCCATGTCCGCTTTGAAAGAGGACGAAACTAATGTAAGCACGACCATCGTCGTCTAGACTTGGCACACATACGACATATGGCTGCGGCAAGTTCAGGGTGCGATCATTGCGCGGGAAATAATAAAAAAAGTCGTATTTTGACGACGAACTTCAGGGGTGCGACCATTATGCGAGTAAATACGGTAGACGATTTTAAAAACAAAATTGAGAAGCAGGCAGAAGCGAAGTCGCAGCTGTCAACCGCTTTGGGAGAAGCACGGTAAATGGAGCCGGACCGATGCCAGCCGGAGCAGCAAAGTTGCAACACAGCTACTATTTAAACGCGTGCAATTTATTAACCAGGTATTTTATGCTTTTTTTCGTGGCGCTTACTGTCAGTAAGAAAGGAATTTGGCCGCGGTGAAATTTCACTGCAGTTGGCCTTTAAATGCAGCTTTCCTTGGACCTGAAAAGTCTGCCATTTCCCATGGCAACATTTGGACCTGACACAGAGTCGTACACAGTTTTTACTCTTGCTTTTAAAAAAAAGAAAGGCCACTGCGATACAAAATCTTGTTGAGTGGCTTGGATTCAGTCACTGGCTGTCACAAAATGATTGATTGTTGATTTTAACGCGGCAACGCTTCACAGGTGAGGTGGCGCACCGTAGTGAAGGGCTCCGGACTAATTTTGACCACCTGGGTATCTTTAACGTGCTCCAAAATTTCGAATACACGGGCGTGTTTGCTTTTCGCCTCCATCAGAAAAGCGGGCGCCACGGTCGGAAACCGAACCCGTGTCCTCGTGCTCAGCTGCACGATTTAGCCACTGAGCCACCGCAGCAAGCTGGCTATCACAAATACCATTTATACCATTTATTTTTTGTTTGCCCACTATTATTACAATCTATCTTCTGCCTCGGCCAGAGCACATGGGACACCCTATTTCTTTTCATCCGTGTGCGCTTTTTCTTTTCCCTCACCAAGCTCAAGTACACGACATGGACGAGCTCGTCTTGGCGCAGCTGTGGGAAAGAGGACATGAAAGCAGCCCAGTTTTGTAGCGTAAGCTACACCGGCCGAGGTTGAGCGGTTTCGCGTGTGCCGTGAAGGGGCCGTTCTGCGCAAGCGCAAGGAGCATTGGATTGGTTTGGATCGGATTAGATTGGCTTGAATTAAATTGGATTTGGATTGGATTGGATTCATTTGGATTGTGTTGGATTGAAATCCAATCCAATTGGAGTACGGGTGTGTAGAGAATTGGGTCTGCTCATTCGCCGGTCTGCGCATTCCAGAGGAGTGACGTCTTAGCCGCGGCAGACGCACTGGCACCGGTGCGTGCCTAGCTCTGCGCCTCCGTTGCGCAGTAGTCAAGTCTGAAGCTGCGCCATAGCTGCTTGATAGCCGTTTCGTGTCGCTCTTGCAGAGCCCAGTTGCGCATGCTCGAGGAGCAGTGACTGGACTGGACTGGACCGGACCGGACTGGATTGGAAATCGTTTTGGCAGCAGTAAGCACGATAATCAGTTAATCCTAGACAATCAGGAAACCTAAGAATAACCAGCTGAACCTTAGCTCGCGCTACGTATATCCTGGCATAGCCGAGCTAAGCCACTGCTAATTTTTTGGACAGGCTAGCAGCACATTCTCGCATACAGGCAGCAGGAAGGAAGGAAGCACCTTCCTGCTTGGTCCCAGAGGTCACTCAGGGGAAGAAGTGTAGCAGAAATCAAATAGGCGTGCTCAGCAATGATGCAATGGCCCAAACGTCCTCACAAGTTACGGGGCCCAAATGCGCAAACGAGCTACCCAGCGAGACCGTTGCATGTCCAAGTTTTAAACTCTTGTCGGCATTTATTGTGGGACGTTTCTCAAGGAGTGGACAGTACCTAATGGAGAGTCCACCAAGCACTCCTTTGTTCTGAGAAAACTGCACCCTGGCGAGGACAGCCCACACGTTCTGTTCGGTTATTTTGAAATGAGCTTTTTTTTGACATTTGCCGAGTGTTTTGGACCAATTGTTTGTTTCACCGACAAGTGGTGTCTGCGTAAATTCCCGTTGAAGTTTGTTTGAGAACATTGCCTGGGTAATGACTAGGCTTCACCTCAGAGTTGGGATTCTTAGCATCCACAGCCATTCATTTGTTGTATGTATGTGATCTGTGCCCAAGGGGCAGACAATGAATTTTGTGCTGTAGCAAAAGCTCCGAGTGGAGCCTTTTTTCTGTTTTGTGTGATAGGAGCCTTTTTCTATTTCGTGTGAGGCCGCACCGTATTTCTTCAATTATAAGGCAGTCACAAACATAAGAAGAGGTATGACTTTGAGACTACGGATTTCGGAAAAAAAAAACCTTGCCTTATATTCGAATAAATATGGTAAGTGGTGTCCATGGCCTTGTGCACACGTGTTGTTCCTTTGTGGCGCAACCCACACTAGTCGGCGGAGCACGCCAGCACCCATGCTACCTTGGTGCGCGTTGATGTTGCTGGGTGTTTCTGCCTTTATTTCGCGCCTGCCTCAGACACGACGCGCAAATGCTTCGTTCAGTCGAACCTGACTCTGCATGAACTCTCGTTCTAACAACCTCGACGCACGTGCGCACTACACAGGCCGACAGACATAGCAGTAAATAAGAGTTGCTGTGCCCTTGTGCCGCGCGAGCATTTATGCAGTGTGACAATCGGAAAGACTCTCCTTGCCCTTCACCGTTCGGCAGTGTCAATGTACGAAGGAGGAGCCAGACGCCGCTGATGAGAAAAAACTGAATTTGCAGGCACAAAGACTATTTACAACTTGAGGGTTGCGGTTATTCCAGTTGAGCTTCGTTGTAACGATCACTGATATAGCGAATTATCAGCTATAGCGAACTAAATACAGACTTTGGTTGGTCACACTTTATTTCAATGACACTTATTCTTTTATAAAATATCAGATATAAAGAATAAATATCTGACCAAACGGCTGAGAAGCTAATCAGAACCCCCCCCCCCCCTAGTCCTAAACTGCAGAAGTATAAAGGCCCTTTTGTTCACGGACAATGTGGAAAACTTCACCCTGCTCAGAGGTGCGAGTATCCACCAGACGGAGACCACATCCTTCATCACATAAACAAGGACACAGTCCGGTTTCGTCAAGTGAACTCGGTTCTGTTGTAATTTTACGCACTCATGTTGCGGCTCATTGAGCTCGAAATGCAACAAGGAGAAAGGTAAGGGTTACCTCGTGTATACCGGGTTCAAAGCCTCAAAAAATGCATTTCTGTATCAAGTATTTTCACACGAGCCAGATCGTCTATTTGTTATAGCCTATTTTTACCTCTACTGTTATAACGAACATCAATTATAACGAACTAATTTGCTGTCCTGATACTACTTTGTTACAACGAGGTTAAACTGTACACGTTTTGCCAGTCAACTGCAAGCAGTGAAGGCCTGAACGTACAAGTCCATCCGCGCTTTGCACGGGGACTCAGTGTTGAGCTTCAGAAGCCACAGCCCGTGTCGCATGCCCCCACAGACGCGACTAGTCCGCTTCCCCTCGCAGGACGAACCGGTAGCGAGGTCCCCTCTTTCCCCGGGCCATAAGAGGGGTAAAAGAAATGAAATCTAAGGTTTGACGAAAACTCGTCTGGTCGGGGGAAAGATACATAGTAGAACAAAATGGATATCACCGACCAAAGGTTTAGTTAAAAGGCTAAAAAGACGTTTCGGCTTCCGTACAGAAGCCTTGTTCATTTTCTTCTCCTATGCATAAGAGGGGTACCTGTGCGAGGGCGACCAGGGCGAGGGCGGCGTGGAGCTCGCGCTGGGTGAAGCTGCCCGGCCGGGTGCGGCTGCAGAGGTCCCAGATGCGGCCCAGGGTGGGGCGCGGAAGCCCCGAGGCCAGCAACAGCGAGCACACCAGGGCCCCCTCGATGTCCCCCCGGGGCCCCAGCACCCGCCGCTCCAGCTCCCGGTACGCCGGGGGCACCAGGGGGCCAGCGGGGGCGACGACGGGGGTGGCCCACTTCTGCTGCGGGTGCTGCTGCCTCTGCTTCGGGCCAGCCACAAAGCTCTTCTCAAACAGGTTCGAGCACTCTAGCATCTTCTGCTCCAGCGCTGCACGGGCAGAGGGGGGCACAGATCACTTGGCGACCTACGCTGTGCACAGAGCCCCACAGTATGCACCATACTCCACTTCAGAACATGCTGAGGGGCAAGCGGATTGCACGCCACCTCGGGGAGAACTAACTTTGCTGAGCATTTACTTAGTTACGCAACCCGACAAAATAAAGCTTGCTTTTCCCATTGGAAAACGTTAAATCAGGTAACATTTGCAAGGTTTTTCTTTGACGGCTTATGGCAGCAGCAGCGAGCGCTTGAGTATTACTACTGCAACTTTCTGCCGAGAGGTATCAGGATAGCCAAGTTGCCCTTTTCCTGCCCCCAGCGCAGGGGGGGCAACTACGGAGCGGCTTTTGATGCATGGGGTTTGGTAGCTGGTGCATACTGAGTAACCCCATTGGGCACTTCCCTCACGCACTCGCACGACCCACGCTTTCCCTGGTACAGCGAAGATGGGGCAGACAAGCAGAAAAGGCCCCGCCAAGTTACACCCACTTGCCCCTTCTGCTGAAATATTAGCTGCCTCCCTACACTGGTAGTGGGTTTTTGGGGAGAGAAGAACTGTGTGTTCTTTGCCCGGTGATCCACACAGGAATGACAGCCGAGTGCAATGTCACTAAATTTCCTTCAAATTTGTAATGTGGAAGCATTTGTACCTTTCTGGTGCACAGGTACTGACGACCAAAGAAGATGGGTGCACTGAATATCAATGAGCGGATGAGATGTCATTCACAATAACATTGCTTGGGTGATTCGTCGCTGATGTCACCTTTGTGGCATTAAAGTAGTGCTCAGTAAACATCCTGCTGGTGTTCAAGGCACTACTGAACACATTCCGAGTGAGGGCTTTGAATTGGAGGACTATTGCGGAAAGCTCCAGAAGCTAGACGAAGCCCTAGGCGTAACACTGGGTCGAGCATTTTCACTGGTGGTTTTGCCATGCGATGATAGGAAACACTATCAGGCTTCTAAAAAGGCACCTTTCTCGGGCACCAAGGGATTGGTGAGGCAGAGCTTTTAAAATTTTTTATGTGCAGAATGAATGCTAACTTTTTGTGTAGCACCAGCACACCCACAAGCCGATGTTCTCCCCTGATGGAGAACGCCACAGCATGCACAGTTGCATCAGGCTCTAGGCTGATGCCACACTCTCTCGAAAATAACACGCACGTACTCTATTGCCCCTGTCACATGACAGATCTAATTACATTTAGAGTAAATGTCATTCGCTCTAACTGTCATTAGTTCGGTGCTACATGAGAATACCGAATGACATTTAAGGCAAATGGCATTTAGCAGCTAACTGAGGTTCGACAGCTCATTCAGCAGTCAAATAAATAGCCTCAAAAGCAATGGCACATCACTAGATAAGGAAGTTCAGTAATAAACCAAAGCATTGGGTTTCTAAAAACTGTGAGTAAACTTATATTTTCTTTTTCATATTGTTTTCCAACAAGTACCTACAAACAAAAAATCTCATCCTCAATGCGCGCGGTACCCTGATACAGATTATTTGCGGACTTGTCTCGGCTTGTGATGTCTACTTATGCCAGCTACAACGGTGATTTCCTTCATTTTATTAAAAAGAAAGAATTATCTGTTCAGTTTTAAAAATCTATTATGTATATAAAAACATTCTACACGCAATTGAACCATAAGTTTGCGAGCTTGCTAATCATCCCCGCTATCACTATCAAATGACATTTGTTTCGCCTTGTAGACCCGCACGGCCAAACCGAATGTCATTAACAGCTAACGTCACTCACCTTGAATGACATTAGATTGGCCATGTGACAGGGGTATTAGAGGATATACAGTTTAAAACAATTTGGCTCTGTACACTTTGCAAGCCTACTAGTGCGTAGGTGCATCTGCCTTTAGCATATCGAGAGGTTACCTGACTTGAAAATAATTTGGACATCGCCTTTGTCTATGGGGTAAAAGAGTGAAGCTGGCGATGACTTTCCGAATGAGTTCATTTTAACTTTGAACAGAATGCACCTCAATGCTCTGCCTTGGGGTACACCATTTTCCTGGTATATATGTTTTTTATAATGCTGTCTCAGACCTCACCTTATATGTTATTTCTGGAAGGTTACTTTTCTATTGTGTTTAGCATGAATTCCTATACACAAAAGGCCTCCAAATAGAGGAGGATGTCAAAGCCAAGGTGCTTAAGTGTCGCAGCTATGATAGTACTATGGGGCACACTATAATGGACGGCTCCGAATTGATTTAAATTGACTTAGAACACTTGGGTATCTGTGATGTGCGCCAAAATCTCGACACACAGGTATTCTCGTTTTTGGCGGCTGGGTTGAGCAACCGGGTACTTGGGCACGACAGCACAAAGCCTTAGCTTAGCCACTGCAGCAGATCACAGCACCAAGTTGCATCATACACTTTTGCTAAGACAAAGAATACCGAGAGGCAGTGTTGCCTGTGAATAAAAGCCTCTTTGACATAGAATTTGAAGGCTGATACGTTGTGAAAGCATCTTCTAGTATTCGTGTTTCAAAAAACGGTCAGAACTACTGGGCGGTAACTTGCAGGCAGTGAGGAGTCTCTTCCCTGTTTGAGTGTGGCGATTACAATGGTTTGCCTCCAAGCCCTAGGAAAGTGTCTACCACCCTTGTCTTGTTAAGTAAATCCAGACCTGTTTCAAGAGTGTCCATGAGCGGGTTGTGGATCATAGTGCGAGTCATATGACATCTGTCCCTGGGGCTGAAGCTTCAAACATTCAAAGGGCAGCCAATAGCAGTATCAAAAACATATATACCAGGAAAATGGTGTACCCCAGGGCACAGCATTGAGGTGCATTCTGTTCAAAGTTAAACTGAACTCATTCGGAAAGTTATGGCCAGCTTCACTCTTTTACCCCATGGACAAAGGCGATATTCAAATAATTTTCAAGTCAGGTAACCTCTCGATGTGCTAAAAGGCAGATGCAACTGCGAACTAGTAGGCACATATCTGCCCCTGGGGCTGAAGCTTCAAGCATTCAAAGGGCAACCAATAGCTCTGGTGAAGAGAATTGAGAGGCGTGTGACTAGTCGTCTGTTGCCTAAATTAGTTTTCATTTCCCCAGATGTTTCATGTTGTGTAAAAGTATTTGAGTTGTGGGCCGAGCTGGATGTGTATTCAAAGTGTTGGCCCAGCATATTTGCTTGATCTGTAACGGGTGTCTCCACCCGTGCAAAATAGAAAGCTGAGGTTTTCACTTCTCTCGGACGCTGCTAGCCCCTTCCTCTCATTTTCTTCCTAGGCTGGAAGTTGCACGCCTTAAATGGCGCTCCTACTGGCCAGTTGCCCAAGCCACTTCCGGGCAAAAAGCTAAGTTTTCTGGCGAGCCAGAAATGGGAGAAGCGATGAACGATTCCCTATGCGGCGAGAAGTAGTTCGTCACCCTTTGCATCACTCCCTGTTTCGCTTGCAAAACGCTCCATGTGGTTAGTGCTTAAGTACTCAAAAGGCATCAAAAAGGCAGTCGGCATTGCCCTGACAAGGTTGTCAAGTGCGTGAAGCGCACTTCCTGCCTGGCAAGGACGAACCAACAGGCCCAGCTTTCAGTGTGAATAAGGCAGGAAAGCAAATGAGACATGAGATTGCCGGCACATAGAACACCGACTGTGTGCAAGAAATATGGCATACCAAAAAAAAAAAAAAAAAAAACAAGACAATTAAGCAGTGTGCTTCAACTAACTGTAAATTTGTGGCCAGTCACGACACAACTGGCACTTATTTTATTCACTCATATCTTTTGTAAATAAAAACGCAGCCTGAATTAGACAACAGGCTTATTTATGCCAAGTAATTCACTGGCTCTTTGGCATCACCTTTCTTCTGGACAAAAGTTCTGTCGTTTCTGGAATGACTCATCCATCGGAAAAGTGAGGTCAGAAAAAGGAACAATTCGAGCGACGTACTCACCGCTCAGAGGCTGTTTGTTGCCCTGCTTGCTGGCCATTTCACACGCCCCGCCACTGGCAGCCAGCTGAGCGAGAAAGACAGAATGCTTAGCAGCGTATACAGGCAGCATCACGGAAACTTTACACGCTCACAGAGGCCGTACGTCACACCGACAGCGCAACGCGAAGCTGCAGACGGTGCGTCGTTTCATCTACTCGTCACTACTAAGTAACACACCACAGGACGCCAGTCGACAACGCAACGCGACCACGGGGCGCCGTTGTGCGGTGCCCTGACGCGATGGACGCAAGACGCCGCAGAACAGCCCTACTTGAGTGGTCACCCGATGGTTCTTCCCGTGCGATGCACTATGACAGTGTGTGCAGAAGCAGCAGCAGCAGCGAGCGCGGCAGGAGGTGAAGGTCGACCTGCGTGCCAGAGCACTGACAGCACATAAGCGTAGCACTGCGTTCTGACCGCTCTATGGCTATGAACGGGAAGGTGCAGGAGTGAACGTGGGCCTGTGATACTAATGTGCCAGCCGATCAGTCGTGAATTCCGTTGGGCGAGGAAGCAACGAGGCTTCATGCATCTCTCTGCCAGCAACTAGCAGATGTCACGTCAGTGCCACTTTAAGGTCGAAAAGCGCATTTCCGAAGCAAACCAGTGACGCGTAAGCCAGCTTTGAAACAAAGACCGCATACAAGGCGTGTCTGAGTTCTTTTCAATGCGAGGAGTACCACGGAGGAAATGCTCACCTGTCCAGGGCGTCTGCTTGCTTTGGGCTGTCCTCGCTCGCACCGCTCCTTATTCGCACGATGTTATAGGGTGTCCCTACTCGCACGCGGAATGCGAGAATGACGGCGATGGCAATTGTGCTACTGATGGACTACTGGCATATCGGCACCACAGATGGTTTCCTTTATTTGGCTGCTCAGCTGAGCAGTTCCGAAGCAGCTCTGTATTTTATTTGCCCATGTACTTCTATGTACTTCCACGGCCGCTGGATGAGAGCGCACGCAAGGGGAGTGCGCCTTTCATTGAAAGGCCGTGGTTCTGCAGACTGAACCAAGAAGGACCTTGTCCTGTCGGATACCATTCAGGGTGCCTAGTGCTGGGTTATATTAGTATGCATACTATCGCAATAAAAGAAAACTCTATGATTTCAATGCACCGCATACGACGTAGGGGCACAAAGACTGCTCGAGAAGAGAGAGGGAACGAACAAATCTCAAGGGTCCGTACAATTCGACCGTGCTCCCACACAAATGGGCACTAGCACTACCAGAGATATGCCGCGACTGACCTGTCACTTGGCAGAACACGGGAGGGAACTTGAGGTCCGACCTGTGCGTCCTGAAGATCATAGTCAGATGCACCGCTGCCTTCAAAGCGAAGATATGAACAGTAAGTGCGAATTACTATCAGGGACAAACTTAGGAAGGAGCAGGAGCCAGAAAAGAGAATGGTAGAGGAGCAACTCGCCTTGGTGGAAAAACACATAGAGAGAGTTTCAACCACGAACCAAACTCCGCGTGTCGACACAAGACTGGCACATCTGTGGGAAGCTTGACGCAGCCTTACCAGACGCTGGCGGCAGCTGCACAGCAAAAAATTAAGCTCCGCAGGAAAATCCAAGAAATTAACAAACAGGCTAGTACGCAGCGCAGCTATCCAGGAAATTGGCTCAGCCTCTGCGACAAATTCCCTTCAGGGAACTCTGTCTGCTCGCAAGGCGGCCGATACGACAAGGATAGGCGAGGAGAAAATATGACGCGACGCGGATGCTAAACAACTATGACGGTGACTTGAAGAGGTTCTTAGTGATCTTATGAACAAATACCCCAAGACGGACAAGAGCGTAGAGCGTGCAGGAACCGGGTAATCCCCGGTAATTACCGGGGATTACCGATTACGAGCCAGGGCCGTAGCCAGAAATTTTTTTTGAGGGGTTTATGAATTTTGGGAAGACGGTAGTTTTGCTGAAAGCAACAGTAAGTATTGCTTACATGCTGTCTGGAAAAGATTTCGAAGGAGGGGGGTGGTTCGAACCCCCAAACCCCACCTCCGGGTACGGCCCTGAGACGAGCCCTTCATCGACTCCGAGCTGAATGTGTCGATTACCGAGAGCAACCAGAATAGTGCATCAGTGGCGGGCGATATCACGTACAGACTGCTTAAAAACTCCAGCGTTAGAGCGGAAAACCCCGGCACACTGAAGATCCATTTTCCTCGCGTCCTGTGTGGGCAAAAGCAGGATGGTGCTAAATAGGCTGCAAAGCAATCTGGACAACACCAGTCAGATGCTAGGTAAATCCATGGTATCCAATATGCATGTTTGGATTCCGAAAGCACCTCGGCACGCAGGACGTATTGCTACAAATCAAAAAGGAAGTCATGAAGCAGGCCACGAGACATTCGCCCTAGACCGTTTCGGCACTTGATCTCAAGCGCGCATTCGATAACGTCTCTCACGCCAGCATCCTATCGAACCTAAACAATTGCCGTGTTCTTCTACGTCTTCGAAGAATCGCACAATATATGGGAGTGTAAAGTTCAAGAAAACGCTGAAGTGCATCGTGGCCCCTCGTTTATCAAAAAGAAAGCACCGATTTGCTTTTTTTGCTCAGATTTTCTACATCGTCTTGTAGACGGGTCTTGTGGGGAAGCATCACGAACGCACAAGCGGCGGACAGAGTTCCCTAACAGTTGCGAATACTTGCATGGGAGCTTGATCGGGTGAAGCATACCAAGGTTTTAATGAATGGGCGCTACTGTGCACGTACAACGCTTTCGGAACGAAAGGCTTGAACACCGGTTTAGGTAGCCGCTCATGGACGCCGCACCATCGTATGCCTGTCCGCAAAGCAGGCTTAGGTCAAAGCCATGGCCCCTGAGACTGCTAAGAACTGTGCTCACCAGGGCCTTGCCAGTGAGGGTCGTAGGTAGGAACAACATCCACAAAATCTTAGTTCCGAAGCATGCATGTGATCAAGTCCATCATATATCCTGCGGAGTATAAAGACGCTTGCCCCTTCTGTACTGTGGAACGAGCCTCACTTCACCTCATCATTTGGCCATTTCCAGTAATACTGGCATCACGTAAAAAAATCCTCCCATTTTTCATATCACCCTTACCAGTAGAGTGAGAGGCTGCTATCTCTAGCCCAGCTACCCTCGTGCAAGAAGCCCTCACCCAATACATGTAGTTGGCTGAAGACACCGAGCTCCCAAAACATCGGGAGTCCCGCTGTCTATAGATGACTGAGTGGTGCAATCAGTGCAATCACCACAGCTTTTGGGCAAAATAAAGTTATTACTGCTAATACTACTCAACGTACCTGACACATAGGGAAAGATGGGAACTACGAGATACACATACATCTGTCGCTTCGTCGGCAAGAACTGAAAAGCATGAAGCTGTGTTGCCGCGGTCAACGACCTTTGTACGATTTTACCGAGAGGGTTCATTCTGCATTTTTGTGCTCGTGTATAAAGAATTGGCCGGAAACGCGTTTCAGTAGGAGTTCCCAGGGCGTCATCTCCGCAGTGGCCCGTGCGCGGAATTTTCATCGTTTATTTCTGGCAGCACTTCAGGCAGATTTATTGGGCCACAGTCGCCTGTGCCGTGAAGCGTAACTTCTTGCGTGTCGCAGAAAACGAAAATCTTGCACCCCTCCGTCTAACGACGACGATGGTTGAACGCAAAGCTTCTCTCGTGATGGATTCTTTGGTTGGCCAATCCCACACTGCAAGCATGGACTACTCTAGAGGTACGTACCACTTTTCTAGAATGCCCACCGAAACTCTCGGGTGTGCACTCCGAAGGCCTAACGTTCGGGTTTGGATCGTACGGGCGCGTGAATCAGAACCGGCTGCTTGGCGTTCGTTCGACCATGCTCCATTTCGACATGGTCGAAGCGAACCCGCGAATTTTGCCGATTCGCGCTTCGACCATGGCGAAAGGAGCAGATCGATATTCTACTTCGGGGTCACGGTAGCGTGCGGACGTGTGATGACAGGCTCGTCACGAGCGGCTGCAACAGGAACGAACAAGGAAACCAAGACTACAACATCGTTTTTCCCTTCTGCCAATTCTGCCAATAGGGCCAGTTCTTCACACCGACGTCAAAGCACGGCCGTGCCGTGTCGAAGATTTTAGACAGGCGCTGCTTCACAAAAGCGACCCCCCCCTCCCCCCCCCCCCCCCCCCCCCCCCCCCCCCCCCCCCCCCAATGTAGTTTCCCTTTGAAATTTCCAAATGAATCTCCTTTGGCAGTGACATTGAAGCACGAAGAAGCAAAGAAGTTACTGCTGGTTAAGAACGAGATAGGCGTAAATGGTTACCGATGTTTGGTTATTGACCCGTGTAATCACGACTGTCGCATCAAACTGCATTGGGAGCCGCACAATGTGATCGACGAACACTACTGTAGCGCTTCTGGCTGTACGTGTTGTAAAAACAATTCCACGTTGTTAGCACTCAAATGAATTTTTTTATATTTAGAGAACGTACTCAAGTTTTTTTCCGGAGATAGCTAAGTGCTTAGGATTTGTTGCGCTTTCAAGATATTAGCGCATCATTTGACGTGCTGCTTCGCAAGCGATTTGAGAGCTTTCGTGGGCAATTACGCCACGTGACAAAATGGCGGCGCCCCCCAGACAAATGACCCTATCCCTATCCTTGCGTAGGTAAAACGTAAGCAATTAGAGACGTCTGTATGCATATATCTGACGAAACATCGTGTAATTTGTTGCTTAGATTGCAAAAATCACCGCCGAATGACCCCTAGCCCGTC
>NW_027526381.1:0-153451 GCF_048455015.1 Haemaphysalis longicornis
TTGAAAGAACAAGACGCATTCTTTCATGGATGCCTGATTTTGCACTTCGTTCTTATGGTGCCACTAGACGCACAGGGAAGTTTCAACGCACGTGTCTGGCGCGGGTCCACATATGCCCCCCCCCCCCTCACACTTTCGAAGGAGCGCCTCGCCCCGCCTTGGCAAAGCGCCCTCCCCCCCACAATTTGGTGACACTCTCACTCTATTCCTCCGTCTTCTTTCAGTCCTTCAGTCAAAGAGAAAAATCTTTTGAGCTATAGTTTCTAAATTATCTGATGGGCATAGAGCACAAATTTTTGGATGAGGGACTTTGAGACCCCCTTATCTAAGTACTAGATGCGTTGGTTGACTAGGTTCTCCACGCGTTGAAGATTCCTAAAAAAAATTGAAGTAAGTGTTACAGCACCCTTTATGGTTAAATTATATTTCGCCGCAGCGCGTCGGGCAGTGCCGGTCAAAATCAGCGACATCTGGGGCTGTATTCCGGAGTTTTTCCGTTTTGAACACGTCCGTTCTGCGTCCGTATCATCGTGACGCACTTCCGGTTGTAGGCGGGCTTTGGGTTGAATTTTCCGCTACAGTTCTTTTAACCTATTTCAAACAAGTAAACCTATTTCCACCCAACTTTTATGTGTTTATTTTAAAGTATTTTGAAAACTTAATAATGGCAAGATTTTTATGTGACGCAGCTGAAACTTTTAACCACAAGGCGAAAAATGTCGAATACGGCAACTGCAGCCAGCTGTTTGTTGTGGCAGTAAAGGGTAAACAACTCTAAAAATGCTCACTTTTTTCGCGCTTGGACTCCGATTTTGATGTCGGTGACAATTACTTTGTACCAAGATAATAACGTGTTACGTATGTCGCCACCGAAGCACTTGACGCGTGCTAACGCGAGTTTTTCCGAAAGCCTCGAATGGTTCATTGCAGCGTTGGCATTTCTGTGCTACTTCCCAGTGAAAAGCGTGGGAGTGATCGAGATTCTTGTTTCTTAACAACGACGATGTCTACGAACTACGACCTGGTAAATGTATTCGTGAAGTACCAATAAAAGTTTAAATAGTCTATGGTGAGTGATTGCGGTATTTCAGTCATCTGCTCAGCAGCTATCAAGCTCGCAGACGATCGTTTGTTTCCCTGTGTGATGGCGACGGCGTAGATGCACGGAGGCCTGCGACAGCGATATCGTTTTTTCGTTACCGAGCGCTGACTGAAAAGCCACCGGTAGCGACGGAACCGGGAACGAAAAAATTGCCCCCACCTCCCCGAAGGGAATCGTGAGGAAGTGCGAATGCATTTCTTGCGCCGAGAGTACACGGCGTAGTAATTCTGCCATCGCCTTGAGAGGCGCAGTACCAGCGAGGGGGAGCTGTCAGGCGAGGGGAGAGGCGCGCGCCGAGGGTGAGTGCAAACCTAACGCCGGAGAGGCGCGCCAGCTGCAGAGCATGTGACGTCACGGCGCGAGGAGAGGGGGAGCAGATGCAAAGGCGCCAGCGCGCGGTCACGTGGGAGTGTGACGTCACGGCGCGAGGAGCGGTGCGGGAGCCGGCGCGGGCGCGCGCAGCCACGGCGCGGGAGGCGGAGCGCGCGCGGGTCACGTGGGGTGTGACGTCGCTGCGCCGTTGCTACAGACGCTCCTCTCCGCTCCTCGCGCCGTTGCTAGGGGAGAGGAGGAGGAGCAATGCGGACGGTGGATTCAGGGTCGCTTATAAAGTGCATCGCACTTAAAAACCGGTAGCATATCACTTTGTCGCCGGCCAAGTTCTTCTCGCAGCTTGTCGCACATTCACCGCAAAGTCCTAGTCAAGAGGCAGAATGCTTCTGCAAGCATTTCGAACGGGTCAGCATTACTTACTGCCTGACAGCTCTGCAAGGCACCTACCAACAATGCGATAAAAAATCGTCTGCAACAAATCGTCTGATCCGAGAAGCCGCGGCTCAACACAGTAGCTCCGCCGTGCTTGCGTTCCGTCACCTCCGGGTATTTGCTTTTCGCCAACCATGGCTCCCTCAACACGGACCATTTTGAAACAAATACAAAACGGATAAAACTACAGAATACTGCACCAGGCTCTTTACGTGACGTTGGCACGAAAACTTCAACGCTTTCTACGTAGCTCACCATAGCGCACTAGCTTGAAGCATGCGCAGGTTATACCGAGTCACGCTTTCATGCGTCACACCAATCAGAGAGATGCGCGCAGCCCGTAGCAGGCGCCGAAGCGAGGCGCTGACACGGTGCTTTCTAGGTGACGAGGCTGGCGCGAAATTTAGCATGCCGCCTCTTGCTCCGGCTGCCGCCGAGAGTTATCTACTAATGTTAAGTGTACTTACGTCACTTGTATTCATTGTGACGTCTCTACTGCCGTACTGGGCGATAACTAGCCAAAGTGGGCTGCTTTGGTCATTTTAGTTCTGATTGGGCTGCAAAAAGCAAAATTGAGGACTTTCTGCTTCGTTAAGTTATTTATTTTACTTTTCTTTGTGTTTATATTAATCACTTACATTTACATAATATCAAAATAAAATCTATTAACCACCCAATCTTTCTTTATATTTTGGAATACAGCCGTACAAGTTTGGTACTTGTTCACGAATGTTTTCTGTGTTTATCTGTGCTTTTTGTAACTTTTTATGTCTCGCTTCGTCTTGTGGGGTCGGTGAATAATATGAACTTGCATTTTATTCCGACAGTTCAGTATTATGTTTTAATTTGCACTTTACGTTTTGTACATTACTCGAACCAAATTTATCTTTAATTTTATTATATATATATATATATTGATATATATATATATATATATATATATATATATATATATATATATATATATATATATATATATATATATATATATATATATGATATATGTATATATATGGATATATAGAAATAAGGACTGGCAGTCAAGAATGCCTAGGAAAGCAAAGGGGAGGATGCGGTAGGTCATTTTTTGGCATTCTTGACTGCCAGTCCTTCTTTCTGTACTATTTCAACGAGCCCCTCATTTCCCATTCTTATTCACTACATGCATAGCGAGGTTCTCTGTTCTGGAAGTCTTGGTGCCATAGGTCGCTTAAGAGCGTTCAACGCTGGTCGACCACTCTAGACGTGTCCTAGACGCTCTAGTCACGGCCCGGGGGTAAAAAAGAAGGTTCCCTTCACCCCGAGTAGTCCGAGTGGCGCTGGCTACCACCCTTAAAGGAGCCCTGAAGAGAAATCACAAGTTTAGTTCATTCGAAAGATTGCCTCGTTAGAACCATACTGACACCACTTTTAACGCAAACTTTGCTCAAATAAGCTACATAATTAGGAAAAAAGGAAATGACCATGCGACCCAACAGCTCATTCCCCGCAACAGAACCTATGATGTCACACTAGAATGCTCGGCGATTGGCGGAGGCCGGCAAAAGCAAACGCAAGTTAGACAGGGCTTACCAGTTTGCATAGTGAGCTATATATATGCCCGTTAAACATACTGCACATTCCTTTTATGACACTAAGAACGGTGGAGTAAACGGTTGAAGTTCCGAACAAACACGCAAACGTGTATGACAATCCGTACGAAACTACCGCCGGCCGAGCTCGACATCTCGCCTTCGCGCAGACGAATTTTCGGGTTCGAGGCTCTTCGGGGCTAACGAACCGTTCCAGCACACACAGCCGCGACCTTGCTTGGTATCTTAATCCCTTGACAGGATCTTGGCCGTCATAACGCCAACCAGCAAAGGTAAAAATAGAAACGAGGGGAGTAAGGAACAGCAAGCAGCGACGAGACAGTGACAGTCGCCGCAGAAGTTTCGGAATGGTGTTGGCTTGCTGCTGTGGTTAGGAGCTCTTTTCCAGTTTACAACCACTGAAAACTTCAGTTTGTTCGAGTACTTTACAATGTAATTTCGTTGCTGCGTTTTGAAATGCCCATGTAGTACGGGCAAATCGTCGAGGGAGTGTGACATCCCCGCCGGTGAGGAGATCTCCTTTCATGTGCTGCCCAACGACGAACCTCGGCGGAGCAAGTGGCTACGTTTTGTCAACTTTGCAAACGGGGGAGAAAGAGAGCTAAAGCAAGTACGAGTGTGCTCGCTTCATTTCCGAGGAAGTGATTACGGCATGGACCCTTACGCTAACTCACTCCTGGGACATGCTGGCGCTCGTCGCCGACTTCGTCAAATCGCCGTCAAAGCGCTCTGACCTTGGGGGAAAAATGCCGTACACACCGCGCATTGACGCTCGTATCTTTCTGGTCGGAGCAGAGAGCTCGCGCGAACGGCTTTCCATACACGACACCGGCCAACTGGCATAAGCGATACTGCTACTGAAATTGAACTATTATTAATCGTAATAAAAATACGGCACATACGTAACAGTCTGTATTCGTCCGTCGCGACGGGGCTGACGAGGCAGCGGTGCCGACGGCTGGGCGTCGTCTGTTGTGGTTATCGCACAATGGTCGCTTTGAATATTAATCGAATAAAGCTGACTACCCTTGAATTCAACCATGGCATGAGAAACAAACCTACCGCGGATGTGGTTATCGGTGTTCGGCGCCTTTTGCAGCAATCAGTTCCAATCTCACCGTCCGGTTTGTGAAGAGCGCAATGCCGGTCGAAAGTCGTCTCAAATATAGAGGAAGGTTAGCGTTCACCCAACAGCGTAAACCGCGAAAGGCAAAACTCCAACGGCGTCTGCGTGCCTTGCAGCTTGAACAAAGTTTTCGACGTTGAAAGTTATTGATAGCTTTGACAGGTTGCTCTCCCGTAGGCCGAGAAGTGTTTTTTTTATTGCATTACAGTATATGGGCCATGTCGGCAAAGTGTTTTGCTGTCGGCCGTCCAGATAGGGTGAGAAAATAGGACGCAAGAGACCTGGCTTTCCTGGCAAAGCGTTCGCTCCAATAAGGACGTTGCCTTGGAGACGTCAAGCTTAAGGGCGACGCGCCATCTACCTGTGCCTACGCCCCTATCGTACGCCGTCTCTACGGGACCCGTGACTCCATCCGCCGTTTGTAAACGTTGTAAAGTGAGTGTGCAGCCGGTGCAGGGCAGAAAATGTGAATGGAATGATGACGATGGTGACAAAGTCCCTATACTGGTGATCTTTAATCGGAGTAGCAGGCTACCTATACCTCCGTTAAGGCGAGCCAATTTCACCACTGAGACGGTTAAAATGCAAAGCACGGTTGGAACCGTCTACGGGTGCCAGGAGACAAGCATCGTATAGATGGTATTTCAGTAACGTTAAGCGGGCGATTTCCGCTCTTGGAAACCCTAAAAACCACCACGACAGGGCCCGCGATGCCTGAGCATGCATACGCCTCTCGCAAAAAAGAAAGAAAACCGGTGCCGGCGCCCGTCATCTGCGCCGTTACCCCCCATTCTCGACTTGGCGTCAACTGCTAGGCGTACTCGTAGTGACATTGTATGGCAATGCTCTACTTTTTTTGCGAGAGATTGCCTTACGGCATAAGAAAAGTTTTCATGTGAACAGCATTGCACCAGTAACGTGCAAAAATCTGAGGGGACACCGGTGCTGGAGCCCCCATTTCCAGCGCTTGAGTTCTGGGGGTCTCTCAGGATGAAGCGCTGTGCCTCGTAGGTGTTTCATTCGGGCGTCCCTAAGATCGGGACAAGTCCACAGCCAGTGTTCAACGTCAGCTTCTGACGCAGGAAGCACACAAAAGAGAAAAGTTTCCGCAAACGGCGTGTGATAACGGGCAAGCCAAGTGTGGGTAACTGCTGGGGAGGTCATGCTGCCTCCGCAGCATGACCTCCTCCCAACGAGCCAGCCCACTGGGGAGGTCAGTTCCACGCGGTGGAAACAAAGCACGCGTGGCACGACGGATGGTTTCCTTTACAACCAGAAGTTTTCTATGGTAGATACTCGAAGATATAGTAGTGGCCGTGGAAGGTCTCTGTGGAAGGCGCGATCCGCAGCCGTGTGTGTAGGAAGTATGTCCCGACGAATCCACAAAACGCGGACAGGGCATGGATAGGCTTCCATAATCTCTTGAATGCGTGCGGTCAGGCTTGCACAAAGTGCAACGCGATGCAAATCCAGAATGGGTGCCGTTGAGCCTGTATAAAGTTCCAATGTGTCCCCACTAGTCAGTGTCGGTGCAAGCACCTGCAGTTCTGCTAGCAGGCTTGGGAGTGCACGGAGTGTCTCGGGAGCGCAGCTTTGGTTTAGGGCAGGGTAAGAGGGACACGTCAAGGCCGCGGTGATGGAGCAGTCGTACGCCTTCAACCATCGGTTGCGTCTCAGGCGCGCAGTCAGGTTCAGGAAGGACGGCATCTCGAGGCTGGTGAAGGGCCGAGGTACAGACGTGGTGCCTTGTCAGAGGCTTATTCTCCGTCAGCTGATGGTACAGCGAGGGCGGCATCACGGCGGAAAAAGGCTGGCATCGTGGCGGCTGGCCCATGTACGCGGCGAGAGCTGTTGCCTCTGGAACCAGTCCATGTTTCAGCTCGCGTGCGGAATGACGCTGATCAATTAGTTCATCTAGCGTGTTTAGCCTGTGCTTCTGCTTGCAGATGTGGAATTGGAGTTAGGTGGGGGAGGACAGTAATGGTGCGCATCGCGGCGTTCTTAATAGCCTCCAACCGGTCCCAGTCCACTCGCGTGATGTGCTGTAACTGTGCCTGGTGCACGAGCCTTGCCTGTAGCACGAAGCGCACCAGGAGACGGACAATCGTCCAGCAGGCCCCACCAGACTTCTGAGAGATGCGGCGAACAAGGTGGAGCATTTGTCCGGCCTTCTGTCGAGCAGGTCGGAGCCACTGTGCCGCTGACCCTGAAGCCGATATCTTCAACCCCAGAACCCGAAGGTGTCTAACAATGGGAATAGCGGACACCTTCAGCTGTAGAGCGATCGGAGATAATGCACGGGAGCGACGGCCCCAAGCGTTCGCGACAGGTAGCACAGCATTATTTTGTTGCAAGAGGGTGAGGCCCCCATACTCACGCCATTTCTGGCAGTCTGTTAAGGCTTGATGGAGGCACTCTGCTTGTCGTGACAGGTCCAAATGAACTGCCCACACAGTAATGTCATCCACGTACATGAGGAAATACAAGTCGTGGATAGTGGAAAGGTGCCAAGCTAGCGGCAACAAGATAATATAAAAAGAAGCGGAGACAGAACAGAGTCTTGTGGTACGCCGCGTACTGGTGTAAACGAGTTAAAACTTCCGTCATTGATGCGTATAGAAAAAGACCGGTGTTGGAGAAAGTGTGGGATAAAGTCCCAGACTGTCTGGGAAGCGAAGACAACTTATACCCTGTAATATTGCAGCACGACTAACCGTTGTCACACGCCTTGCATATGTCCATAGCTGGTACAGTCTTTCACATGGTGAGAACGGCCTCCCACAAAAGCCATAGATGACAGGTATTCCCGGCCATCTTCAGTACCAGGATGAGGCCTGAATCTGATTTTCACCGAGTGATGCCATTGAAAAGTGTGAAGCCACCACTGAAGACGTGTGGCAAGCATCCCCTCTGACAGCAAGCATCCCCTCTGACCAGATAGCCACACCTGATTTACGGAGTCCAGAAGCATCGTGAGAGCTGTATCGTCAATATTTTTGTATACCTCATAAGTAATGCTGTCGGGATCCGGAGCCGTCCGCAGTTTAGCCTGATCGATATCGGTCAAGAATTCAGCCATTGTAAACGGTTACTGAATTCCAGAGATGGCATCGGGAGTTGGCGGTAAGCCCACACTGCTTGGAAGGAGGAACAGTATCAGCAAAGCCGCTGGCACAGCATCAAATGCAGGAAATAAGGCCCGGGACGTGCCGGATCCTTGTGACGGATCCTTATTTAATTGTGCCGGATCCTTGTTTAGTGCATTGCAAGTGCTTGCTGCTACTCCCGGAGGGTGACTGCCGGATTTCATGGCGAGAAAGGTGCGCCAGACTGACGCTGTAGAAGATGACGGACCAAGAGAAGCGCACCAGGGAAGCCAGCGCTGCCTGGACAGTATTTTCTCGTGCCGTCTAGCAGCAGCGGTGAGGCGCTGATACTGCAGCCAGCAGGCATCGACGAAAGGTCGCGGGTGGCAATTACTTCAGCTTGCTTACGTTTGGCCCAGAGCTGCAAGAGCCGGAGATCGGGCCTTGGGCGGGTCTCCTCCACCCACATATGCTGGGAGGTGTCCGCAAGGAGACGGTGAAGCACATCGTTGGGGCCTGGGATAGTCGCTGAGAGGGAAGCGTTGAGGGTAGATCGGAAGGTATCCCAGTTCACCGTTGGGCACCGGCGACGAAGGCTACCCGTTGACTCCGGAATGAGACCGATGCGAATTGGGTGGTGATCGCTGTCCCAACAGTCCGCTTCGCGTTGCCAAGAGACCCTTTGCGTACCAAGCCACCACGACAAGTCAGGTGAATAGGGGGGTATCCGTACGTGGGTACACCGGCGTGTTGGGCTAGTAATGTCATTCAGAAGTGTAAAGCTGGAATCGGTAAAGTGCTCTAGGACCACTCGACCACGCTCACTTGAAGACGGGTATCCCCAGTCACAGTGTGGAGCATTAAAATCCCCGCCACAAGAGTGGGGCATCCATGGTTAGGGCGCCGCAGTTAGGTAAGCCAACACAGCCGCAGGCGGGGAGCACGGCCACTATAAGGGCGCACGTAGCATGACATCAGTATTACCGCACAATGCGGAAGCTACACGTTTACCGCCACCACTTCCTGCCAGTCTTTACACCACGAGCTTAGAGGAATAGGGTTTTGAGGAAACCGAGTTCGAACATAAATGGCCGCTTTTCCAGGAGTAGCAGGAGTTCAGCTGCACCGCCGATCAGGAATGGATGGCTCAGCGTATGCCGTAAATTGAGGCAGGCGGGGGAGAGAGTTCGTCTCCTGCAGCAAGAAAGCCCAGGCATAGAGCTTTCCCAGACGTAGCCTTTCACGCATCTGACCAATTTCTGTACGGAGACTCCGACAGTTGCACTGAACAATATGTTGTGGTTCAGGCATGGTAGCGGACTGGTATCGAAGTTGTGCGGCGAGGACTGAAACCAGTGTCTGTAGCTGGTGCACCACAAACTGAAGAACTTCCTTGTAAGTCAGAGTAGAGGAGGCAGGCTGTGCGGGAAGGTCAGTCGTAGACGGGACGTGCTGAGGAGACTTGCAGAAAGGATGGGGTGGACTGGGTGGGTCTCGACTTGATTGAGGCAAGTTCTGCCGGCGGCGTGTTCAGACCTTCGCGTGTTGGGTTTCTTAATTTCAACATGCAGCAAGGCTAGCTGTTGTTGTACGGCCACAAGCTCATCCTCCGCAGGAGCCAAAGGGGTCTCTGAAACAGCTTTCCGGAGACGGCGCAACCCACGAACAGCGTCTCGATTTGTTGGCTGCGACAGAGGCTCCGTAGCTTCCTCCTCCTCCACGGCATCCTCATCCTCTTACGCCAAACAGTCGAAACAGTTGTACGTTGACGTTGGGTCCTGCTGGGAACGAGCACGCCCCGCACGGCGCTTCGCACGCGTTGACTTGCTCTTCGTGGGGCAGCCTTTATGTGTGATTTAATGGTAGTCAGAGTGACAGAGACCACACCTAAACTTTCGCTGTTCAGGTGAAGTAGTTTCGACCTGATTGGCATACCGTGTTGGGCAAGGACATGAAGACCTCATGTGGCCACGGCGAAAGGAATGTAGCAGTGCACTACCCCTGCTTAAAAAGGACGGGACCTGAGAGCACAGCCATTTAAAAACGCCGGTTTGGGGGCTCCAGCGGGTCCCTGGCGTCACGAGACAGGTGCGGCAGGATCCCATATACCGCACGGGAAGCACTTCATGCGTGTCACAGCTGATATTGTCATGAAGGTAGTCCGGATCCTCTCCGGGATCCACGCCCGTGACGACATAACGGCGGATATCAGTTTCTGATACCAGGTACGCTTGCACTTTAAGAATTGTGTCGCCAGAAGGAGCTATGTGCTCCAGAGAGAACAACTTAGCCACTGCATTTAGAGATGTCACCCACACTGGCACAGTGTTCGTAGCTCGGTGAGAAGCGCATCAAGTAAATCCAGTTCTTCCGAAGCAGTCGTCAAGCAATTTCTGCAAAGTCTTTGGGGGGGGGGGGGGGGGGAGGCGACTCAGGGTGTTGAAATGCTGCCGAGGTTTGATGGCAACTTTGTACCTGGCTTGTGGCAAGGAGCTCCGTAGGGTAGTGGTCGCACGACCTTTCGCGAGAGCTGGAGGCGAAGCAGACGGCTGGTTTTTGCCAGCGGCACAAGCCCACTTTGCAGAAGCCGGTGCAGTCCATACCTCCGAAACACCAGTTTGTGGCTTGTCTGCAGATCGCTTCGTAGACGGGTCAGCGGTTACCTCCATTAGTGACGGAAAGTCATCAGTGGTTCCAGTAGCAACATCAGCAGCAGGAGACGCTCCTGGAAGCTGGGTTGTTTCGGTCGGTGGTATCTGGTCCAGCCCGTCTGGCATGGTAGGGCCGTATCGTGGTCGCAAGCAGCTCAGATGCTGCTGGGCTAGGCCTAGTGGCCGAGGGTAGGGATCCGAGCTTCCGGACGAACCCTCGGGGTCAGCCAGGACTACTGCAGCGACGTTCGAAACGAGGAGGAGTGGCAGCAAAGGAATGGAGCCCGTTGAGACGAAAACAACCAGCAGCCGGGGATTGCCAACAAACCGCTCCTTCGTCGTCGTCATCGTCTTCCCAATGCTCTACTTGCCCATGAGAACTCCGCACCACCGCCGGAGAATGGAGCGGCTGTTGCGAAAGTAAGCGGCAAGACTCACGAAATGCAGCGCAGTTGCGTGCGAACACGGATTTCGACAGAGAAGCGCACACACCTTGCCCACGGCATGGCTGTTTATACAAAAGCCAAATAATGATATTGAAGGAATTCTATGCGTTCACGCGAACGTCGATTGAGATACAACGGTAGCGAGCAGGGCGTTCATTAGTAGCTGGGAAACTAGCCAAATCTATCGGCAAGTGGCCGAACGGCCGCAGGGGAAGGTGCTCGCCGAGAGCTGAGCAGTATTTGGCCGATACCAAAAACAATGCAGCTGGCAGTCAGCTGGTCTGTGCCGACGACTTCACTCGTGTCTTGCGATAGGTAGACAGCAGGTTGCTGCGCGAAACAGTACTTGACGTCGTGGTTATCGAGGGTAATGCCTTTGAGCTCGGTGGGACTTAATACTGCTGCTGCTGCAGCCCGCACGAAAGCTGCCGCACAACGGCGCTACTGCACTTTTCACTTGGCGGCAATTGAGCCACGACCAACTTGGTGTGGCTCGTAAAGAAGTTGGAATTGAATTGCAGCACAAAGTTTTCCCAACAATGAACAGAACGGCTGTTCGTTTCGGGTAACCAGCGTTAACGCGGCACACCCTACGTTATGGAATCACTCGAACACGCCTTCTACAACAAAACCAAAGTGCGTCACGGGCAGCCAGGAAGACATGGAGGAGTCGCGGCCGCTTGCACTGCGCACGGGTCGTGGCTACGACGTCGCCCTAGCAACGGGGAAGCGCAGGTACTAGCATGGCGGCACACACACATGGTTACCGGCATTCGCGGCATGTGCGCCGGTCGTGCCAGAATGCGCCCATCGTGCCGGCATACGCGCCACGCCAGTGATTACAACCTACTGCGAACTTCTCGATCCAATGCAAGATCTACGCACCGCTCAGGCAGAGCCTTAGGTTCGCATGGGAGGGGAACAAGCTGCTGCCGCATTCCTCACGAGCCGGCAAATGATACTCAATACTTTTTTCTGCGCTTGCTGCCGCACAGCAGGGTGCCACACAAGCAGCCGAAATTTGACAGCGCGTGTGTTGGTGTTCAACGTGTGATAATTTGTATCCTGCTTCAGCGTTTCTGAGTTTTAGTGTCAAAATTGCTAATGTAGGTACACATGCCCTGTGTATTGTTTAGTTGTATTTTATCATAGTTCCTTCGAAAATTACACCAGTTGGTCAAGAAGCCTTGTTACAAAAAAACTGTATACTACGCCCCCAATGGCCGAACCTTGTCCGGAACCCGTGACAAAATACGCTTTTCGGTCAAACTATGTTCCTCACGAATGGTCTGTAGCTCACAATCTAGTGTACATCAATTTGACATGAGAAATATTAATACAGATCAACATAATATGCAAGAACAATGGCTGCTAAGACCCCTCTATTACTACGGTGAGTTTCCTTCGTCTGTATCTAAAAAACAGATGCTCGATTCACTGAAACGCTGAGGCTATCATGTTCGTACTTTTAAGGCAGGAGCTTTCTAGAATCAAACAGGTATTAGAGGAAGTCACTAGAGACAATGCTAAACTCAAGCAAGATAACAGTAGTCTCAAAAGAGAAAACGCCACTAGCACACCAGAAGCACACCAAAAAAAACGAGTAGTGCCAACAACCGGCCTATACTCGCAGACAAACCGCAGCAGATGCCGTCGGCCGGTCAAACACTACGGAAAGATTCACACAAATGGAAGTTGACATTGATTCCACAAACCCGCACCCGCCTCCACCGAAGCTGCAGGGCATCAGAGAGGAAGTTAACTTCAAGGCTGTCGAGGAGACGAAAAGAAGATTAGAATGCTGGTGGACGAAAAGCAGAGAGGGGAATTTTGCCTAGGACAGTTACCACCTGTAACAGGGAAAAGAAAGTATTTCGGGCCTAATAAGCTTTAGTGCCTGCCCTAAGCAGCGCTAGTATTAAACCAAGAGTGTAAAACATGGTTATATTAGTCCTTTTAGGTAAGAAGACATGTCACCACCCCGCTTCAAAGGGGAAACCAATAGGAATCATCATCATCATCAGAGAAGACCACTAACGAAAGAAAAATTATTTCGATATGGACTCCGGCCCACTGCGGTCTACAGGGGAATGAACTAGCCCACGCAACCGCTCGAGCTCTGGTCAACCGAGCTGTGTTGCCTCCGACACCACCACAACCACCATCATCCCCACACGAGACCTTGCAGGAAAGCCAAGAACAAGCACACGTTGTTGAGTAGTGTTTTCTTTGTCGAAAACAGTACGGAAAACCGCAGGCGTGAACTTGCCTTTGGATATTAGCGAGTTCCCGCTCGACTGCGCGTAACTTAACGGGGCGGCTGGTGCCGCGCGCGCAGGAGATCTCCAAGGAACGATGCGAACAGTGTGGGGTTCACTTGAAGAACTGTTTATTATACGCACAGGTATACACTACTGAAAGAGGGTAAGGGCACGAACAAAGAGGAGAGTCTCGGTGCCTCAAATGACGATGGTTGGCGTCGGTTCGTCTGCAAGCGCGCACATATAAACACGTCGCTCGCTGGCGCCGCACCGTCCGGGGTCTGTGGCATGGTGTCGGATGCGCCGCATGGTGTAAACAGCGGCCGCTTTTCGTTCCGATCCTCGTCTTCGGTTACTTGATCCGGGGCCTCCAAAGTCCTCCCGAGCTCTTCCCCGTCAGCGACGTGTAAACTTTAGACACGCCTTCCGAGAACGGAGCAATTCTTAACACACGTTATTAGATCTCACAAAGACAGGCTAGTCACATACAGGGATATAATAAGTCACTACAGGTTATCCAGATGCAAATATCCACCGGCCCACCACACTCTTTCCAGGAAAGAGGCAGTCACGTGGCGACGGTTGCAGACGAACACTTTTCCGAGCCCTGTTTCCCTCAACCGCTGCTACCCAGACCTTTACTCAAACCTCAGCACTTTGTGCAACAGCAGAGCCGAACTACACCACATGATATGGTACTGCCATGAGCTCCAACAAATACGACCGGCTATAATAGCAAATACGATGTACATACACTTAAAAACACAAAATTAAGACTGCAGAACAACGGGAGACTGTTTGTTCTGCTCAGCTCCACACCGGAGGCACAACTCACAGCAGTCAGGATGGCCGAAGCCGCCGCGAGGATCCAGGGAATACAGGCTGATGGCTGAGAGAGGGAGACCGTCCAAGTCGTCTACCCTTCAGAACCCATCTCGGGCATCAAATAAAGTCATCTGTGTTTCTCTCTCTCTCGATTCACTGAACGACTGACTCACTGGTTGATTCATCAACGCTCAGGCGAAGCTGCCGGTCCTTCATTCCTACGATTTTGGAACATTTCCCGTTAAATCTGTAGCATAACTTTACAGAAAAGCAATAATTTAACCGACGACTTTATGAAATCAAAATTTTTTTTACATCGATTGCTCTCTTTACTATGTCTGTATTTTATTTAATATTTTTTGCGTTTGGTTGTTCGGGTTTGTTTCTCTATGAATATTTTATATTTCACTTTATCGTGCCAGGGGGATAGATATTCCTGATTGCCTTAGTTCAGTGCTACTGGTTTGCAGTTTTATTTCCTGCGTTGCTATTTTCTAGTGTTTCGTCCGGAAATAATTTCCTTTTACAAATTATGAAGAAACTCTGTCTTCGCCAATTTTTCATTTTTTTTGCTCGAATACAGGGCGTTACAACGTTGGTTCTGTGAGAATTCGGCAAAGAATGATAGCAAGATAGAAGGTACGTATCGCATCGCTCGGGAGATGAGGGTGGAGTGTATTTATTTGAAGCCCGCGTGCATGGCAAGGGTTTTTCAACTGCTGTTTGCGAAATTCCGACCTATGCTCTGTAATGCAAGTTTACGTCCTCTCACACCATTCAACGGCACGTGGAAGAAAATTGAAGGCCATTGCGTCCTTCGAATGTGGATGATAGCGGAGCTGTACAGTCATCAACACTGAGGAACCATGGCCAGACCGGCCTTCGTCTCGCTATGATACACCCTGATCTGCGTAGTCACAGCTGCAGACACATTATTGGATGTGAACTTGACGTCCATGCACCAATAGGTGTACGTGCGTCGGGGGGTGGCATCGGTGTGGATATCCATTCGGCAGCGCAGTCCAAAATGTACCTTGGCGTGGCAAAAATCTAGCCACTCTTTTCGGTTTTTTGAATAAGCCATTGCAAAGGAATGAACAAAACATCAAGCACAGAGCATTCGACAAAGCACATATTGTACGCTCGCTCCATTTTTGCTGGGAACACAAGACCCAATTTTCTATTGTTTTCATATCACAACCACTGGCGTTCTCAATGTTTTAGGCTCGATTTTACGTGTACATCTGCGATAAAAAAGTAAGTGCTAAGCAAACGTTCAATACAAAAGAAGTCCCACTACAAATACCACCTCCATTTAAATTAGGACATAACACGCGGATTTCACGGGCTTTTTTTCAAGAATTTTCTCAGTAAATACATTGCTATCACCATTCTTTACGCTGCTGAGCTACACTGTATCTCATGCTTTGATTTTGATAGAGTATAAGTTTATAGCAACGTATCGCAGCTTTCGCGTTACAGAATCCAGGCACTACACACTGGGGTTTTCGTGTGCAGTTGGTTGTTACGCATGCCCCTGCTGTGCCTTCAGCTGCACACTAGAGGGGGGGGAGTGGGGAGGGGACCTTTATGCACAAGGTTTCATGGACCGTTTATTTTGCCATAGAGTGTAGATGTAGATGAGGGAGTATGAGTTAACGATGACGAAAGTTGATTAAATGAACATGAAAATGTTTTTCGGTAGGTTTCGCGATGTTCAGTCAACTAAGAACTGGATGACCTTATGCTGCCTAAAAATAGTTATTGAGTTTCGCAAAGAAGCTTCATTGCGTCTTGGTAACCGTAATTGCTCATCTCCAGGAAAACGTCTGCTCTACTGTGCAGTCTTCTCTCTATCTCGTCGTAGTCGTAGCTCTCGTAGGTGCCCCCACTTGCCTCCGGAATGAGATCGGCTGGAACGAGGCTTCGCAGTTTCTCCACGTTGTAGCCGAGCAAATGGAACTGCAGAATGCACACAACATAAATATAAAGGCAGGCACATGTATCGACAGAAATTCGAAGAGCCTTCGTAATTTATGCCGGCCATCCGTCAAATGCTTCTGAATATACCCAATGTAGCTTTTCTGAACGCTGTTGGGAATGACGATCCCAGGGCGGTCGCCAAGGTTGTGACTCGCCTTCCTGCTCGTCACCGAGGTTGGGAATCAGCCATCCCGACGCTGTCTCCGCTGTTGCGACTGGCCACCCGAGCGCAGTCACCGGTGTAGCGATGTTGCCTTGCTCCGTCCGCTATCGACGCGGCGCAGAGCCGAGCGAAGAAGTTCTCGAGCCGACGAAAACTTAAAGTAACATTTATATACAGTATGTACAAGGTAAGCAAACGTTACATAACTCGCACAAAGGCGACAGCACCCCTTTCACTCGGTGCTTCCGAAGAGACTGGTGCCGGAGAGAAGCCGCCGAGGAAAGCCGACGATGAGAGCCTCCGGGCTTCTTTTATAGCCCGGGAGTTCGTTGTGGCCCCAAGAAGTTCGAAATGCTCCAATCAGGGCTCTCGCTGCCTGAAGTTTGAACTCCGACGAATGGTAGCGAAGCGGTGAGTCAGCTGCGCGGCCAATGGGGAAAGGGAGAGCGATGCCGCCGCCGTCTCCGTGACCTCGCCTCCGGGCGTAGCGACATGCCCTTGTTTGGGTCGTTCTCCGCTGAGGGATTCGGCCGCGCCGCAGCGTTTCGAGATGCAGGAGTCGGCCGCGCCGCAGCGTTTCGAGATGCAGGATTCGGCCGCGCCGCAGCGATGAAAGGGAGAGGCGTGACTCGGCCTCGCTGTCGGCGCGTCGCCTCGTGCAACGCCTTTGGGCCAGGCGCTCTGGCACAACAGCACCCCCGCCGCCAGACAATGCGCCGTGAAGACGAGCTGCCTCCACGTGGCTCGGATGCTGGACGCGCTCGTTCGCCAGGCTCATCCAGGTACACCTCCAGTGCCCCAGGAAAAGGGCGACTCCACCAGGTCCCTCTCCATGAACGGGTACCGCCGGCCAGGTCTGGATCACCGGTACCTCGCCGTGCTGCCAGGTGTCTCGACCAGCTTCGTCCGGCTCTTCCGGTCTGTCCTCAGCACCGGTTGCTCATCGTTCTGGAGCTTGCAAAGAACCGACCGACAACAGGCTACACCCAGCGCAAGCAAGCACCCTCTGTCCTCTGTCAGAACACCAGACTCTAAAACGTAACAAACTCTCCTGGCTAAGTGTCTATCCCAAATTAAGACCCTCTACACCAAGAGGCCCTTGCGGGACGTAAAACTCTTAAAAGAAGAACTCACACTAAGTGTCAAACGTAACACGCGACATTAAGTGATAACTAAGGTTGTTGATTACTTGAAATCACGCGGTGCGGAAATAATCAACTGAGGCAGCAAATGAGGGCAATAATTTTGCTCCCACCTACCTGCTACGCTAAAATCTACTTACGAGGAAACAAAACGAAAGACACGGGGAGGACGAAGGCGGCCCTACTTAGAACGCCCGGCTTAGTGCGTCTGAGTTAGCGTTTCCGGCTACATAGCACGCAACTTGTGCACTGCCGACACGATGCAGCCACATTCCTTTACGGAAGTACTGTAAGCCTCTTCCTTGCAAGTTAGCTTGCGGCTTAAGTACAAACTGGTCGTTCCCGGCCGTTCGCATTCTCTTGGCATAGTAAAGCTTCCATGCCACGATCGCTCGATCGCACTGAATAACGAACTTTTCGAAACGTCGGGGACCGTTAGAACTGGCTCCTCGCTCAAGGCTCGTTTGAGCGCTTAAAACGCGTCCTCCTACTTTGTGTCCCATTCTACCCTCACTGGCTCAGTCGTTCTAAGAGCGTCAGTAACGGACTAGCCATTGTGGAGTAATCTCTCACATAATTCTATCCCTATCCAGTCAAACCCGAAAAAGGTCTTATCTCTGACTTCTGACTTGTTCGTTGGTCGGCGATAGCTTACGTCTGCGGCCACTACGATTTCCGACGGTCTGCGTCGGCCGCGCTACCACCGCCACATGCGCTAGATACGTCACTTCGGCGTATCCTATGTGACACTTTTGACTGTTTGACTGATAGGCCCGCTTTGAGCCTCCTCAGCACGACTCGTAAGTGCTGTACTTGCTCCTACCATGTGCTTTTAGAAAAGCTGGCGACATCGTCGAGGTAATGGAGCGCGTACTACGACAGGCAACAAAACACCCGATGCGTTATGTTTCGAGAAGCAATACTGCTCGTGTTTCAGTCCGAAGCTGAACATGACGGGACGGACTGTCCTAACGGGGAAACGAAGAACGCAGCGTTACAACCAGCTCTTCCCCACAGGCTAGTTTCGTCATTCGAAACGCGTTCTTTCCCCGGTCATATACAAGCCTCGCAAAACTGACGCCCGTAATCTCGCGCGGAGCTGACTTCAAGGTCAACATAGCGGCAGGCACGCATGCCTCCGAATCGCGTTTCCGCTCAAAGCAGAAAGCTCTCAACTCCCGCTTTCGCCCTGAGCGCCTTCGTTCCACTTCCACTGGCTTGGAATGCGGGTGAAAGTGCCCCACCTTGCTTTCAAGCAAGCCACCGAGAACCAGGGACAACGGAGAGTTCGCCTCGCAACGCGCGGCCACCAGGGTTTCCCCGCCGATGGGGATGGCGCAACCCGCTTCGGCCGACGGCGGCTCGATTAAGCTACTGCCAGAGCTTTCGGTCCGCTCGCCGCTCGGCCTTCGTTGCTCGCTCGTCTCTCGTGTCCCGCTCGCAGGCTTAGCCACAACATCGCCCGAGTTAGAGCTCGCACCCGAAGGAACGCTTTCTGTTTCCGGGGGCTCTAGCGGCTTCGTATGGCTAGCCTCGCTGCCCAAACTTTCACGAGAAACCTCGCCATCTCGCGCACTGTGCGCGATCCTCTTGGAAGCCGTCTCTGAGGTCTCCTCTGATTCTGAGCGTTCTGCCGAGATCGTTGAACCCGAGACCGACACATGAACGCGATCAGCGGACCCGCACGGCCCTCTATCGGACGTCTCAGCAAGTGCGTTATCTACTTCAGGTACGCCCTTGCTCTCCGAGACGGCGGTACGGTCTCTGTCAACGTCACTCGCTACGAGCTCACCGGATTTCTCTGTCGGCCCTGTCGGCAGCGCTTCGACCTTGAGCTCGTTTTCGCGTAACGGCTGATCGGAAACTGGCGACAACGTACTCTCCGTGTCGCCCGGCTCCGTTTCTCCACCGAAGGGTTTCACGCAACCCGCCTCAGCCGCTGGCGGTTCGGCTAGCCTACCGCGACAGTTTTCGGTCGGCTCGTAGTTCGGGCTAAGCTTCTCGGCGTCCTTTCGCTTCTCGCTCGCTGGGGAAGAGTCAACACTCTCCGAGAGTTTCCCCGCTTGCGAACTCGAAAGTGACATGCCCTGTGCCATGCACTGGTCACTGCTCGCGGACTCTGCGCGCGTTTCGAAATCTTTATTTCGAAGCGGCTTCTCTGCCTCCGCGCCGTTCTCGCCTTCCTGGCTCGCTTCTCTGGCCAAGAATACGAGTGCGGTCGCTTCGCGTTTGGCCTTGGACGCTCCGTCTTCCGGCCCTGACCTCTCAACAACGAACGGCGGCCGTTGGTCCTGACTTCTCGGACCGCTCGCCTGAACCGTTAGACAAGTCACGCTAGGCGCCGGCGAACCCTGCCGGAGCTCCGACTCTAGCCTCATCAACTCGAGCCACTCGAGCTGCCTTTTGGCTTCCCGTTTCTGCCTCTCGGTTTCCCATTTCTGCCATTCGGCTTCTTCGCGCTCACGGCGCTCTTTCTTTTCGGCTTCCTCGCGCTCACGGCGCTCTTTGATTTCAGCCCTGGCCTCATTGACTTCCTCAGCCGTTACGTTCTCCTTCCGCATGATCTCAAGGATCGCATGCTTCCGTTTCGCACGGCCTAAGTCAAGGCTCAGCTCCTCGCAAATTTCGATGAGTTCCTTCACTTTAAGGTCCTCCATCGTTTGCACTGGCCTCTTGCTGCTTACCCGCGTTAGAATTCCCTTGCCGCTCCTATACTATCGAGCTACTAGTAAGGCACGCGCAAGTAATTCTCTACGCTCTTTTGTTTACCTCTCGGCACTAGCTTTGGTTTCAAAACACTTGCTCTAGGCTTGAAACACTCAAAGCTATACACAGTGCTTCACCCAGCCCTTCTCTAAACTACCATAACCTGTGCTAGAGAAGTCTGGTGAACTGAGAGAAAACGTCGAGCGCTTACCACACCAGGTAGTAGCCGTTGCCGGTCGATCCCACCGCTGCCACCAATGTTGGGAAATTACGATCCCACCGCTGCCACCACTGTTGGGAATGACGATCCCAGGGCGGTCGCCAAGGTTGTGACTCGCCTTCCTGCTCGTCACCGAGGTTGGGAATCAGCCATCCCGACGCTGTCTCCGCTGTTGCGACTGGCCACCCGAGCGCAGTCACCGGTGTAGCGATGTTGCCTTGCTCCGTCCGCTATCGACGCGGCGCAGAGCCGAGCGAAGAAGTTCTCGAGCCGACGAAAACTTAAAGTAACATTTATATACAGTATGTACAAGGTAAGCAAACGTTACATAACTCGCACAAAGGCGACAGCACCCCTTTCACTCGGTGCTTCCGAAGAGACTGGTGCCGGAGAGAAGCCGCCGAGGAAAGCCGACGATGAGAGCCTCCGGGCTTCTTTTATAGCCCGGGAGTTCGTTGTGGCCCCAAGAAGTTCGAAATGCTCCAATCAGGGCTCTCGCTGCCTGAAGTTTGAACTCCGACGAATGGTAGCGAAGCGGTGAGTCAGCTGCGCCGCCAATGGGGAAAGGGAGAGCGATGCCGCCGCCGTCTCCGTGACCTCGCCTCCGGGCGTAGCGACATGCCCTTGTTTGGGTCGTTCTCCGCTGAGGGATTCGGCCGCGCCGCAGCGTTTCGAGATGCAGGAGTCGGCCGCGCCGCAGCGTTTCGAGATGCAGGATTCGGCCGCGCCGCAGCGATGAAAGGGAGAGGCGTGACTCGGCCTCGCTGTCGGCGCGTCGCCTCGTGCAACGCCTTTGGGCCAGGCGCTCTGGCACAACAACGCCGGAACAGGCTTGAGGATATATCAATGAATATGATAAAAGATGTTTGACTCTGTGTTGCAAGTCAGAGTGAACTGTTTTACCACTAGCCCGATTTAAAACAATTAAATAATCAGGTAGCACCACACCTCTCGGCACGTACTTCGAAGCAGCACATACGACTATTTTAAAATTCCAAATCTTTTGTTTTTCAAAATGCATGCAGACAGCTTCAGACTTACGATTAAAAACAGAGAAATAGTAAAAACAGCTTAAATACAGATTATCTCTTTTCGAAGATTGCATGTAGTTTCAAAACTTTCTTATTGCGATTAATTATTTAAACAATGTTTCCGCAGCAAGTATCGCGGTTATACTCGCCGAAACCATCTTTTGAAAAAGGTCTATTTCATCGGACGGTATTGGCCTAGCACAGAACGCTTGCCTCTACAAGGCTTTGTAAGAACAATGTAAGAGCTTTGGTTTGATTGATCATCCTGTAACAGACTGTAGAAAGAAGCTCACACCAGAAACTAGCCTCTGTAAGAACAATTTGAGAGCGTTAGTTTATATCGTCCGGCATAAATGCGTGCGTGAGAGTCCGTGTGCTGAGGCCCCGCCTTTGCCATAGGTTCTCCCTTCTTTTAAACTCGGAATCATCGTCGTTTGCAGTTCGTTCTCACGAACGATTACTGGTTTTATTTGTAATTTGTATCCCACCAGATACAGAATCTTTGCTGACGAGGATCGATTTGTCAGTTGCTTGAATATGTGGCCCGTGAGCACATCATTTTGCTATTATGCCCGCACTTCTAATGAAAGGAGCCAAATTCCGTGGAGAGGAAGAAATTATCATATAGGTAATAACAAAGGTTTATCCAAAAACCAGCAAGGTTTTGGAAAAACCTTATAGAAACGTTTATTATTATGTCTAAGGGTTCAGGACAAATTGACAACTGAAATTTATGTCTACAAAGTGCTTAAAATGTTATGCGACATGGTATCTGACAAGAGTAATCATTTTCCACCAAAAGCAACCTTAGTAATGCGTTTATGCCGCATCGTAAAAGACAAAGAAATTTCTATCTGGACAATGCCTAATAACTTGCTTGCCCTTTGCATCAGCTTAGACTTCATGAAGGGCTTGGCAAGGGCGAGCATAATGTCGAATATCACAGGGTTGTTCGTTACGTAGACAGCCTTTACTCTCAGTGGAAAACAGTCCTGAAATTGTTGGAAGGTAAAAGCATGTCCTCAATTGATATCGGTAATAATGGCAATAACAAATATCGACAGCATATATGACATGACGGCAATATTAACTTTTCTCATGAATTAAAACTCGTTCTACATGTCCGTAAAATATGGCAGCAAAGACTTGAATCTCATGGTTCACACCTGTTTGGTTATGTTAGAATATTAAACTGCATACAAGAATGTGAAGAAAGCCCTGAAAGGTTCATTGCGACTGACGTTTACTCATTTCTGGAACCTGACCTTGTTCTCTACTTAAGTGCACTTACACAGTCACCAAAAATGTTCATCTTCGATCACAACACCTTGTGGCAGTATCCCATTTCAGGTAATGACAAGTACGGATAATGCAGAACATGTTCCGTTTTCTGCGCGTACGAGCAAATGGGCATACACTTGTTCCCAACTGTGCCTGATGGTAATTTTTGTTCAAAATACGTCCAAGTTTTGTATTTATTATTGCGACCGAACTGCTTTCCGATAGACAGATTTTCTTTCAGCCATTAAAACGGTGTACTTAACAACAGTAAATAGAAGCGATCTGGGCTTTTCTGACTGTTTCTCACCCGAACATCACCGCCAATGTTTTTCGACAGGACCCTTTTCTTGACACACTCTATGAAGCGAACAATGAAAGTGACGAACTCCTTGTGGATTAACCTCGCCAGTCGGTCGTGGCATTATGTTTAGCACTGAATGGGTTTAAGATGAATTGTATTCTTAGTCACAGAGGAAGCTTGTCGACATATCTCAGTTTGTAATTGTTGTTTTTGCTGTTCTTGTTTTTGCTATGTGCTCTCCACTGCGGGTTTAATTCCACTACGTTGGTCTTCTGTTTTATGCCACCTTCTCGTGGTCATCATCGGCGGGGTATTTTGCATATTAGTGACTGAAAACCTTCATAGTGTATAGGCGTAACATCGATGTTGTTCCACAGCGCTGCAGCAACTGCTTCTTTGTTTGCAATGCAACTTGCAACAAGACCGCAAGTCTGATTTAGAATATGGGCATGACCGAGTTTGGTTGTCAGTTAGTTATTAATGCTTTCTTGTGGGCCCCGGCAAGTGATAGAGCTATTACCATTTTGAGAGAACAGTCATAGCCTCCTTTATCCTCGGTATTCAATGGCGTGGAATGCATGCAGGCAACCAAGTGTGCGCCGCCGTATCTGCGGCCAAGCGTCTGTTGCTAGGCGACGTTGCGCACACGGCCCGCAGATCAGACGCCCCTCTTCTCCTCCATGCAACCGTGTAAGTGCACCGTCACTCGTTACGTCAGGCTCCGCGGGATGGCGGGACTTGTCCGTGCTAAGCACGACTGTGTTTCACGTTATGAACTCTTCGCCGAACACAAAAGCTCCATTCGATTCAGAAGGGGTGCACGGCAACGTTGCAGAGGAAGTTCTGTGGTGCCGGTGCAGTGCAGCAGCGTGGTGCCGTGGTGCCGTGCGTCACGGTTGCACCGTCACTAGCGCCCCTGCGTGTTTACAATCGAGCGATGTGCAGGCATCATCATCATCATCATCATCATCACCAGCCTATCTACGCCCACTGCAGGTCAAAGGCCTCTCCCTTTTTCTCCAATTACCTCGGTCCTGTGCTAACTGTGACCAATTTATCCCCGCAAACTTCTTGATCTCATCTGCCCATCTAACTTTCTGCCGCCCCCTGCAACGCTTGCCTTCTCTAGGGATCCACTCTGTTACCCTTAATGACCAGCGGTTATCTTGCCTTCGCATTACATGCCCTGCCCACGTCCACTTCTTCTTCTTAATTTCTACTAATATGTCTTTAACACCAGTTCGCTCTCTGACCCACTCCGCTCTCTTCTTGTCCCTTAATGTTACACCTATCATTTTCCGCTCCATTGCCCGCTGAGTCGTTCTCAATTTAAGTTGAACCCTCTTAGTGAGCCTCCAAGTTTCTGCCCCGTAAGTGAGTACCGGTAAGATGCAGCTGTCATACACTCTCTTCTTCAGCGACAATGGTAGGCTGCTATTCATTATCTGAGAATGTCTGCCATATGCACCCCACCCCATTCTGATCCTTCTAATTATCTCTGCCTCATGGTTGGGATCTGGGGTCACAACTTGGCCTAAGTAGATATATTCGCTTACCACTTCCACTGCCTCGCCACCTATCTCAAACTGCTGTGCTGTCCCGAGGTTATTGATCATTACTTTAGTTTTCTGCATATTAATTGTCAGGCCCACGGTTCTACTCTGTTCGCCCAGTGCGGAAAGCATGCTTTGCAATTCGTCCCCCGAGTTACTTAGCAAGGCAACGTAATCAGCAAATCTGAGGTTACTGAGGTATTCTCCATTAACCCTTACTCCCACCTGTTCCCAATCCAACGTTCTGAATACTTCTTGTAAGCATGCTGTGAATAACATTAGAGAGATTGTGTCTCCTTGTCTGACACCCTTCCTTATAGGTATTTTACTGCTCTCCCTATGGAGGATGATGGTAGCTGTAGACCCACTGTAGATATCCTCTAGTATTCTTACATAATGCTCATCTACCCCCTGGTTACGTAATGCCTGAATGACTGCTAGGGTTTCGACCGAGTCAAATGCTTTCTCATAATCTATGAAGGCTATATATAGGGGTTCAGTATACTCAGGGCACTTCTCTATCACCTGATTGATCGTGTGAATATGGTCCATTGTTGAATAACCTTTACGGAACCCCGCTTGTTCTTTAGGTTGACTGAAATCTAAGGTTGCAGAGATTCGGTTAGCGATTACCTTGGTAAATACCTTGTAGACGACTGACAGTAAGCTGATCGGCCTGTAATTTTTCAAGTCCTTCATGTCGCCTTTCTTATGAATTAGGATGATGTTCGCGTTCTTCCAAGATTCCGGTACCATTGCGGTCATTAGGCATTGCGTATACAGGTTTGCCAGTTTTTCAAGTACAATTTCTCCGCCATCCTTCAAGAGGTCTGCTGTTATCTGATCCTCACCAGGTGCTTTGCCCCTTTCATTTCTTTCAAAGCCTTCCTTACTTCTTCGATTGTTACTGGTGGGATGTCTATCTCCTCTGAACTGCTGTCTCGTTCGGCATTATCCTGTATGTCCCGGCTACTGTACAGATCCCTATAGAACTCCTCGGCCACTGTGACTATTTTATCCCTATTTGTGATGACATTGCTAATGTCATCGTATGCTAATCGTATGCTAATCATCCTCGCCTGTCGTCCTCTACAACTGGATGTTTACGGCCATCTGGGTTGCGTAGTACGCATCAGCGGCGACGCTAAGCTTGTCCCACGCATCTTCGAGCTCGACGGACATTTTCACGCGGTCGCCGCAACTGCCGGTAGCCGCCTGACAAACCGCAACGCCCCAACGCTCACGGCACCGAATCGCTGCACCTCCTCCGTAGCAGGTGCAGCGGTTCTCTGCACCGCGGCGGCACCGCTGCAGCGCAATGAACAATCGAGCGCAGCGGTGCACGGCACCATTCCTGCAGCGGCGAATCGAGCGCTTTGGTGCTGCGCACCGTGCAACGGTGCAGGCGTTGCAGGGAATCGCGTCTGAATCGAATGGAGCTAAAGTATTGCGTCGAGTTCACTGTGAGTGCGATTAATAACATCTCTGTGGGCGCCACAGTTTAGAATCGGATTAAAACGGAGCAGATGACGCACGCCGGTGTCTTTTTTTTCTTCGGGGTACGGCCGCAGTGGCCCAGGCTGCGCCGTGTCCGTGGCTCATCGGCCATGTATGTGGCCGTTTCCAGTGTTGCCAAGCGAATAAATTGACCACTAAACTTTTCAACGAATACCGTCTATAAGTTCTGTGCCTGCGACGTGCGCCGCCAGCGACCGTCGGTGTTCCGCTCGCCGACTGCCACCGGCCGCCGAGTGGTAGGGCTGTCGCCGCTGCCCCGCTGCCGCCGCCGATCTCTGTTCGCGCACTAGCCGTTCCTAGCGGGCTGGCGTGCTACTCCCGCACCGAGTTCTTTTCTTGCAGAATAGCACGTTGCTTCTCCTCCACGTGCAGTGTTGAGTACCTGCACCCTTTAGTATATGGTTCTTTCGTTTCGGACATCGGAGTGATGAGGAAGGAGTCCTGTCATAACCTGTTTGTAACAGCACGTTTATATGCACTTAAGCATTTTATTTTCCTGCTTTTATAGTTCTTTTTTTGGTCGTGCTAATCGTAAGTCAACTCCGCACAGTGCCCACCGCTATCTGTGAAGGCGTCGTGCTGCTATTTATGATGTTGGTTCGATTCTCGGCCGTATATATTCATTAAATATTACTTTTACGTTTGGCATCACTGGAACCCTTTGAATAAAGGCTGCAGCTCTTCCCGTATTTCCACAGGCACGGCTTTTGTTAGGAAGCACGCAACCTGCTAGCAAAAGAGCCCTACAACTGTGCGTTAACGGCCGCACGCCGGCACTGCTGCGCGCTCGCCATCGGCGCGCCGACGGCTTCGGCAGCCTAGGCCTAGGCACTCTACGTAAGTGGCGCCCCCACCAAAGTGAGCAGTGGCTCTCCGCAACTCGAGTGACGGAGCCCTCCTATTGTTCTCCCGGCGACGTCGCAGGCACAGAAAGTATAAAGGAGGCTATAAAGTGCTCACTGATGGCGTAAGGGCAACACCAACGTAAAGTTTTCGCAGCGAAATCTCCTCTCGCGAGGCTATGCAGAAGGGTGGTTTTTAAAACAACGATTTTTTTTGCCTCTTCTCCTGAATTTGCGAGCGGCGCCGCTGCTGCTGCTGCTGCTGCTGCTTTTCCTTCTTGTGCAGTTGCCGAGCTCTTATGAGTCATTGGTTGGGTTGTTTACAACATCACCAGACACTTCTATGCACCTCACATCACTTCAGTTGTGTTGTCACGGCCAGCAAACGAAGAAACCAAGCTCACTCTCGCGGATGCTTTGGGTGCATGTGTGTTGCGTGAGTCACGTAGAAGGACGTGGATATCTTTCATCCTTCACACGTCACTAGCTGCTAGTGGGTGACGTGAAATGTCAAAGAAACGCGTTGCAGCATATCCTCACAGCAGAGATCAGTAAGTTAAGACTGCCACAACATGGTTAGATTCAGCCACCGACTTTTAATGGCTCATACAGCGAATGCTTGTGTATATCGCTGCACGGGCACATGCTTCCAAGCTATTATAATAGCATCGAAAGGCTGGGGGCGTCAAAGTAGGATTTTTCACTCACCTGCACAAAATTAAGGAGTCTTCTGCTGACGGCGGGTGTGTAGTGAGTTAAATGATAAAGGCTGAGATCCTTCATGTCCCACACGACGACTGCACCTTTTATTTGGACTTCCTCGTCAAGAAGCGCCAAGCCAACGTGGACGGCGCACACCCTAAAGTAATCGGTCAGGGAACAAATGTCGCTGTTCCACCTACCTAAACGATAAAAAAGACGGTTCATCATATAATTGATGGACACGGTGGCAAGCTAGGTTGTGATGTTATAAAGAAACGCCATATTGCCAAACAAGGAGGAACGCTAACCTTCACGGCTATTGCTTTTTATTATATATTTAACAAATAACCCATTAATTCCTACGAAATCAATGACTTACAAAGTAAGAGTACTTCATCAAGAAAGCAGGTACTGCGGAGGGGTCCATTATATTTAAACCCCCCAAACGCTGCTGCAATACTCGAGCTCTTCCGTTACAGAAAAATCAACATTACCACGAAAAGGCAGTTCTGCTGCATCAGTAACGGACGGTCTTATTATAGCATTTTGCTCCGCATGACACTGCAGAACAAGCACTTGCCTAGAGTGTCATTTAAATGAATTCCGCAACACTTTTCAACTTTTTTAGAAATCTGAAATGCTTGCCGAGTGTAGTCAACCAACACACCCCGTAGTTAAGAATAGGGGGCCGCAAAATACCTCAGCCGAAAATTGCTGCACTATGCCCGTCAAATCACTTAGAAACTTGCTCAAAATATTTTTCTCTTTCACGGTTTCGGAGTTCTTCGACCATTGGAATTACGTCATTACAGCGATGTAGCGGCTATTGGCCGGCTTTCCAAACCTTGCAGGAATGAACGCATTCGATAGCCACTTAAAAAAAAAAACTAGAACAGCAAAGCAAGAATGGAAGGCGTATCTGCATCGACGAGTAAATCACGCAGTGCCGCTCCGCGTTGGCGATACGTAAAGCTTTCGCATAGCTTCCAGAAGCGAAGGAAGGAGTAAAAGTTTCAGAGTGCCTTTAACGAAAAAAGAAGGCGATCAGGATGCGTGGATGCTTGATATAAACTACCGTTTTTTTTTACGATGATTTGAGCCAATGTGGAAAAAATCTTCACTGAAATATCCGGTGGTCATTCAAGCCCCGTGGTCTCGGTCATGCCTGTTTCCGCAACCTTCGAGATGAAATGTTTGTTTTTATGTGCCGAAAGCTACACCTCTGATATGAGGCGGGCTATAGCGTTGTGGTACGAATTAATTTATGCCCATTCAGATCTTTAACGTTGGCTGAAATGAAGACACAAGGGTGTTTTCAGTTATCGCCTAAAATAGAGAATAGGTCACTGTTTTGGGGAATCGAAAAGACGATATGTTCCGCTCAGTTCGCAAGGCCCCAGCTACTGAACTATCTTTGACGAGAACCGCAATATATTAAAATCTCGGCATATTGGGGGAACCTGTAGCCTTGTCTTTGCGTTAATTTCCCTATGTGGGTGTCCCTCTGCGCTCACCGCCACTTTTACTTAAAGGGATTGCAAGTTGAGGTAAAGTGTTACATAGAAACTTTGTTGGGGCGTAATTATGCATTCGGGCCTATGTCGGCCGTTGCAAATCTGCGAACATTGGCGAGCTCCGGAAAAGCGAACAGGCCGAGAGTGGACACATCCGTGTAACATGCCCATACAGGAACGCTTCTTGCGAGCATTCTCATAGAAAACAATAACCCCTATAATTAATCCTCTCGCCGTGGAGTATCTATACAGATGTCCAGCATCACTATATGAAGTCACAGCGAAAATAGGAGGATGCTGAAAGTTCGCCTTTAAGCGTGGTTACTCGGCCATAAGTAAGACGGTGGTGCGCCTGGCGCAGATATATGGCAGCACATTTATCACACGCGTATCAGGAGTGAGCGCGTTATAGTTCGGCGCAGCACGCGTGCCGCGGAGGGGCGGTAAAAACTATAGAATTTCATACAAATATATACTAGATGGAAATCTGGCGCCACTGTCTAGGGGAGCCGCGCTTCAGCGAGCGTTCCGTCATGTACTGGGCAGGCACGTTCCACTTGTCCTTGGCATGGCTCAAGTAAGGCTGAAAAGTTGACTTTGGCTGTAAAAAAGCAACAATATTACTGTAAACAATTATTCACATTTCTTTTGTTATAGAATTGAAGGCCCAAAGAGATTTATTAGCCTCTGTATATTTAGGATCTTCATGCACGGCGAACAAGAAAACAATGTTACCGTGTTTGGGTTAATATGGCTTCGAGATAGAAACAATGCCACATGGCTAGCTAAGTCAAGTTTCCAAGGAACATCTCTAGCTGCAAAGGCGCGGCCCACGGCGGCCCGCAGTTGCTGCGCCAGATTTTCCTCTAGTATATCTTAGTATGAAACTCTACGATAGAAACCGGCGACATGAGGTTAGTTACGTCGCGTTGGCACTAAAATTGACCGCTACTTCAACGCGTTGGACGTAGTGCGCAGTGCCGCACTGCCTTGTCGCATGCGCAGATTATACCAAATCGTGGTTTCTTCCATGACACCAAACAGAGAGCCAGGCGCAGCCTCGAGCAGGCGCCACACCGAGTCGCTAACACTGTGCATTCTGGGTGACGACGCTGGCGTCATTGGTAGTGGCACTGGCCTTCACGAAATTCAGCACGCCTCGTCTGGCTCCCGCTGCAGCCGACAATGGTATTCTTACGTCGCTTGTATTCATTGCGATGTCTCTAGAGCTATATTGGTCTATGAGTAGCCAAATTGGGCTCCTTTCGTAATTTTTGTTCGGATTGGGCTAGATTGGGCTAAATTAGACGACTTTCGGTTACGTTCGGTGGCGAATTTTACCTTTCATTGTGTTTATATGCTAGTTACTTACATTTACACTACTAGCAAGATCACATTAATTAACCACCCAACTTTTCTTTGTTATGCAATAGAGCGCGGTACAGGTATGGGGCTGGTTCACGAAAGTTTTCCGTGTTCATCTTTGCTTCTCAAAACTTTTTTTTACCTCTCGCTTCTTCGTATGAGGACGATAAACTGTCCAGACGTTTTCTTTATTTGGACAGTTTATCATTATTATTTTGCTATTTGTACTTTTTTTGTTTTACACGTTCCTCGACCAAAATTATTCATTTATACTATATATATATATATATATATATATATATATATATATATATATATATATATATATATATATATATATATATATGTATTCACTTACTTAAGCACAAATGAATGTGTAAATGTATTCGTATCTGAATATTCCTCGACCACTATTCTGGGAAAATGGCATGTCAAATCTTGTTCAAAAATTACTGTAGTGCCAGAAAAGAGAGAGAGGAAAAAAGAAGAGCGTACCAACTTTCAGCACCACTGCGGGAATGCCATCAGGGTCTCTTCCATTGGAAAAGGTGACTAGCTGATGTTTGCGACAGACGACGTCGAAAGGAATAGAGGAAGGATTTAAATCCACAAACATATCCGGCTGATTTTTCCGAGCTTGAAAGTATTTTTGAATGTTCTTAAACGCCTTTCCCACGTCGTATTTCCTCGCCCGAAGAAACTTGGTAAAGAATGCGTCGTCCGTTGGGCTGTGCAATAAAGGATCATCTGAAAGACGTGGGTCAACACATGTTGGATGAATGCATATTGCATGAAGAGCAAAGAATGTCAAAGACGCAGTAAAAGGGCAATTCTGCAAGAGTGCACACGCATATTAATGTTGGGGTTAAGTGTGAGAAATCAAATGTGCCAAGCAAACATAGTTAAGCCCCTAAGACGTGTGCAAAAAGACTGCGTTAGAGCTTGGAGGCAAGACATGCGGTAAATCTAGCAAGAATACAGAGCGAATGTTCTTTGCTACACGTGAGGTCTGTACAGGAATTATAACATTTTTTTCTGCACAAAAAAGACACCTATTCTAATCGAAGTCCAAGCATTAAAAAATTAATCATGCTCGAGGTCTTTCAAATCAGCTGAAAACATACCTTACTGAGGTACACTTCTTCAACTCTGGGCCGTTTTACCTGTTCCTCGCCTCCCGTTCAACCTCCCCCACTGCTAAGCCACATCGCATGGACGAAATTCCAGGCCCGACGCATTTCACTGTGCTTGAGGAAAACGATTGTGCCGGCTGAAGTTGCCGCTTGTTCGCTGTGGCGGATCCCTCCTCCGGACACATCCAGCGCATCAGCAGAATTCTACGCTCGGCGTTCCGCCGTCAGGTGCGCCATTAACAGGACCGGCTACACGTCTGCTGTTATAGTATGCATTCGGAATGAGTCGGAGCAAGGAGTACACTAAATTCGTTTTGGAAACTCGCCGCCCGGATCACCAAGCTTCTGTAGCGGCGTATGCCGGCTCAACTTCCGAAGAAAGCACACAAGGGTCCGAGGGCTCCAACCCTGCATGTGCTGGGTGATGTTCAATTGCCACAAAAAGTGCCTCAGGTCCTGAGCAAATGCCGAAAGGTCAGCATCGAGCCGAAAACTCAGGCCCGCGAACTTGTGAACCTCAAACGACGTGTTTCAGGAACAGCTGAAGCGGAAAACCGGGAATGGTGCCTCGTGTAGGAGGCACGCTGGCGCCCACCCCCCAGAGACTTGTGGGTTGCGCACAACGCCAGTTGCCGTGGCAGGTATGTACGTACTCGAAGTTCACCCACAAAGGTAACGTCGCTTAATGGAGGTCTGGTAGTTTATCGGTGCATATATGGGGTGTGGTGGATCCGCGCATTGCTCTACGCACGAGCCGAGCTCGCACACTGTGCGGCCGTCGCATCATCTCGGGTGCACTTGTGGGCCTACGGTAAGGGTCCGAAAGTGGCGTGCCGGAAATGGTCGCGTTCAGCCGAAGGAGTACGCCCTCTCGCGATCGTGTACGGCAACTTTCCGTTTGACTAGGGCAGTGATAGTTGGCGACTTCTTTACGCTGGCGGCCACCCCCCACAAAAGCGGGGGTGACGCACAACGCCGCATGACGCGGTCTGTACGTACTCGAAGCACTCGAAGCAGGTCTGATATTTCATGGGTGCATATTTAGGGGGGTGTCCGGTGGCGCCATCTGTAGGTACCGGTGGTGCCATCTGTCGTCACACCAGGTTACTTTCGCCTGGTGTGACGAGCATCAAAGAACATTGCGAGCTCCTAAACAGCTCCGGTGTAATCCTAGTTCATTTATACCTTAAGCAACAACAAAATCAGAAGTCGGCCATGCCTCGAAGATTTATTTTCACTGGTTGCAAAAAATGACCCTAATGTCTAGGAGTAGACTGAGCAGTCTTGCTGCATTGCATGCTGTGCCTCTCTTGTCTTTTATTTTTGTCGAGAATATTCTGCGTCGAGAATAGCGCGGCAAATGATTCAAGTTACGGGTTCAGCATCGTGATTCACGCTCTTTCTGTAATGCTTTTCATTTCAATTTGATTTGCGAGTTATACTTGCGATTTCTGTGGTACTGTTTCTCCTGCACTGAACTCACCTGATAACAGCTTCCGAAGCTGGTCAAGCGCCTCTCGTTTTATTTCGGGTGTCTCTCCCAGTTCACGATACGCGATTTCTTTAAGTTCCTCCGACAAACCCGCTGCATCATTTGGAACTTCATTCGTTGATCCCGGCATTGCTGAATGGTTATCTGTGGAATATGGATGTTACGATTAGTGCATTTGGCTTAGAAGGATTGAGTGTCTGTGTGAAAAACATTCTTGCCTCGCCTTCAGTTGAAGAATTCTGCTCCAGTGACGGGCTACAAATTGAGCTAAATGCGTGAACGCATTGCCGCCCCATGCGACCTGACTGCTGTCCCGCGTGGGCGAGCGTTTGGGTTGGTGTGTTACACAGGGCGTTTTGCTTGTGTTAAGATGCCTACGACGTGGGACGGAAACATGTTTGTCCCCTGCAAAAAAACAGTAGCCCTTCAATGTTTTTCAGCTAATTAGACTCAATCTCCCAATACAAACAAACGTGTTTTGCTTCGCGCGCTCCTCGGACTGCGCCCAGTTTCCCTGGCCCGCTTTCACAGAGTGTAAAGGCACCGAATTTATTGTGTCGTGAATGTGCGCAACCAAATGAAACCTAAAAAGCTTCGCCAGGTAATCCGCTACCACATAAACGGTTTGGCAAAAGGCAGGACCAAGGCAAAACAATAGCAGCGGCCGCAGCTCGGGTCTTTGGAAACCTTCGAGGGCGCTGTAGTTTGGCCTCCAAAGTTGGACCGCGTCATACCGTAAATGAGGCCGTGCCTATCACACACGCCGTAACACAGCGCGAACACGCGTTTCGCCCTCGCCATCAGGCCATAAAAAAGAAAAAAATTAAAGCCGTTCCACTCAACGTGAGAGCTGTGGGAAGTGCAGAGCAGTGATTCGCCGTAATGGGCTGCAGCGCCGCGATCCGCTCACTGCTGCATTTCAAATTTACCGCATTCGCACTGCTCGCGCGCCCCATGCCTGAAACAGCACCAGCGGTAGTTCTGTTCTGTTTGCGCTTTCTTTAATTTCGTATGCTGGAGCTGTTTTACGTCATTTCGAACGCTTCATTTTTTTTTTTTTTTTTTGCGTGGCTGGAGCTTTTCTGCATCATTTCGAAGGCGTCATTTCTTTTTTGCGCGGCCTCTTTTTTTCGCTTACTGTATTGCTTACTTACTTATTTTACTTACTTACTTAGTTACCTTCGCTTACTTACCTATACTTTAAAAAACCAACCCAACGAGCGTTCCTAACTAAATGAACGCTGGGGCTGCCGGTTATATACACATGATTTGCTTGAAATGCACCTGCAGTTTTCTTTGCGCTAAATAACGGGGAGATGTCAGCGCTTCACGAGGTTTGAAGGGTTATTACTATTTAAACCGCGTGGTTTTCAAAGCCTCAGCGTGACTCTCTGACCCCGGTGCAGAAGGCACTGCTTGGGTCCGTTTTCCCGCTGCGCCGCCTGATTCCGGTAGTCGCATCGACAGTTAGCGAGCTAAGACGACAAGTCGAGCCCATAAAGTGCTCTGCGCTTAAAACTTGTTAGGCTGGGGTTTCCCTCTCTACGGATCCTGGAGCCACTCGTGCATTCCAGCGTAAGTTATTAAATTAAACTTACCTTTTTTTTTTTTTGACGCGGAGCCAAGGAAATCAAACCGCGGTCGCTTTTACACCTACATTTACTCCACTGCAGCTTTCGTATGAAAAGAAAAGCCACGGCCAATCTGGGTTTCAGACAGCTTTATCTCTGCATTTGCCGCAGTTGCAAAAGAATCGTACGTTTGTTTGCGGTACGGCTAAGCATGAATAACACGCAGGATTTTTACGCGTAGCCTTGAATGTATAATTTCTGGAAATTATTATTGACAAGTACATTGATATTACAAACTAGCTGCACTAATCATGCGCGCTATTAGAATTGAAAGCTGGTGTCAATGCTCCAGGATTCTGTAAGCTTTAACTTAAAGAAATTAGTTTTTAAAGGTAACAGTTTTGACTTCAATACGACGACGTTGTAAAGGCTGGAGCATATAGGCGTTAACTTCTGCCCACCATTAAAAAAACCCTGCAACACTTACGATAAACGTTTTCTCTCTTTCCTTCGCGTCTGGAAGAACTGCGAAATTTATAGTTATCGCCAGCACGGAGCGGCACTGCGCGATTTCCTGGTCGCAGCAGATACTTTTGTTTCTGCTTTGTTTTTGTGGCTTTATTTTTAAAGTGACTATCGAATGCGCTCATTGCTACAACTGAAGAACAACCGTAGAGAGGTTACATGGCCTTATTCACGTAATTAGAGCCGTTGAAGAGCGAAAAGGCCGGTAAAGAGAGAAAAATCTTTTTTAGCGAGTTTGCAAGTTATCTGACGGGCATAAAGCCGCAATTTTTGGTTGAGGTACTTCGTGACTCCTTGATATAAGTACTAGGTGTGTTGGGTGACTACGTTGTGGAAGCATTTAGGATTTAAAAAAAAAATAGTTGAAGAAACTGCTACAGGGTTCCTTTAAACAAAACAAGAGAAAAAAATCACCCGGAAACAATATATCTAAATGGTGAGGTGCATTAGCTCGTTATCGACGAGGGTCTGGGGTCATATGCATTGGTGTTGTGTGTAATGACAAGAAAAACGGCCAAATGATAGTGAGAACTGAGATACGGGGTTATATCATCGAAATGCGAAGTATACCAGCACGACAGGACGAAGAAATGGTAGGGCGAAGATATGGTATCAATGCTAACGTATCGTCGAAACTTCTAAAGGAACTAAACGTGACAAAACTGGCGCGAGACATCTCTAAGTGAGGCAAGTACTGCATCTAATTTATATTACATACCGTAACTTCTTTTCTGTGCTTCTTGTGTTTTTTCAACTTTATCATTAATCGTCGCAGAATGCTTCTCGTGGCGTATCACAGTGCGACTGCTGCAGAAGGACTGCTAATAGGAAAAGTTGGTACTGGTTTATTATGCAAACCGCGCAAAGACGACGGACCAAGAATACAAAACAAAAGTGGAATTATGGCTCCAGTTAAACCTAATGCATTACTTTAAATGAAACATACATCTTAACTAATGACTTGACATAACCCTTAACAACCATAATTTAATTAATTTTATTTATTACTTGTAGTTTTTAACTTCAAATTAGCTGTAGTTTTTGTCTGTTTATTTTCTATGACTATTTCATCTTTTGTGTTTGCATTTTTGTTCTGAGATGACAGCACTTTTCGGGCGTCGGAGAGAAACTGGACTCTGTTGAAGCCGTTAAGCTAGCTTCGAGTTATTATACTAGGTAGCTTTTTCTGAAGTACTTGCAAGTTCACACTGCACAAAAAAGTGCTTCTCGTAATTTCTTTGCACGCTTCACGACAAACAGTTTAATTGGCGTTAATTCTTTATTACCTATATTATCTTCCGCAACTTTTCTTCAACACTTAACAGGCCTTACATGTTCTACACGCGTTGCAGTCCCTTACGTATAGGCAGCCTGCATCTGCACTGAAGCGAACTCACCAAAGCATCTTAAGACAAAATGCGGACTACATATGGACCGCAGGGAAGTTGTTCGCGCATTAGTGACCTTACTAAGCTTCAATGAATGTATTTTAATATACGGCCATAGTATTCACTGCTTCAATGTTGTCGCGGTGTAGTTCCGCCTTGACGATCTCTGTCTGAAATCCGACCGGCTGGCCGATTGGCCGACTTGTTTTATATGCGGGTTTGATCGGTGGGAACGCACAAACACAGACATTCGGTCGGCCAACGTGTTTGTGTCGTCGTCGGCATAGTATGATGAGGCAGTCTCCGAACTAGTAATAAAACTCCGAATAAAGCAAGAATTTATAACACAATGACAGCAGCAGTGACGACAATAAGTAAATCTAAATTAGAAACTCCAAAACGGAACGTTTTAGAACAGCTGTTAGGAAGCACGGAAATGCAAGAAGAGTGTTTTTGTATATTGTATAACGAAAGTGAGTGCATTTAGTTTCCATCATGGCATGAGAAGCAAACGTACCGCGCATTTGGTGAAATGTGTTGGGTGCCTTTTGCCGCAGTCAGCGAAGAAGTGGAAATCCAACCATCCGCTTTGGGAGGTGCGCAATGCCAGTCAAAGGGCGTTTAACCGAACCAGGTTCGTGTCCGATTAACAGCACAAACAGCGAACGCCAAAAAAGCAAACTCCGCCAGGCTGCCTTTGAGCCGGAAGAAGGCTGTCGACGTTGAGCGCTTTAAGCTGACAGCCTTGACAGGTTTCTCTACCTTCGGCTCAGAACCGGTATGCGTTTTTATTGTATGACCAATATATGGGTCAAGGTAGCAAATATTTTTGCTGTCAGTCATCCACTATATAGGTCGGAAAAAAAGAAGGAAAGAACGCATAGCATCTCTGTCGCTGCTTTCGCTCCGCTGAGGGCGTTGCCGTGAATACGTCAAGTCGAAGCCGGGCTCACCAGCTGCCTCTGCCAATGCCGCTACGGCACGCGGTCTCGACGGGACGCGTGACGTCAGCGAAGTGTGCCGCTAAGGCAAATCAGTGACGGAGGACGGAATGAAATTGACGGTAACGAAGTACCGGTACTGGTAGACAAAAACGGGCGAAAAACACCAAATGCCGCCTCCAAGGCGAGCGAACGCGACTATTGGAAAGGTTAGATCGAAAAGCCCCGTTGGCACTCTGCACGGGGGGCGTGCGAGTAACATAGCGTTGCGGACTCCTGAATCCAGAGCGTCGCCTCCTGTAATTTTAAATGCCAAACGCAATGGCCCCGAGCGGCGAACCAAGCCCTTTCCTGTTACACGTGTTACTCTCTAGCGATTGCTAGCCCTCCCAGTGCTTTAGTTGAGCGACCAGTTACTCTTGGGGCGACACGTGTTCCGCCGTGCCGCTTAGTTTTAGATCGCTGGTCAGAGTTCCGCTACTTTGGAGGTCTCGAGCTTCGGTTGCTTGGGTGACCGGGCGCAAGCCGCTGTCGAATGGCTTACAGTTGGTTTAGCGCGGTTACTCTCGCGGCCCAACCTTACCGCATGGGGCCTAAAAAGGCTTCTCCGTCAGTCTAATTGAGAAACTGGCCATGCATTTGGCATTGAAAAAAATGGGCGCGGCTTGAATTATGATGCACGGCTTTTCTCGGAGAAACAGCAGAGCTGGCGGCCTTATCTAGGAGGAAGTTTTTCGAGCTCCTTGTTGGTCTTGCGGACTCGAACTCACACCTCGGAGAAGCACGTAGGAATTTAAACGGCTCCTCGACGCTTCTCGGTCAATTACTATAGCAGTATAGGTGCCCGTCTTGTCGTCGTAGCTGGCCAGGGGTCGCGGTATCTAGCCACCACTGTCAAGCGGCGTTACGAGCACAAACAGAGGTCCCGAAAAGGTAACCGCTTCCCCTGGTGGAGATCGAACATGGGTTATTCGCGTTACAAAGCCAATGTCAGTCCCATTGCGCCACAGAGGCACACGTTACTCATATGCAAAGTGTCGGGGGTGATCTTTGCGATGCGCCGTTGCCACGGATGCTGCCGTTACTAAGCCGCGGACAGTTACGTACACAACATTATAAAATGCGGAAAAATCTTGAATTAGCGCATTAATTACCCCAAATTTTTAAAAGATCAATCCAGTGTTTCATTATTGGTCGGATGATGGTGATTAGAGCCCCCCCTTTGTGTCGGGACGTCGGTTGTCAGTAACCGACTTGCTGTTTTATTCCACTGATTTGCCCTCCCCTTAACTAACCTAGCGGATTTGCCTCCCCATGTCTCCCCCTCACCCCCGGTTTTAAATGCCCATCGCTCGCCCTTTTCCTGCACTTTCACACTTGTTTTTTTTTTTTTCTGCCCCGCTGTTTTAAATTTGTATCTGTTTGATTACTCATTCTACGTCCCCCTCTCTACCCTACTTTTCTTCCACCCATACTCCAGCCGCCACTTCGTCACCTCTATGGCCCTGATGTTAGGCTTCTCCGCACACCCAATCCCCAAAGCCTCCGTCAACTTCGCTTGCCCACCGCCCCAAAGCGGTCGTATCTCTGCGCAGTCTATGGCAATATGCTCTACGGTCTACCGATCCCTGCCGGAGCTCACAATGCTTTCATCCTGCTGCCTGGAGATACCCGAGTATGCCCTGTGTTCTTTCCTTCCGTCTTCTGTCCTTCCGGCATCTAAATGTCCGTTGAATCACTGAAGGCTGCTGTTGCATCGAATATTAATTGTCTGGCAGTCGCTTGAGTTGACATATAATGGCGGATGCTCAATACCGTAACACCACGGCGTACATCAGAAATTTTACATCAGGTATTGAATGCCAGCGTAATTACATCAATATAAAACAACGATGGCTTTTATTAGATATTCCCTCTCCGTAGTAAACGCTGCTGTGACGCCATCATGACCATTCATGCACGCAACAGATACGCGGCGACGAAAAGAATCTTGTGGGGTATGTGGAAAACGTTGTATCGCTGACTTAGAGGACATTAATCTTCGTTATTCGTTCTCTGTGACTTTTAATAACTAGTTTTTACCATTTTGCAGCTCAAGAAGCATTGTGATGCGCAACCCTAGCATTGGAGCTAGAATCCCCGGTTATCCGAGATTCTGGTTTTACACAAGTTCGTTAAATAAATGCTTCATGCCAGGCTTCATCCGCCAACCGATGACATGCCCGTTCAGCTAGTGCGGCATTTCTTCTCATGGCCGATCCGACCTGACTGCTGTCTTTTGTGGTTACACGCTTGGGAAAGCGTGTTACACAGTCAGCAAGATGCCTACGACGTGGGAGGGAAGCGGGCAGCTCATGTTTGTCCGCTAGAATAAAACCGTACTCCCTTTTAAGTTTCATTCAGCCAATAGGCTAGGAAGTATGCTCGATCGCAAATTAGTGCGCCCAGCTGGGGTGGTCTTTCCTCATAAGATGGAAGCACATCGTGGTAAAGTCCGCCGAAACCATCCCTACGATTCCCTTACTCGGCGCAGCTGTCGATCGCCGTTCGCAGCTGGCGCGGATGCGCGCTCACAAGTGTCGTGTCGTGTGTGTAACCTAATGAAAATGAAGCACCTTAAATAGGTAATCCTTTAGCTTATGAATGGTTCAGCCATTGGAATATTTTTTCAGGCCGAAAAGCCGGAGCGCGGCAAAACAATAGCAGTGGCCGCAGGACGGGTTCCTGGACAAGTTCTAATGAACTATAGTGTGGCCTTTAGAATGAGACCGCAAGTTACCGTAAATGATAGCGTACCTATGACAAAGGACGACACACATCACGAACACGCATCTGGCCCTCTCCAGCAGGCCATAAAGAAAGAAAGACTTTTCTACGGCAGGCCGGCGTTTCCCTCCCCACTGAACATGGAATGTTCTCTCTTGGAAACGCTGCTAGCGATGCAGCTGCTGCCATTCGTGCCAAATCGCGTACGTTCTTCAAATTAGATTGACCTGTATTTCGTCGTGGAGCTGGGAAATAACAGCGCTATAGCTTTTACAGCTACCGCATGTTAATCAAATTTCGGATGAAATAAAAGGCACGTAAATCTAGGATTCAAATAGTTTGAACACTGCATTTGTCGCAGTGAAAACATTTATCTGCGTTTGTTTGCCGTTCATTTAACATTCATCACGCGCAGGTTTGTTCCGGTTTGGACAGATATATAAAATGTTCAAAATATTCTTCGCCAGTACACCGACGTTGCAAAAACAGCGGCGCTAGTGATGCACGCTTCTAGAATTAAAAACTATACTTCAAATCTGTGTTGATTCGGCAAGCGTTCAAGCGAAGAAATAAAATATAAAAGGTAACAGGCGAAAAGCAAAAACGCCCGTGTGTACGAGATTTCGGCGCACGATAAAGATCCCCAGGTGGTCAAAATTAATCCGGAGCCCTCCACTACGGCGCGCCTCATCGCCTGCGTTGCGTCGGCGCGTTAAGCCCCACTATCAATCAATAAAAGGTAACAGTTTCTACTGCAATACGACGATGTTGTGAATTCGGCAGCGTATAAGTAGTAAATCTTGTGCGGCATTAAAATAAAAAAGGAGAGGGGAAGTTGCGCGGGAATTCTTTTGGAAGTTATCTAACGAAGCAAATTATTTGCTACTCGTTTGGGGTTTGTGGTATATGCAGTGGTGTTCAGGTAATGGGAGGAACACAGCCACGTGGTTACCAAACCAAAATAGTAATTATACCATCACAAGTGGACAAAGAAATCGCTTCATCGAAACTTCCAGAGGAACTAAACGCCGTTGTAATAGCGAAAAAGTTCTGTGAATAGGGCAAATGCAGCATTTACTTTATATCATATACTATATCTTTATTTTGCGTGGTTCTTGTGTTTTTTCTACTTTATACTGAATAGTCGGGGAATGCTTCAAGCGGCGTGTCGCTATGTTTTCGTTACGTAGGGCAGGAACTGTAATCTGTAGACGATTCTAAGCTAGTTTCGAATTCGTCTTCCGGGTTGTTTTCTTTGAAGTACTCGGGTTGACGTGCGCGAAAATGCGCTTATCGTACATTGGTTTTACTCTCCATGACAGATTGTTTGGGTGACTTTATTTCTTCATTACCGAGATTATCTTCGGTAACTTTTCTTCCGTACTTAACTGACCTTACATGTTCTACACGTGTTTCAGTCTCACGCCGATGTGCAGCTTACAGCTGAACTTAAGCGACTGAGCAAGGCGCCGGAAGCCAAAATACGGCCTACATATGAACATGAGTGGATTTATTTTCGCTTCATCAACGCTCCTAGGCCCAATGTGTTAGAAAAACCACTATTATTAGCTGCGCGAATGTTGTCGGGCTGAAGTTCGACTTTGAGATCGATTTCCGACAACCCATCGGTTGACCTATTGGCGGGCTTGCTATGCACGGGGCTTTGACCAGCGAGACTGTCACGCACACTGAGTGTTTGTGCCGTCGTCGGCATAGTATAAGAACGCATAAAAGCTAAGAAATTATGACGCAATGACAGCAACACTGAGGACAATAAGTAAATCTCAATTAGAAACTCCAAGACGGCAAGTTTTATAAAGCCTGTTAGGAAGCAAAAAAAAAATAACAATGCAAGAAAAGGCATTTTCGAATACTTTACGAATAAAATTGACCAAATTTAGATTCCGTTAGGACACGAAATGCAAACGTACCGCGGATGTGGTTATCTGGGTTGGGCGCCGTGTGCAGCAGTCGTCCATACAGGGGATATCCAACCGTCAGGTTTGTTCGGTACACAATAGCAGTCAAAGGCCGTCTCACATAGCAGGGATTGTGTTCACTTAACAGCGCAAACAGAAAAAGTAAAAAAACAAAAACAAAAGAAAACGGCGTCAGGTTCCCTTCTAGCCGGAACAAGGATGTCGATGTTGTGCGCTATAAGCTGGCAGCACTGACGGGTTTCTCTCCCCCTTCATTTTGAACCGGTTTGTGCTCTCAATGCACGAGCAATATATGAGTCATGTCGGGAAATTTTTTCGCCGTCATTCATCCAGAGAGGGTCAGAAAAGAGGGCGAAGGAGCGCGTGACTTCAACGGCGTCGCCTTCACTCTGCTACGGGCGTTGCCTTGGAGACGTCAAGCCGAAGTGCGGCTGGCCAACTGCCGCTGCAGATGCCTCCACCCTCCGCACGCCGTTTCGACAGGTCCCGTGACGTGAGCGGCTACTTGTATGTGTTGTAAAATGAGTGTGCAGCCAGTGTAGGGCGGAAAAAAATGAAGGGAGAGAAATGGAGGCTACGAAATGCCGATACTGGTGGACACTAATTAATAGAGCGACAGGCAGCCAGTGCCGCCGCTTAATTAAAAGAGCAAGAGCGACCGTTGAGACGGTTAGAGTGCAAAGCGCGGTTGGTATTCTGCACGGCGGGTGTGCGGGAAACATCGCGTCGTGGACTCTCAATCCAGAGCTAGGCGTACGCATCGCGCTTGCAGAGCCTCAACTTCCCATCAGGGAGGCACCAGCTGCTCACGCATTCCTCAACATCCAGTAAAAGATCCGTGATTACTTTCTTTTCTGCGTTTTCGGTCGCGCAGCAGGCTGCCGCACAAGCAGACGCGGTGTGACAGCGCATGTGTTAGTTGTGACCTATTGCCCACTGCTTAAATTAATTTCTCAGTGTTTGTAAGTTGCGAACACGCGCCGGGTATGTTGCTTAGGTCTGCATTATCATTGTTTATTTTAAGAATTATACGAGGTATTCGAGGAGCAGCACACGAAGCTGCATACTAAGACCACTAACAATGGATCAATTTTGTACGGCGTCCGGAGACAAAACACACTTTTCAGCGAAACCAACTCTATCACGAATACTCTGTAGGTCTCAATATGGCGTATAGTTTTATAACGTAGAAATATTCAATGCGTATCAATGTAATTAGCGAAGATATTGTTCTGAAATCGGCCGCTAAAACGACTCTAGTATTAAGGCGTTTCCTTCATCTATGCCTATAAAAAGAAGTGGCCGATTCAAAGATTTCATTCATTCATTCACTCTCTGACTGACTGATTCATCAACGCCCAGCCGAAACCGCGGGGCCTATGAAATTTCGGAATGGCATTTCCCGTTAAATCTATCTTACTTTACAGGAAACCAATGACTTACCAGATTAGTTCACGAAATAAGAAACATCGTTGGTTTTGTTTGCTCTGTTTATTACCTTCACTTTTCAATTTAAAATTCGTTTTTTTCTTGTTGGTTCATATGTGTCTATTAATCCTTTCTTTTGTCTTCATCGTACTAAGGGGAGAGACAGTTTGGACTTCCCTAAATATTTGCTTTCCAGTTTTTATTTTCTTCAGTTTTTGTTTTCTAAAATTCTCTTCGACCGAGTATATTATCTACAATATCATGAATTTACCAGGACTTAGCCACTTTTGCATTTTTTCTACAAATACAAGGCCTTACGCCGATGGTGCTGCGGATGCTCGGCAAATAATGATTACAATTTAATAAGGTACGTCTCGCTTCGCTCGGGAGATAAGACTGGAACGTATACCTAAAGAGCGCGCATGCTTGGGCTGAGGTTTTCAATTGCTGTTGACAAGGGTATGAATCTGCAGGCTCGGTGGATTCCGACCTATACAACGCAAGGGAAGGTTACGTCCTTCTACGCCACTCACCGAGAGAGCGTTCCATTTTGCCAGCGGTGTAGGTGTATCATCGTTTCCTGACACGCGAGAGGAAAAAAAAGCACTGTCGATTACTATAGTCCCTAAAGCGAAATGTGTGCGCAACGCGAACTGAAGTCTTCTCGGTAACCTCGCATACCTGCTGCGTCTCAGGAAGTCATCGCGTGATCAGCGAACGCACGGCGGAGCGCGCTACTCTGCCGTTATCTCACAGCGCGTCGCCGCCGCCGAGCATGTTGTTGCAAATCGTGTTTGAACCTCCCGCGCAAATGCCACGTGGATCGGATAAGGCCCGAACGGAGGAGGAGCGCGTGGCGAATGTTTGAGGGGGAGGGCGCTTCTCGGCTGCTACGCATGCCGAAAGTGTGGACGGAGGCAGGGACTATAGAATTTCATACTAATATATACTAGAAGGGAATCTGGGGCTGCAATCGTGGGTCGCCTTAGGCAGCGCCATTGCAGCTAGCGACGTTCCTCGTCTACTTGACTGAGCTAGCCATATGGCTTCTTTTTTGTCTCGAAGCCAAAATCAACAAAAAAAGGGTGACATTTTTTTGTTCATCGTGCCTGTAGCTTCTAAACAATCACTGACAAATCAATCTTTTTGTAGCTTCAATTTTATAATAACAACACAAATTTGAAAATCTTTTAGAGTAATATAGTTGGTTTTGTGTAGCCATGGCCGACATTTCAGACTATTCTTGAACCGTGCCAAGGACAAGTGAAACTAGCCTGGTCGGTACATGATCCAACGCTCGTTTTAGCGCGGCTTCCGTACACAGTGGCGCCATATTTTGCTCTAGAATATAATACTATGAAAATCTATTGCAGTGACAGAGATACGCCTTAGCAGCGCGTTTCGTCCTCCCCCCCCCCCCCCTTGCCTTCATTCAGCTAGACGCACCCCCCCCCCCCCCCTTCGTTTTCTTTCTGCATTTGATGTCGCATGTGCTCTCTCGGTTACGCGGACTTTGCCGCCGCCCAACCACGGTACCGGACGCCAAAGGGCTGGGCACTAAAATTCAAGGCCCTTACGCCCCACTAATGCGGATGATTAGTGGGACAGTAAAGTCAGTGTCTGTAGAGTTTATGCGCATGCTATGGGACTCCCCGCGCTATGGAACGCTTCTAGTTGCCGCTTCGCTAGTACGGACACCGGCGCTGGACCACAGTTTTTTTTCTCGTAGTTCGCCATTCAATGACGCGAAAGCACCAAATGATCCATTGAGCGGAAAGCCTGCGTCAGCGCTGGTGTCCGAAACCGAGGAACGGCTGACAGAAGAATGCAATGTGTTTTGCAGCCCGAGCTTCGTTCTCATTGATGAGAGCGCAGGTCAAGGTCTGTGCAGCTAGTCAACGCCTGTGCATGCACAAACCAATGTGGGAATAGGACAGTTGCAACTGCTGTGGCTATGAGGCCAGTGTTCGGCGGCATATCAAGCACGTGCACCTGTCACCGGTTACAGCGGCGCTGCAGGACAATTACTCGTAGCACTTAACTGGAAGGACACCATAGCGCCGCTAAATTGGGCAATAATTGTTTCGCATTCACAGCTCATAAGTGCTTGCCTGTCCCAGGAGTCTTTGCCTTCGCCATAAAATGTACCCACAAGTTTTCCTCACAAAAGAAGTTGCGGGTGGAAACAAATATTTGTTTGTTCCTGTTTTGCCCACAGTTTTTCCCGCATCATTAATTCTTTCAGTTATTACGGCGCCGCTGTTATGGCTGGGTTTGCATACATATTTCTGTCTGTGTGGAAAAACACTCCCAATCACAACTACCGAGGCTCCGCGTGTCTTTGAAGTGCAAGGCGTTCCGAACTGCGAGACCTTCTATAGCACGCGCTTTAAATTGGCAACAGCGGAAGATGGCCGTCAACGGAAGTACACCGAGGCTGCAGTAAGGAACGAAAGACCGCTGACATACGAGCAAAATCCACCATCGTAGCCAACTCGTACAACACACGGTGACCGGAACAAACAGCGGTGCAAAGCGTAAAATACACATCTAAGCGATTCAATGGCGAGGGGCGGAAACGGATGGCGGAGCCAATCGGGTCAAGCTGAAAGAAGACGAAGCCCTTCTGGAACGCGGGCGGAAGGCAAAGTGTCTATGGAGATCAATTGGACATTATTCCGTTAAAATTCAGAAGCTTAAAGTGCTTGTGCATTCTCGGACTGTCCACGGATGGTGGTTTATTTGAGACTACACTACACCTGTGGTCGTGGTCACTGACTTCAATGGGGGTGTGTTGTCGCCTTAAGGGGAGTGGTTTCTGATCGTTGCGTTGGAGGCTTTCCCCTTGCAATGCCACAGCGATCCCGCCTAACAGACCACACAGCGGTGTACGTGCATCTATTTTACGTCATCTGACAAAGTGTCTACACTAGCGAGTGTAATCGTTAGTGTATATCCCAGTGACGACAAAGCCATTGTGACATTCGTTAGTAAGTGACAATCAGTGAGGCCATAAAGTCGATACAAATTTTATTACACGACGTTACGCTCCTGTGGTCATGCACCTTCGCAGTGCACAGTGGCCATAAAATTTGGCCATTTGACGCCATGTTTGTAATAATGCGTTCGCATGTCATTTTTCTTCTTCCCGTTCACTCGATTCCACAAGTGCAGTTTATTTTTCAATATTTCCATTTTTTGTAGTGTCTTGTTTAGGCCGCTGTTTATTGCTTGTTTCTGTACTAAAAGGTTTCTTATTCACATTATACAGAGGTAACATATCCTCATTGTATTTACGACTGGTTGTCGTTGGCACTTTCTCTCGTACTCCCGTACAGCTGGTAATGTGTTTTGTATAAATTTTTAGTAAAGCCTGTGGTATTATTGTTTTTCTTGGAGCAATAACGCACCGGCACTCTACGGATCAACATTTCGAGGACACTCGAATGACAACTACGAGGTCGTTTTTCCTTATATTATGCAGGAGGTCTTACATTATAGCTTCCTTTTCGTGGAGCTCGATAGTTCTCGTTGATTCGTTAACAGCCACTTTTGTAAGCCCCTTTTCCTCCGCTTCGCTGTCACCCAACGCGGGTGTGTGATCACCTTCCGGTTACTGACAGCGCATCAATTTTCGGCTTCCGTGACGGGGTCCCCTTTGGGACCTTCCTTCAAACCTTACAGAAAAATTCCTGACGGTCTCGCTGAAGTCTGAGCAGCTGTGGTTGTTCTGACTTGGCGCAAGCATTGATCGTACGCATAGCAAAGGACGCTTATACTGTCATACGACTGATGACACGGTGGCCCGCTCTTACAGTCCGTGCACATGTCCTGCATGCACGCTGACTTAACTACTCGGCCCCCGCGCACGTCCTTATCCTTCACGCTACGATATATCTATTTTTTTTAACTGAAAGCAGTTGCGAGTGCAGTGCCGTTCTTCTCGGTTCGGTGTCTCTTTATGCTTCAGCTGTGCATAATATTTTGGAGACATGGTACAAAACACAAATCCCGAACAGAGGCCGAGTACAGATTTTAAAGCAGTTTTACTAGCGCTCTGGCTACTTGCGATTATTGTTTAGCGACAGATCGATTCTACCGGACCAAACACTTTGGAATTGCAACTTTACATAAGGTGTTTATACCAAAGCTTCCACCAAATGTCTTTCAAACACCAAAATCATTCCTACGCCCGCACTGGAACAAAACATTCAAAGGGGAACAAAGCAAGGAGAGCTCAGCGAACTGTATTTTCCCACTGCATTTCCTCGGGAATGGTAACGGACATCAGTATGCTACTCCGTGCCACATGGCCCCCTAGTTTATAAGAGGATGATTGGCGATGACGGAAGTGCTGCGTTTGTCTTAATGCTCGGGCATGTTAAGATTTCTTTGGGTTATGCAGATGCACTGGAACAACGTGCGCAGCAAAGCAATAAAGAGCAGTTGCTGATTTAAGCGCAATTCGGAAATTTCATGCCCGTGCTGATACTGCTGCAACAAATGCACTGCTACAAAATGTGGGCATGTGCAGAATTAAATAAAAGAGAAATCTCAGTGGAGGAATGGTGGAAATAATGTAATATACAGCAACCAATTAGGCATAACGCTTCAAAAACACACCAATCTGTACACGGTACATAATTTACCATAAACTGGAAGTGACGGGAAAGCTGATCTGCAGTGTTCTGGGCATCTTCGTTTACTTTGTAAAACTATCAAACTGTGCTGGCAGTGGTGTGCGTAATCGCGTATGAAAACAACAGTTTAAGGCGTCTTCCACTTTCATATATTGAACAAGCCTGCAGCCGCCGACCGATGAATAAAGCTATAAAATAGAAAGTGTTTCCTCTCTCGCGCCTTTTATTTACACGGTATGTTTCTTATGCATGGTTAAGGCGAAAGCCTTGCCTCTTTATGTTTAAAGCATGCACGTTGGAAGGTACCGAATATCGGTGGTACACAAAAGTTGAAGTTTTGGTCGGAGTGAGAGGTACCCGGGGAGCTCTCACTAGGAAAGGAAAACAGGACAGTGAGAAGAGGGTCGGTAAAGGGCTCTACGGGTAACGGAACCCAGCACCGGAAGAGAACAGGGCGCTGCCTCTCGTGCGCGCCGCCTTGACAAGTGAGTGTCCCCGTGGGGCAAATAGATGGCTACTGGCGATGGCGAGTGAGCGAAACGATCTTCGCGTGGTGCTGTCCTGGGGGCTTGTCAGGTGGTGAGGGGCGCGGCCGCAAAGGTCAGCAGAAAGTTGATCAGCAGATCCCCAGAACATGCAAATAGGCCTTTAATCAGAAGAAGGCATTCAAATTGCAAGACAGTTCTAAGCAGCCCCAATCAGTTTTTTTTTTCATTTATTGCTCGGTCTTTTCAAGCTTCTTCGTGTATTGTGGCGACTCAAGTGGCGTCCCCTTAGTTTCATGTGTTACTTGGCGGAAGCATTCCGAGCCACCCAGACATATCAGTGAGGTTTCCGAAACATAATTATTACTCCAAAACAGCTGGGCTTTTTTCCAGTCTGCACTCCATGGCAAACATAATTCGTCGTGTATGCAACACTAAGGAGTTCCATACACTTAAGCGTGGGAAAAATCAAGCCACAGGTATACTTTTTCAGGTTTCCAAGTATTCCGTTGTTAATAAATCAGGAACAAACAATTGATTGCATAAAGTACTCGGCGTGGCACTTATCGTCCACCAGTTACATTGCCACTGATTTAAGGACGGTGGTTGCGCGCCGCTAGTGCACTCACCGGGCAAAAAAAGCCCGTGACTGTTATCTTGTTAGTATTGGTAATACACATCACAATAATATTTTAAATGTATTGTTCTTCATTTTCGCGTTATTCTTCAATATGATGGCGCAAATAAGATGAACTGCTTTGTGCAAAAATATTTAGGTAATTAAAAATTCAATTTTCACTAACGGCATCGCAACCGGCATTGTACACGCTCTTTTGGGATTTTATTAGTTAAACGCCCTACCATAGGCGTTCTCTGTATACATGAGCAAGACTGTATGAAGTGATTAGATTTTAATAGATCGGAGCATCGTTTTATTGGACTGCATCGATACAGCAACATTGTTGTCGTTTCCTGCCAGCATGTATGCTATTTTACACAACAGGCATAACGTACAGCTGTTATTTTATTCTCCTAGTTGTTACACAAGCATGGCGCTGAGTTCATCAGTGCACTGTGGGACATACTTTCCACGCACAATACTTCCTGTTCGTGACGTTCAGACACCGAAGCAGTGGACGGCCTGCTGCTCCACAAAAAACAATTATGTAGCTTAAGATAAACGCTTCATTTCATCTCGGTAACCGTATTCACTCATCTCCCGGAAAAAATCTGCTCGGCTGTGCAGTTCTCTCTCTGTCTCCTCGTAGTCGTAGCTTTCATGAGTGCCCCCATTGGCCTCCGGAACGAGATCATCTGGAACGAGGGCACGCAGCTTCTCCACATTGTAGCCGAGGAGATGAATCTGAAGAATGCACATAATCACGGTATTGTATGAAGTGCACGCATATAACCGGTGATATCACGTAGCGGCAGTCATTCGTGCTAACCATACGTCAAGGGATACAGAATATACGAGTGGCAGTATCGCTAAATGACGGTGGGGCATCCAAGTGAGGGTTGGCCATCAAAGAATTTGTTGAGACAAGTTTGACTCTGTGGCAGAACTCTGATATTTTGCAGTGCTTAATTACTAACGCCCTTATTGTATACAGGAAATTTAAGCATGGCATTTATCGCTTTCTACACCAGAAAACAATGAAAGTTTATAGACTTCCAACATTTCCCCTGCGAAACATCTACACCTGGTTTGCTCCCTCAAATAAATACAGCCAAATGATTAAACACAGCACAAATAAGAGAGTTCTGTTGTTACGTGTTTATAATATACGCCAAGAAAACTTTATCATGACACACTCGGTAATAATGATCGTGCAAAGGTTTATACGCCTCAGAATTATACTTCTTATAATGATCTCCCGGCAAGTAAAGCTGGTAAACAAGCCGTATAAAAAGTAAGCGATAACTAGTCCTCCACAGGACGGAAATGCAAACCTAGGATCGTATAAAAATCACTTTCCTGCTTTGTAAAAACGACGTAAGATCTTCAGTTTTATTTGCACGCGTCTGTGTGTTAATGCCTCGCGCTTGTACACATATTTCCACTACATGTCCTTACAATCGTCATCGTTGACATTTGCTTCTTACCAAGAACTAATGGGTACTTTTCATTGTACTTTTTTATTATAAACAAATTATTCCTGGAGGTATTTTATCCACGAAAATTTGGCTTCCGAGCAGAATTCTTCGCAACAAAGTAACCATTGCGAATGACGGCATCGTAATTACCTAGTGGTCAACCTTTTCTAACATATGAGTTAATATATCTCTCTGAGACAGCCAGGAATGTACAAACTGCTGCATGAAAATCAATGTTTACGTGGAGGGGTGGCGGACAAGCTAACCATTCTGAAATTTTTGTGCACGTATTGTCTAGAATGGTACGCAACACAGAATGGCGAAATTGCAATCGTTGCTCACTGAAGAGAAATATCGTAGCGTTGTCATGCCATGCGTTAAATCCAGATATATGTTTCTGATTCGACAGAATAACAAGTTGCTTACCCTCTGGAACAGCTTGGACTTCATGAAGGGCTTTCCAATGGCTAGTAATATATCAGATAACAGAGGGTTGTTGGTTATATATACGGCCTTTATTCTCAGTGGAAAACAGTCCTGGAAGTAGTGATGGTCAAAGTCACAGATAAAAGAATGCGGCAATAATAAAACGGAACACCTGAAAACATTGTATCACTTGACACAGTACTGACCACACTGACGAGATCACAAACCCACCCCTGTTATTTCCGAGCATACTTGCACGGCAAACACCAAAAGACCGCAAAGATCGATTCACTGACAAGATAAAAAGAACTAGGTGACCTGTCGTGTTGGTAATTGAAATGGCCGAAACGTTACACGCCATTCTGGCTAACAGCACCATTTGGTCGTCATATTTCACTTACAGATAGAGAACGGGTTCTATATGGGGTATATTCTTAGTCGAAAATTGAAACTTTGACATATACATGCTAACATTCTACGGTTTGTTGCGTTGTATATGTTCTACGTCTAGCGGGATATAATTCCAGTAAGGTGGTTTTCTGTTTGATGCCCTATTTTTGTTGCTATCCCTCACAGTTGTTTTCGAATCTAGAGGTCATGGTAAGGTTATACGTAACATCCCCATCGTTACGCAGCATAGCAGCAGCCGCATCTCTGTCTCCAATAATTTCCCACAACACAAGAAGAGCCGAGAAACCTGCAAATGGTACTTTGAAATCTCATATAGAAGGACGAGATGATAGTAAAGCTGTAAATGCTTTTTACGGGCCTCGCCGTAGCGTCTAGCTGTTAGCACTCTTACAGAATACGCATATACGACTGATTTCGATGTTTGGCCTTGAAAGAATTCTAAGACAGCCATCGTTATACTATGCCCCTCTGCTTTTGAAATTTTGATTGATTGTAGGGTTTAACGCGCCGACGCAACGCAGGCGATGAGGCGCGCCGTAGTGGAAGGCTCCGGATTGATTTTGACCACCTGGGGATCTTTAACGTGCGCCGAAATCTCGTACACACGGGCGTTTTTGCTTTTCGCCTCCATCAGAAAAGCGGCCGCCGCGGCCGGGAATCGAACCCGTAACCTCGTGCTCAGCAGCGCAACGCCTTAGCCACTGAGCCACCGCCGCGGGTGCTGCTGTTGAAATGTTAACGAATAGCCTTATATTGTACTATCAAGCAGAACAGTTGGCTTTGCAAAAAGTAATGTGAATTCACCGGTGTATAACTGTAGTAAGTAGGTCTGCGTCATGGCATTGAGGTTACTTTGAGGGTTTACAGAGTATAACAATTTTAACTTGCACGTCATTGTGAACCAACGCTTTATTGTAATTCTTCAGCTGAAAATTTAGGTGACCGGTTTTGTCATAGCAATATATCTGATGCGTATACTAAGTTTTATGCGTATATCTATTCATACCTGGGCGATGATGTTTATGTGAGCACTTCTCACATGTGTATTATCATGCGTTCAACGCGAGGCCTCGGTACATTCGTACGAAAGAAAATGTTGTAATTTAGCAATATCTATAAAGAGCAAGTTGAGATACATATCGCAATGCAAATTCATAGTTGCGGATAGGAACACATATTGTTCCATTTGATTTTTTTACCAAGTTAAAGGGTTACATTTTGAGCCAGCTCTTGACAATTTGTCAATAATGAAACAAAAATCGACAGAAATCAGGTAGGTAATAGATGTCCGGCATTGCATTCACTCCTCCTACAAAACGCTGCTCACTGAATTATTGCGCTGTTTGTTCAACCAAGTGTTGCAAATATATATGGATGAGTTCTGCACCGTGTTGAAAAAATCGCAGCGCGTAAAGTCGGTAGAAAAAAGACCACGTGGATGTCGTAATTTCCGTAAAAATCACTACACATCATCCTCACAAACGAAATATTAGGTTAATGCTACCACAAGCTAGTTCAACTCATCGACCGCATTTAAATCGTTTATACAGCGAGCGTAAGTTCATATATCTGCAAAGTGCATGCTTCTTCGTGTTGATAATAGAAACGCGAAACAGTTGTAGTCAAACCAAATTTTTTCTCTCACCTGCAAAAGACTGAACAGTCTTTTAAGGAAGAAAGGTGTGTATTGCGTTAAATGATAAAGGCCGACACCCTTCATGTCCCACACGACGACCAAACCTTTTATTTGAACTTCTTCATCGAGGAGCAAATAGTCCAGGTGAACGGCGCACACCCTAAGATAATCATTGAGCGAACAAATGTCGGTGTTCCAAGTACCTATAGGGACAAAAAAAAAATGAGTTCATGCTGTAATTTCTAGACAGGCTTGTGAGATTCCTTGTGAGATCCTAAAGAAAATGACATGTTGCAAAGACAAGTGCTAAAGTCAACTTTTATTGTTTTCATCATGGTAGTTTAAGAAAAAACAGAGGGATAAGACCACACGAAGTTCGCGTTAGATATGAATACTTCAAACAAAAATAGGCTCCGGACAGCTGTCAACCGTATCGAAACGCACGTGCATTGCCTTGAAAACCAAATTTGTTTATGGCCACACAAACTGATGTTACCCCGAAGACACGTTTCTGCTGTATCAACAATATGATGTTCTAGCACCGATTTTTCTTCGCCAAGCAAGGACAAGAACATACTGACTGGTTTTAAGCGTCTGATGAAATGCATTGCAGAACAAAAGTCTGCCTTATATGTCCATATAACAAAGAAAAGCGTATTGACTGCATGGGTCAGTGCAGCAAGCCGTTTGTATTCGTCCTGATTCATGCGAGTGAGAAAAAGAATCTATAGAGCAACCTACAGTGGTGACTCAATCACGATGATCCCTGATTGTGCTTTCAGACAAGGACGATATTATCACTTGCCGTGAAAGTGATGGAACTAGGCTCTATTTCACTTGACAAGGCCTATTTCGCACAATACGCTTCGTGCTAGGCAATCGCTGCACCGCAAGTTAGTGGACCCATCATAACCACCTCTGTACAAAGCTCCATCGACTGGACCCTGTTTGTAGGTTTAGGATGAGTTTATTAGTGAATCCACGAGAGGCTACTTCACTGATTGCGGTACGGTGTGGCTCTACTTGTCACTACCGGCGGTCGGAGGCACTACCTGTAACCACGACTGTAAAACGGGCCATCTTCCAGAGATTACTCCACATGTTCGCTGTGACTCTCCGTGATGCGTGAATTCGCGAGATATGTTAGCCACATTGCTGATAGTCTAGACGATGGAAAGGGGGTATGTCCGGGTGCTTCCTGTAGTGTGCCTTGCCAGGCTTGTTATGTGCACACAATCCATTGAAGGCTGCGCTGACGTTTTATTAAACAGCGACTTGGCAGCCGAGTTGTAGTTCGATAGATTTAAAGTAGTCCTGTGCTTATATCAAACTTGCAACCACCGGTCAAACCCAAATAGCAAAAACTGACGGTAAATCATTCGGATTTCATATACCAATGAAAAAATGACTTGAAATCTAATATGTTCGGTACGGATGTGTTTGCTTTAGTGTATATACAGCTTCTACTTTATAGCAAAGAAGGTAGCTTAGGCAGTCAAGGCAACACATCTCAGTGCTGGCATACTAGTGCTTGATAAGAAATAGATAGAAAAGTTTAAGAACAAAAGATCAAGGCAAGATGTCGAAGCATTGAAACTGAGGTTTTGCATACACTAGTACTAAAAAATGCGGAATTCTCAACATGCTCTGAAGAAAGCAAGTATATTTGAAAAGAGGTTAGGCATGGTGCTGGTAGTAACACCTTACTGAAAACATTGTAAAGAAGTACTAACGCTTGATTCCCCATTCATGTGACTAGATTGACAGCAAACGTCTCTTTGGTTTATACATTTTACACAAATAGTGTTCTACTAGAGCTACCGTATATACCATTGTTGGCATAAATGAGTTTCACACAGGAGTTACACGTGGTAGGCTTTCTTGCGCTGCTTTCATGTTGAGTTCAAAAGATTGCAGGTCGCGTGGCTGAAAAAAACTTTTATTTCTCTAGCACACTTTGAATGATGACATGGCGCTGCTAACAGAAACATTCGCGAGGTATTTGAAGTATCGAATATTCACACACCTATATACTATATATTTAACCGGTATTCCAATCTCGGAGTTTGTCTTGATGAACTGTTCTAAACTTAGGTACTGTAAACAATCACATTACTGAGAAAGTGTGAGAAGGCTACTTAGGAGTCACCTTAATTGTTTCCCCGTGTTGTTCTTGTTGTCTTGTTTGACGGAATGGATTTTGCGTTCATACAGAAATTTGTGTTTCTACGACTTAGCACTCTTTCGAATAGGCGAAGCTGTATGTCGCCTTCGGAGTTTCTGTAAAAACATCAATGAATGCCAAAGGCATGGTTCACAGCTTATTGCCCTCTGAGAGCTGAGAGGCACCTCATTTCACTCTGCAAAATGTAGTACCCGGATTCTCCCGCTACCGCTGGCAACTGGATGGCCTGTGCACAAGGCACGGAATATCTTCAACGCCCACGTTTCCCATTTACAAGAAGAGGCATCTGTGGAATCCTCCAGCTATATATATTGATGCACATTTAGGCACCAATACGCTGATATCATTTCGTAATAAACTACACCTTATTTCCGGTACAGCGTGATGGCTAAATATCATGCAAGAAATCCGGGGCATGAGAGTGTTACGTTAAACTGGTATATAATATAATAGTGAGACAGCTTCGACACTCCTCTCAGTGCCCTAAAAGTAATGAATCCGCAAGACACATCGGAACAGCTGGGCCTGTGAAAGCGAAACAAACTTGACTTGTTTCATTTATTCAGTTTGTAAGTGTCTCAAAACATATATCTAACCATCAATCCCTTTGTTCTGATGACACCTCCTGGCAAAAAAGAAACATTGGTTTTCTAGCATACAATAGTTCCCTAAACAAAATGTTGTAGCCAAGAACGCGAAAAAAATGAGCGTACCAGGCTTCGCCATTGCGACAGGAATGCCATTGGGGTCTCGTCCACGGGAGAGGATCAACAGTTGATGTTTACGGCAGACGACGTCGAAAGCGATAGAAGTAGGATTTAAATCTGCAAACATATCCGGTTGATTTTTTCGAGCTTGAAAGTATTTCCTGATGGTCTTGAAGGCCTTATCCACGTCGTACTTGCGAGCACGAAGAAATTTGGTAAGAAATGCCTCATCCGTGGGGCTGTGCAGTGATGAATCATCTGCAAGACATGGAACAAAGGCCGTTTGGTCAAGGCACGTTGGTTGCAGTCCTAAACAGGGAAATATTATTTTCGCAGTAAAAAAGAGAATACAAGGGCGAACTAGCTTCGCTTTTAAGTTGAATGCAACAAAGCAAATATAACAATTATGGCGCAATTGATATCGAAAGCGTAACAAAACTACACGAATAAGGATTTGGGGCAAGACGTTCTTTAGAGTTTACAAGAATAAAATGTGGGTGCATGTTGTTAAACACCAGGTCTTTGCAACCAATACGACCTTTGTTCTGCCCATAACACGTAACTGTTGCATGTCAAGTCCGTGCATGAATGTACTAAAATAACTCATCAATGGCTTAGGAATTTGGTTGCACTTGCTGGGACCCGTGGCGGGGATATCTAAGAGTATACGCTTGCTAAATTGGAAACCATTTGTTTGTGATTTTGTGTTTTGCGCTTCTCATCCATGCGCTGTTTTGCTGCTTCGGAAACGGGGTGACAAATTATTCGCGTAGCTGGTTCATCCTACTGATTGACGTCATCTTAAATTGCTATCAATTACTTTTCTGTGCAATGGAAAGCTTCTAGTCACTTTTGAATGTTTATACTGAACTTAACTCACCTGATAACAGCTTCCGAAGCTGTTCGAGAGCCTCTCGCTTTATTTCTGGTGTTTCTCCCAGCTCACGATACGCGGTATCCTGAAGTTCCTCCGACAAGGTCGCCGCATCATTTGGGCCTTCATTTGACGTCCTCCGCATTGTTGTAGAGCTATGTGTAGGAGATAAATAATACTATTAGAGCAAGTTGTGTAGAAGGACTGAGTGCTGGCTGAGAGACATGCGCAACTTTCATTTAACGAATTCTCACATGTGCTGTAGTGACGTGACACACATTATATGGAATGTGTTAGTTTTTTATTGAACGCCAATTATTTGCCACCCGCTGAGCTTTTCTGCGTGCTTGCATTTCAACGTTGCATATGTGTGTCGGCTCCACAGCGCATGCTGTGGAACGAGTTCCAGGCAGGACATGACGCATCCCTTGAGTTATTCCTTCCACACCGGGGAAAGGCGAAAGGAAGCGGCATCCAAAACCCAGTAAGATCGATTACCGCCCCGATTACCGCCATTTTATGCATTCGGAAGAGGCCGACCAATTGGAAACGCCAATTGGTAAATTCTCATTTCAGATAATCAATAATTGAAAGGGCAGTGAAGGCTGGAAACTAATTCTTTTTTACCTGAAATCTGATCGATTTCTAAGTCGATCGGCTGTTGTTCAAAGGCAAATGATCTGGTGGTTAACAAACAATTACATGTTGAATACCCCCCCCCCCGGCTTTCGTCTCAGTTTTTCTTCGTGACCTGAAGAAGAACGTGACGAAGTTCCCACAGTAAGGGGCCCTATTTTCAGTTTTACTCGACTTTTGCCGCATTCCTTCATCGACTTTCCCTTTAATCGTAAAGATTGTAAGCAGCGCCCAATGGGAAAAATAGAGAGTTTTAGCGGACCGTTTCTGGCGGTCCGCTCCGCTCCGATAGCAAGCGGCAGCGCCATTGCGCATGCGTGGCGCGCTAGCGCGCTACGGGAGATACCGGAGCGGGGCCCCGCTCCGCTAACCGGGGCCTCTTAGCGGATCGTCGCGGCAGCTTACGCTACCGTACGGAATTTTAACATGGCTGCCCCCGCGATGCGAGCGCGCTACGGCGAACTTCGTTTCTTCAGTTGAAACACGAGCGACGAAGCCGGGAAAGCGCTCCCGAGTAGGCAATGGTGCCACACACCTCGAAGATCTTTAGAACGGAAGCGAAAAACTTCGACCGAAGCGCGGGGCTGCTTCTATGCAGCGCCGAGAAAGGCAGCCTTGGCTTGGCTATTCCAAAGTTTATCGGCTTCTTTATTATTATTTTGGAAGATTATACCATGTCAGCGACTACACTATACAAACAAAACGTTAAATGAGGCCAAGAAACACGTTGTTTTGCTTTGTTTGGGTGACCAAATACAAATTCTTATGTTTCCTTTAGAATGAAGTTTCGATTTACACGCGCGCGCGAAACGACCAGTCAAGCGAATCATACAAATTCTTATGTTTCCTTTAGGATGAAGTTTCGATTTACACGCGCGCGCGAAACGACCAGTCACGCGAATCATTCCCCGTCGAGGGAGATGCGGTTATCGCTTAGCTAAAAGCCTTTCGGCTGCTGACGCTCCGGTTGTGCTGAACGGGACGTCGGTCGGGAGCATAGCGGAGCGTCAAAAACGGTCAGCTAAAACTCTTATTTACATTCCATCGCGCAACCAGAAACAAACATACCGGGGATGTGGTTCACTCGGTAGCGCGCCTCTTGCAGCAGTCTGCAAAACAGCAGAAATGCAATCGTCTGTCTTGTGTTGTGCGTAACGCTAGTCAAAGGCCGACTCACAGGGGAAAGTTTGCGAGCTCACAGCGGCTGCAATCCGCAAACGCCTGACAACACGGCGCCTGGCTCCCTTCCAGCGAGGGCAAGGTTGTCGACGCTCAGCGGCGCTATCAGCTGTCTTGCGCCCAACGCGACGGCCGTTGCTCTCCCGGCGCTTGGGAACCGGTTTGAGTTTTCTGTTGTCTGTTTTCTGCTGCGCGGCCAGCCGACACTTAAACAAACGGAGATTGGCACCACACGTGTTCGTGCTGATCATGCTGCTGTAGTTTTGCGTCTATATTGATTTGATTGGCCGCCTTTGTCGTTGTGATTTAGACAAAGGAATAAAATACGGGCAGGGAAAAGGGGAGACGAAGTCTTGGGCAGTTGCGTGTAGGAGGGTCCACGACGCCAGCGTCCCACTTTGGGGGTCTTCCGGTGTGCCACTCAGGCGGTATGCTCGAGGGCGAGGAGCCTAATTGCAGTGGGTGGAGCAGCTGGATCCAGAACATACTCGTCCATAGCCCGCCACATCTCGCACATGTTGATGCTCCGCGTAAGACATTCCGTATCCCGCAAAAAAATAATTTCTTAATTTCTAATGTACGAATATGTGTCGCATATTTCGTGTAGTTTCATACTATGATTGCTACTTTCTTAATTATTTGGGTTGTTGAATTAGGACTTTTATGGTGAAGTTGTATACCGATACACCTTTGAGGCTCAACAGTGCCCGGCGCACGCAGAAAAGTACGGTTTGCGGCAAAGTCAACGTTCTCGCAAGCAGTCTGTAACACCAGGTACAATATTAGGAGAATATAATGTGGATCAATCTAACCCAGTAAGATCACAGTGCAATTAACCATTAAGACGGCTGTAATATTACATCTAGTTTCATCTATTTTCCACATGGCGAATTCCACTAATCGTCTTGGAGCAGGCTTTTTTGCTACCAAAATGAAAACACTACGCGAACATTCCTTCTCAGGCCAGAAAAATTTCCTTCAAGGCGTCCAGTGGCATTCGCAATCACTTAGTTCACCGTCGACTTGTAAACAATTCGGAGTTTGCGTCTGATACAATACATGAGCTCCTACGGAAGGGATGCGGTTGCAGAATACAGCTGCAACTGGTGTTTGTAGGTGCTATACTGAAGCAAAAAATACAATTGACCACTACATTAAGCCGGGTTTTATTTACCTGTCATAATGAGTAACTTCATCATGGAGCTGTGCGCGACGCGTAATTCCCATCCGCTGATTATGCGTGGGCTTCTACTAGAGGAGCATGGTTACAGAAAATCGTTGTAAATCGGAATTTATAGGAACCATCAATAAACAAATTATATGAAGCAGTTCTGCTCAAACGACTGCCTAACCATCTGTTGTTTGACCTCAACAGGTAGTACTTAAGCTCCTCGATAACGCCTATACTAACATAATGAAATCACTTACGCCATGTATTTATTTATTGTACAATAGAAAGAAAGGAGGGTCCACCAACAGGCGTAAATTGTCTCGCCTAGGGGCGGACACCGGAACGCCTGCTGATGTAGGGAAGGTAGGATAGGGAGGAAAGAGTACATAGGAATAGGGGGATAGGGTAGAGGGCTTACATAAATATACAACACATGGGCAAGAATAAGAAGGGACATATATACAGTGTTAGGTGAAGAAAAAACAAACAAACGAAACACTAGACATATAAATAAATATCAAAATACAGGACATGAAGGTGTAGCAAAAAGGACACCTGCACACATACACACACACACACACACACACACACACATATACACACACAGGAAAGTTACACTAGCAGCTACACTCCACTGGAACCCGGGCAGTCATGTGAAGTTGTAGCGTAGTGCGCTGTGGAGCCCCGAGGCCTCCAGGTATGCTCCCAGGGCCTCGAGCACTTTGTCCCGCTCCCTGGCACTGCCTGGGGGCCAAAGCAGTTCCTCGAGCGGCCGCACCCCTCGGAGCACGGCCAGAAGCACCGCCCGCCCTGCCGCAAATTTGGGGCACTCGTACAGTACATGCGGGAGGGACTGCACGGGCGCTCGGCAGTGAGTGCAGGCGGGACTGGCCACCCGCCCCAGTCGGTGTTTCCGCTCTGCCGTCCACGCGGCCACCACGCGGAGGCGCAGGACGGCCGAGCGCAGTCGACGAGTCAGGCGTGACGCCCGCACAGGCGTCTGCCCGCACAGGCGCCATCGTGATGATGTAGGGAATGCGAAATCATTAGTGTTTAATTGTCGAATTAATCTGGAAGCGAATTAGGTGTGGAAGCGCATTACGAATTAACATACGCTATCTGCGCGTGTAAGAGGGGTCTTGTTCCCCGCTCGAAAGAAGTGCGGTTTTACGTGGGAAATTTTTTTTTATAATTTGAGTCATTCACTCGGACGAAAAGCCAAGCAATTCGCCACGTATCTCCTTGCTTTGCAGACGTCACCGCGTTCGACGAGGCCCGCACTGCCCTGGCCCGCATGGTGCAGACGATGCACCCCGACCCTCGGGTCGTGAGCGGCCTGGCGCCCAGACCGCTGCCCGCACGCATCAGCAGGGACGCCCGCTGCCTGCTTCTCCGCATGCGGAGCGTCTGCACCGACACGGCCGCAAGGACTCCCCTACATGTGCGGACTGTTCCGAACTGGAGACGCTCGAGCACCTACTCTGCTTCTGCCCCCACCACGCAGGCCCGAGAGCAGAGCTCCACCGAGCGCTCCAGCGTCGAGGCCTTCCCAGCGCCGACATGGAGGACCTTCTGTTCCCGAAGGGACCTGCGGCAACCCAACGGGAAGTGTTCACTTATCTGCTTCACTTCCTGGAGACGACCGGCCTCACGCAGCGGCTGTAGCCCGGAGTGCAGTGATTGACTGGTGTGCCCGGACTGACAGCGTTCTAGGACTGACAGCTCTCTTTATACCTTTCTCTCTCTCTCTTTCTACTTTATCCTATCACTCCCCCTCTACTTCCCTTCCCCTGCACTGGGTTGTATGCAGGTGAGCTCCCTGTCGAGCTCAAAATATCCCCAGTGAATTTCCTTTCATTTTCCCGTCGCGAACCACAACCACCACCTAAAGACCATTCTCTCCTGCCGCCACTACAACGTACTTCTAACTTTACCCTTCTTCTCCCACACCTGACGCTTTTCCCCTCCCTCCTCGCTCCTCCCGCGATGAATTCAATGAATTTTTGTTCAATTTTTTATTCAATTGTCCCTGGTTCGCACAGCTCCCGCGCCATCTGTTGGGAGAGTGCGTCTTTTTTTGACCTTCTGTTTCAGCTGTGCTTGCATCAGCTCGAGTAGACATCCTTTGTTTCAGGGTTTGTTTTTACGTCGCCTCTCTGCGGCACGGTGTTTTTAACGCTAGCTATTTTTTGCTTCTGATGTTATAACTAACACAACGTATACTCTCAAGCAAAAGAACGAGGTACTCTTGGGGAAGTAGGCATATGTTGCCTCAAATATGCTTGAGTGCCTTTTTCGTTGAATAATGTGGACATGTATGAGTCAGCAGTTTCAGTAGTCTGTAAATGTCCGGGCATTCTTATACCTCTTCTGTGCACAAGTAAAGAGTGACCGATGGGCTAATATGTTCACGTTTAGCTAGCCTAACAAATACTATATTCTTCAAATATAAAGGCCAATATTATAGAGGAAAACAAACTTATAAAAGTATAAGTATAAATATTATAAATATATAAATATAAATTACAAATATAAAAAAGTCAAACATTTAAAGCCATTCCACCCTTGCGAATGGAGATTATCAGCGGAGCTGCAAAGTAATGGTCCATTAGTAAGGACGGTAACAATGGCTTTGTTGTCGCTATAATATACACAAATAGGCCAACTCGCAACTGCATACAGATTCTCGGATAATATCAAATCGATTCACGTACGCCACTCGGTAATCGGTTTGTCCGATGGGAGTGCCGTCACAAGAAAACTGCCTTGAACACGAAACACATATATTATCACCATCATCATCATAATAACCACCACCACCACCACCACCACCATAATCATCATCATCATCATCATCATCATCACCAGCCTGTCAACGACCACTGCAGGGCTAACACCTCTCCCATTAATCTTCAATTATCCCGGTCCTGTGCTAAGTGCGACCATTATCCCCGCAAACTTCTTGATCTCATCGGCCCATCTAACTTTCTGCCGCCCCTTGCCACGCTTGCCTTCTCTAGGGATCCACGCTGATACCCTTAATGACCAACAGTTATATTGCCTTCGCATTACATGTCCTGCCCAAGTCCATTTCTTCGTCTTAATTTCTACTAATATGTCCTTAACACGCGCTTGTTCCCTGACCCAGTCCGCTCTCTTCTTGTCCTTTAATGTTACACCTATCATCTTCCGTTCCATTGCGCGCTGAGTCGTCCTCAATTTAAGTTGAACCCTCTTAGTGAACATCCATGCTTGTGCCCCGTAGGTCAGTACCGGCAGAGTACATATTTCATAACCAGTCCCTTTCCGGTCCCGACAGATCCGCAGTCCTCCGGTGCCGACGCATCCCGACATCGTGGCGGTGTCATAGTAACTAACCCACTGTCCGTGGAGATTCCGAGGAAACCAAAGCACTTCTTCAGTGTCTTGAATGCAAAAGCATTTATGTCAAATTGGATGTCTGAGACACTTTCCTTAAAGGCCAGCGTTCTCGAAGAGCATCAAACTCTTGTAGCTTCGAACTATTTCCTTCGTGAGCTGCTTCCTCTTTCCGCTTTCGAATGGCTTCGATCTGTCTCTTGCACATTGCGCCGCCCGTACGTCTCCTTCTGCCTGTCAAAAGCGCGTGTTGGGGAACGCCGCGGGCTACAGAACGCATCGCGCTTCAAAGTCGCGTGGGACCTTGGGAGTCTTAGCCGTCTATGAGCAATCAAGGAAACAACAAACAAACAAAACAATACAAGTACACACATGAGCGCGTAGCACTATGTAACGCCTTGAGTTCCATAGGCACGGGGATAAAGCTGGCTTTGCCGGAAGGTGTTTTGAAGTGTGGGCATTAAAGAACGTACGGAAGCCTAGACTAATATATCTCCGCTGTTATAACGTACGTGTTACATCGCTCGGGAGAGGAGAATGGAGCGTATATCGAGAAGTGCACGTGCCTCCAAATTTCAACTGCTGCCGTAAGGCTGTGAACATACCGGCGGGTTCGCGAACTATGCAATCCAAGCGAAGATTCCATATTACCATGCCGCTCGCCCGCAGATAATAATAACCAACAGTGCACCGTCACATCTTTACCAGGACGATCCGACATGCGGTCGGAAACTCGAAGCATTTCTATGCTGCCCACCTCTGCTGTTCATTGCTGCAGGCGTCGCGTACATCAGGTATACCATGTATATCAGGTCTCACGTTCCATCGCTCTCCCATCATATCTCAGGGTCAATGCTCTTCATGCTCTTCGGTTGCTATCTTTGTGTTCGTTTTTGCGCCTATCCTTTCTGACCGACCGGCAAACAACAGTTCATTGTACCAGTAAGTTGGCACTGATATAAAAAGACATACGTTTCCCAACTGTGCGGCCGCTAACGGGCTTTTCGTGCAAAATGACGACCGGAACGAGGGCATACCATGAGCTGGACAATGTCCCGAATCCCAGAAGTAGGTAATTCAATACTGAATGCAGGTGAACCTCGTTATGAAGGACACGTACGTAGACCAATTAATTATAACGAGCGAAATTTAAAAAAAAAATTGGTAGGCAATGCCAAATTTCAATGTACTTGGGCCGTTTACAACGCAAAGCTATCGGCTATAACCAATGAATTCCGCTTCCCGCGCGAGTAAAATGGTTTAGAAGCTAACGTGCGAAGTCTTAGTTTCTTTGAAAACTCGTCTCCTGAATTTAAAAAAAAAAAAGCACTGTTCGGTGTTTAACGTGCCCATGTTTGAGCTAGGCTATAAGTGGCGACTCAGTGCAAGACTACAGTTTAATTTTGACCATCTGGGATTTCTTAACGGGTGCCTAAATCTCGACACAGGCATTTCCGTTTTCGCCCTCACAAAGAAAAACGGTCGCCGCCCTCGGAAATCGACCCCACGACCACTTGGCCTTGTTTTTTGCGCCGAAAACGATGCTTTCCCACTAAATTGCTTTTTAACAAAGGTCACCCTGTATATAACAACACACTTTCAGGTCTAACGATGTCAACCGGTGCCTATTGGGCAAAATACTCACTGTACTTCCATCGGCGAGCACTTGTTGACGTTGCAAGACATCAAAGCAAAACGTTAGGCGCACGACGACGCATACCCGACAGTTGCTGTTGCTAGCATAGCAATGCGATACATGCTTGGGGCTGATATCGGACTAGGTTTTACATGGTAGAATGCGTGGTGGGCGATGCCCGAAGCACATCTTTATCAATGAATCCATTACTTAGTGCGCAAGCAGTATAGGAGGGTTTATACCAAGAAACCCTGTGCTCGTACTCGGAATCTAGTGTGCGTACTCCAAAGCCCCGCAAAGTGCTACTCACCCACACAGTAGCGCATACCGACTGTGAGATCATGGAAACCACTTTATCAGCGGGAATGTATGTTACTTTCGCAAAATATTTCGTGCTTGGCGCAACTGAGCTGGCTGCTAAAATGTATATGCCATCAACCCGTTCTTCCGGTGCTAGCGCATGCGGTAAAAACGTAAGGACTTACTGATACCTTTAAAACAAGAATAAGCCCAATCTATGGCGCTGAGTCAAAATTAACCCCTTTTTTAAGAGTAAGATGGTGTAAACACCAAGCTTTCTCCCATACAACATGAGTGAAAGTTGAAGTCTAAAATCCAAACTGCTTAGGGTGTATCGGAATAGCCCTTGCGATAAACCGGCATCGGGAACAGACTCTCTATTAAAGTGTTCGTAAAAGCATCCCTATAAATATATATTGCAGAGAAACTTCGCAGTAACTAAAAGAAAGGTATCAACCGCCTCCTTTGGAAAGCCCCATGGCGGCTTCGTACTAACTTCATCCGGGAACACAAGCTTTAAGGGAAATTATATCTGATTCGTTGTTGAATAACGTTTAGTAGAAGGGGATGATGCGTCAATTTGTAAAAGAAAAGACGACACACATGTTGGAGTACAAAACATTTCGTTATTTCGGCACCCACAGGCACTAATGGAAGAAACAAATTTTCCCTGCGCATAGGTTCCTATTGAGACAACCACACAAAAATCTCGAAAACTCTATGCAGAGCTTTATAACGCGCACACTGAAGTGCGTGCTGCACATAAACAGTCTTTGCGATTAAATAGACATTACAGACCTGCGCACGCGCAAACATGGAGATTTCTCGCCCCATCCAAGTCATCCATACCCTAAATAGGTCTCCATAAGGAGATGGCTTTAAAGCGTGTCATGCGTATGTGTCTTTCACCAAAGGGAAAAACGTTTTTCTTCAAGCTGCATACATCAGCACGCCCCGTTAAAACATTGTTACGCGAAAAAGGAATGCCTATTCCTTGGACCAACAATTTCCACTCATGTAATCAACCTAAAACCATTCATCATCGCCTTGTTTTGTGTCGGAAATGCGGTGTTCTTGTGTGATTTTTTGCAACGAACTGATATAGAGTACGTGGACATTACCCCTTACACAACTCCGTTTTCACCTTTACTAAATACTAATGGAGTGCCCTATGATATCTCTGTTGTGATGGGATTGTATAGCTTCCGGTTGTGCCACGGGACTGACCGGCATGCGGTCCCCCCTGGTGTGCCCAGGGCGAGGTGTCTGGTGTCAGTGGGAGGAGCAGCTGAACAGAGAGGGAACTTCAACTCGCCCAGGGACCGCCAAATTCGCATGTGTTGATGCTCAACGTGCGATATTTTTTCTCGGTTTCAGTGCGGTAATTTCAAATTTTCAATTTAACGCCTCGTATTCGGCTTAGTTCCGTACTAACGTTTTTATTTTGTTAATTAAAACGTAAACGCAAACGTAAACGGAAACGGAAACGTAATCTTAAAACGTAACATCCCACCTGATAAAGTGAGCGAAGTAATTGTGAACGACGTACAGCTGACAGGGAAGTCTCTGCAGTCGCGTTTAATCAATACTTTGTAGGTGTTTCGCACCCTGCTACAGTGCAGAATGACGTTGAAAATATTGCGCATAACAGCAGTTCTATTTTCCGGAAACCAGTTAATGAGGCTGAATTAGTCAATGTAATTCATACCTTAAAAACCAGCACGGCTAAATACATCAATGGATTCCAAATTAAACTCATAAAGTACACCTCCGATTTCCTCGCGCCTATATTTACCCACATTTTTAACCTGTGTTTGTGCCAGGCTGTTTTCCCTCGTAAAATGCAAGTAGCCCGTGTAATCGCCTTACACAAAAAAGGAAACAAAAACGACATGGCAAATTACCGTCCCGTGTCTATACTGCCGGTCATGTCAAAAGTGCTAGAAAAAGTTATTTTACATCGTCTTACAGATTTTGAAAAGAAGTGCTCATAGTTTGGTTTCCGCAAAGGGCTTAGTACGGAGTTCGCATTGCTAAAACAAAAAGAGTCAATTTGGCAGCGCTTGAAGAAGGAGAGTTGGTTCTTGGGCTGTTTATTGATTACTCTAAGGCTTTCGATCACATCAATCACCAAATTCTAATTAAAAAGCTTGACCGGTATGGTTTCGAGGGAATGCCGCGCACCTAATTACGTCTTATCTGGAACACCGCAAACAAATAGTTTAGATCGACGACTGTTTTTCCGATCTACTGCCTTTATCTTCTGGTGTACCACAGGGGAGCATCTTGGGAGCATTTCTTTTTAATATCTACATTAATGACGCGGTCAGCATTAGCCCTAGCGCTGAATTTATTATTTATGCTGACGACGCAAGCATATTTTACGAGGAAATTCGGCGGACCAATTAGTTGGCGAAGCAAATTTTGTATTAGAAAATCTAAATAGCTAGACTGAGAAAAACCAGCCTAAAATAAACATGAGCAAACCCAAATCTGTAATATTCAGAAGAAAAAATAAGAAGGTAACATTAACGCAACAAATACTGCTGAATTCGACCCCGGTTGATATTATACCCAACCTTAAAACACTAGGAGTGGTCTTCCAGTAAAACCTATCTTGGAACGAGCACATCGACACAATATCAAGTAAGTTATCTCAAATAGTGGGGCTAGTTTACCGGAATCGCCTGATCCTTCCGAGACATATAACGATACTAACTTAAAACTTTTTTTTCCTCAAGAATAAACTATTGTCATCCATTTCGGACATCCACTAGTCAAGAAAACATACAGAAAATGTATTCTCTACAAAAAAGGTTACTACGGGCTGTAGAGGACTTGCCTTCACATTATCACACCTACCCGCTGTTTGAAAAGTACAATTTAATGCCTTTAGAGAAGATTTACGACTTAAAATTAACGAAAGTCTATAAACAAGAAATAAAGAGGAAACATGTATTCTTGACTTAACTTGCCAACCTTAAAAGAAATTCGCAGCCTTATCAAGCGCGAAACTGCGAAATTTGCAACGTTAAAACATGCACAACAACAAATGGGCGACATATGTTAGGAAACAGTCTTCCGAGGGTACTAAATGTTTTACACGAACTTAACTTTCAGCTGGAAAGCCACACTTTCAATGCAATACGTATCTTTCTTGCAAATAATTACATTGACACAATATAAAGCTCGCGCATGCCTATGAGTGTCAGCTATAGTGAATATGTCTCTGTACGCTAGGCATGGCGATTTATAACCACCTCATATTCCTTTTCGGTCGTGTATTGCATGATTGATGTAATTATATATGTATAGTGCACTCTATATAAATTATAGAGTAATGTAAATCTGTATGCATGTATTATGACGGTAATTTTTATGTATTGAGTGATTTAGCACATCCGTCGGTGTACATTTTCTTTTTTGTCTGGCTTGTACGCAAGGCATGACTATTTGTAGTGGGCTCACATTTTCCATCGGGTCCTGTATCGAGTGATTTATCTGTTCAGTGCATATTTTTTCTGTCTTTTTTTCTTTTCCTTCTCTTGTTGTTAGGGTTCTTGTTGTTGTTGTCTGTTTTTTTACATTGTTTTAAGGGCGCAAGAGATGCCATGTTTCTACGCGGCTTATTATGTTTTATTTACTGTAGAACACTGTTGTACGCTGGTGCCAAAACGGGAGCCCGCAGCTCCGTCAAGCTGTCCTTGAGATGGCTTTTTCTGCCGGCCTCCGGCATTGTGTATTATGTACATGATGTCAATAAATTTCATGGTTAATTGTTTATTGTTCATTGTTCATTGTTCAATTATTTCAGTCGTGGAATTAGGACTTTTTATACGACGCCGGTGTGTCGAGATTTCGGAGCACGTTAAATATCCCCAGGTGATCAATTAATCCGGAGCCCTACACTACAGGGCGCCTCATATAGCCCATATGTAGCTCCGGCCCTTTAACCCTTTCACTCTCACTGACGTACCGGTACGTTTTCGCATTTCCCCTCCGCCGTGCCACTGACGTACCGGTACGTTCTCCATTGTGCGTTAAAAAATTCACGCCCGAGCGCCAAGCGGGCACGCCTGGACTGATCGTGCCATCTGTCGAATCTTTCTATTAGTTCGTATTTTCACTCTCCAGCTCTGTCCAACGGTACATTAAAGATCACGGAGTGACCCCGACCACCCTTTGTTGCTGGGGGCTTTGTCGCTCCGCGCGCTCTACTCTGTCGGGATGAGTGATCATGCGGCACGCGTGCGATTACGCCTGGACTGTTCGCGTCATCTGGCAAATCTTTCTAGTACGTATTTTCCCTCGCTAGCTCTGTCAACGGTATATTGAAGAGTACGGAGTGACCGCCCCAACCTTTCGTTGCTGGGGGGCTTGGTCCCTCGCGCGCTGTACTCTGTCGGGATGAGTTACCATGCGGTACGTGTGCGGTTACGGGTGCAAGGGTTCTTGTGTCATCCGTGACGAGTTTCTGAGTTTTTTATTCAGTTTCCGCGCCAGCTTCGGCGCGCCCGGTTAGCCAAGCGCGCCGTTTCCTCTCAAATAGACCAAAATATGACTCAATCATGGAGTTAACTTGCTCATATCTGTGCGTTGTGGGGGCTGCTGAAAGTGTTCCCTCCATGCACGCAGTTATTTTCGGATGGGTGACCGCGCGGGGCATTCGATTGCTCACAAAAGCGATGGTTCTTCGATTCAGATTCGAATACAAGCCGAGCTCTGATGCGCATTATGAGAGTTTCTCATCCGAGGAAGGGGTTTGAGTTTCACGTCCTCAGATTCTGATGTTGAAACGGTAGGGTCGTCGCCCCGGAAGCGTCTACGGCAAACTGAAAATATCTTAAACAAAGGCGATTTGTAAACCACGCTGTTTTCTTTCAATACGTTACGTTCCGGACGCTATCATAGTCAAATAAATCACTATGTTCCTTCCCTCGTATTTCGGAAACCAAGCTGACAATAGGTATGCCTCACAGCCACAAACACCCCACAGTGAAAGGGTTAAGGGCAATCAAGGACTTACTACGACGGAGCTGTTTACGGAATCACGCTTATGGCTCGATTGCGTCCGGCGCCCGTAAGAAAAATACGGTTTGCAGCAAAGCCAACGTTACCGCCAGTACTCTGTAACACTCAGTACAATGCAGGAAGAATAGAATCGAAACAGATCTCATGTAGTAAAGATCACCCTGCAATAGACCGATAAAGGGATTATTACGCTGTCTCATCTACTTGCCAGAGGAGTGGGCTTGGCCGCACGCACTCAATTCGCCGCTTTTACAAGTTCCCGCTAGTTTTGAGGCAGGTTGCAGCCGGTGCCTGCTTCCCGCATCCCTTGGTCGGAGCGACACATGCTGTCGGCGAAAGTTTGCTTCGTTCCCCTACCCCACTTCTACCCCAATTCTGAACCCAGCTGTGTGGCAGTACAGCAGATCATCTGTCTCGGGACAATCGCCTGGCCAATTCTGCTCCATTCCTGGCCAGTCCACGAGCCGACACCAAGCATATCTTCGTTTACGTCTGTGTCACTTGTGAGAGATTCGCCACCACCAATGGGCCTGTACTATCTTTGACTTGTATCGCTTGTTTAGCCTGGTCACGACCGCCGCTACTCTCGCTAATACTGAAAAACTTTTCAACATTTCCGGCTATTTCTCTTTGGATTAAAATGTTCACCCCGTGTTCTTTCTTCTCTTGGGGTCCATTGTGGCACAGAATATACCCTCCTTCTGAAGTTCTTCTTACTTCGCTTAACGCTACAATACCTCACCTAATGTCAGAGAGCTCCTATAGTAATACAGTTAAGCCTGCCTCGCTAGACAGAGTGCGTGCGTTGAACGTCGCCAAGGTCAAGTTCCAATGGCGGCGTGCCCGGACCCAGAGATTCTTAGCACCCTTTGCTATATCGGTGTTCCGGCCGCCACCGTGGACAGGAGCTCTACAGCTGCTGGGGACAGAGGGCCGAGAGTTGAGTTGGTCAGTCGTGGGAGGTGGCGGCCATCTACTACACCAGTCTGGACACATCCTTCTCTGGTGAGGGAGGGTTGTTTGTATCCGCAAAAGCGTTCCTAGCACGGTTGAACCTTTCTAGAGTAACTCTAGCCTCTTAGGTATCTTGGTTGATGGTTACTTCCGGAGCAGGCAGCACTCCATACAGGCATGGGTAGGGTACAGAGCCAGAGGAAAAATTTGCCCACCATCTTTCACAACTTTTGTTTCCCTCGCCACCACTAATGCCTCTTTCACAAGTCGCGCAATTGGCTGAAAACGGCGATAGCGCCGTTATCAGGTGATCGCTGAGAATCCGCAGAAGCGTGCATGACGTATAAACGACCGCAACCGGCCGCTGCCCAGCATGTAGCCGCGACAATTGCCGCTTCAAATTCCACATCCCCGAATAGTTCCAATCCCACCCTGTTGAAGAGCAACTTGGCCGGTTGGAACACCGGCGTGAGGGCATACTTTTTCTTCAGCTTGAAAGGCTCTCCGAGCTGCATTTACACCGTTGTCTACCACCCTTAATTGTGCACCCATCACCGGTAGCCGGTTTATGTGTGCACAAGTCGGGGGCGGAAGGAGAGCGTCGTGCGTGCACAGCTGGGCTTCATTCCGCTACCGACAACATGCCGGTTGCGCTATTGGGAGATCTAAACGTGGAAGTCTCATGGTTCAAAGCGCCATGCCCGCTGTCGTCCGTAATCGATCGGTTTGGGCCTGGGTTGGTGTGTACACAGACCGTAATGTGCCTATAACGGGCGAGGGAAACGGAGAGCGACATGTTAGTCCACTAGAACATATCCCGAGGCCTCTCTGGCTTTAACTCCCTATGGGCTAGATGCATGTCGTTCGCTTGTAGGAGGAAGAGCGGGAATCGAAGAAGGGTAGGCCCGAACAGAAGAGCGAATGGGCGCGATAAATACGCAATGCTGCTGCCGCCGCCATCGCAGCCTCAGGTTCCAGCTCGTCAAGAAGCTGCGAATCCCTCCCGGATGAAGAGCAACTTGCCCCGCTTGTAACGCCGACGTGATCCAAAATTACATGTTCGGCGTTAAGAGCTTTCAGAGCGACATTTTTGTCGGCGTTTTTCACTTGTAAGCACACGCACTTAGCCGGTTGCCGGTTTATGCGTACACAGTTTGGGAGTAGAGGGAGGTTTGCGGCGTGCACGCGCAGCTATAGTAGTTTTCATGCCTTTTCTTATGATATGTCTGTTGCGCTGTCAGAAAATATAAACGTGGACGTCAACCAGCCCAATGTGACCTGCCTTAGTACTCGAGCGCATTGGGTTGGTGTGTTACACAAACGACGCGAGAGGGAAACAGACCGTCAACAGAAAGCGCAGATCATTCCAAGGTTAATCCAGGGAATTGGCTAAAAAGTATGCTCAATCGCAAATTACAAATGTTTCTTGTTTCGGGAACACCGTGGACTGGGTCCTGCTTCGCAGTTCATCCCTATACACAGAGTGGAAGGGCACTAATTTATTTTACGCGCTTTTTTGACGGGATATGCTGGGGCGCTAGCTACCGAGAGGGATCCACTGACGTCTGGGGGTTGTAAAAGCGAGCCGATTCTGCGCTCAAGTGAATAGCTTAGTTTTAAGCTCATCTGGACAAATAGGCAACTGAAGGTGCTGAAGGTGTATTAGCTTGCTTCCTCGCCGTTTGAACACAATTCTCAGCCGAAAAACTGTTCATCGGAACAGTGGTGGCCTTTTTGCAGGGCTGCGCAAAAGTTAGGCAACACTGTGCCCTCTAAATACCGCGACAGGGGTTCAAATACTCTATTTTCGTATTTTTAAATAAAAGGCGATTACATACCTAGGTAGCCCTTCCTCCGCGAGTCACAGCAAGGGGTTTTAATTATTTGTGCTCCCATGGGCTGTCTATTTATTCAAATTTTAGCGATGTTGCCTATGTCGCCCAGGATCGCCTCCGTACCTCCTAGCTCGGTATATTCATGGTGTTTGCGACATAGCGCTGAACTTACTCTGAGTTCTTCTCTTCGCAGCTGATTGTACGGTGTTGCGGAAGGTCTTTCGCTTTTCAAACAACCTTTTGACCCTATCTAACGAATACTGTCCTTTTTTCCGAATTTATTCCCGCGGCTGGGCAGGCTAGGCTTGCGGCTTATACGGTTTGTATACATAGAGCCTAGACGAGCGCTGTTATTATTTCGGCCTTTCGTTGTTTCTAAATGCCTCTCCTCTGTAGCGGAAGGGTTTTCTTTACCCTATTTCAGCTGTTTAAAGGCAACACCAAGTGAAAAACCTTGCTTATTCTGCGATTTTGCGAAGGCTGCTCGCGGAATAAGGCTACGGTGGCTGTTTTGTTTACATTTGGTATTTTGGCTGTAACTTCGCCAAAAATGCGTCTCGCGAGGGGATTTAACTTTTATATCTATCCGAACACTTCCGCGATAACTACAGTACGGCCCTTAAGAGGCCACCCTGTCGCAGAAGTTAGCTAGGTTTGTTTTACTTGCCATGACACCAGGTGTAACTCAACGTGGCGACCAGTGCGCCGCCCCAAAAAGAAAACGTTTATACTATGTACAACTGATGCTGCTAGGAGGTTTAAATTCGGTACATAGGAGCTATAGAACTGCGTGAAAGAGGAATGCAAAAGGATTAGAACTTACATGGTCGGTTTCATGAAGAAAATGTGAAAATTCACCCAGCTCCGTCCAAACGGGTCCGCTGTGACTGGAAGCTTCTCGAAGCTAATGTGGCCGTTTGTTTACATCTCGGCACTTGGCTGTAACTTTAAAAAATGCGCCTAGCGAGCTGATTTCACTTGTCAGACTACCGGACCAGCAACGCAATAACGAGAATACGGCCTTGAAGAGGTGAGCTTGTCGCGGAAGTTAGCTATGTTTGTTTTATTTGTGCGTAACTCAACGCACGCGGCCATTGTTTTATTTGAGCGTAACTCAACACACGCGCCCATCGCCCGCACCGAAATAAGAAAACGTTTACAACTGTGAAAACTAATGGTGCCAGGAGTTTCAAATTTGGTACAAGGGTGCTCTAGAACTTCACGAAAGAGGAGTGCGAAAGGATTAGAACATGAAAACGTAAAGTTAATTCTTCTCTTCAACACTAAGATGTGTAATACAGTAAGTCGTGATAAAAACCCAGCTACACGTGATGTTTAGTCAGGTTTCAAAATATACCGTAGTCAATAAATAAACAATAATCAACCTCAGCTCCCCCAAACCACCCGTTATTGTACCTAATGGCCCCTTCTATTGTCACTCATTGAACCGTGGTTGCAATCTGCTGTATAGTGACCCGTACACTGGGTCGGTGATCCTGATATTTTTAATACAGATCAGCACTAATATTCGTGATAGTTTGGGCGCCACTTTTGTGTGCGTCTGCAATATAATAAAGCATACGGCAGAAAATGTTTTATGGAAAAATAATGTAGAGCAAAATACAGCCTTATTTTAACGAGCGGCGCCACAACAGGGATGAGACATGCTTTTTCTCAAATATGATTTAGTAAACACGCTACAATCAGCTTTCTTTAAATTCACAAAAGGAGGCTGTGGGAAGTGAATGAGTGAAACATTTTATTATAACGAGAAGCCATGAGGCCCTGGGGGGAATACAGATGGGGGAGGAGGGGAGGGAAAGGAATGTAATAATTCACACAATGTACACAGTTCCAATGTTAGTACCTATTTACAAAAGGCACAGTTTAGGCGGTCTGTGTCACACACAAAAACGCACAGTTCATACCGTTGACATTGATCGTGGATAGCCATGTTCAGTCCGGGAGTCGGTCAGACTACTAAACCAATGTGTAGAGACCGCTCTCAGAGGCTTACTGGGTGATTATTTCTAGAGTAGCGGGATCGTCCCGGACATGTGTTATACAGTCCAGTTCAGTCGCGGGTTAGTAACCTAGAGTTAAAATGTGAGGGCGTTTACGGGCAAATACAAGACAAGCCCATGTGGAAGACATTTGGTATGTTACACGACTATCATGTCAAGATGGACGTTTCATTTCGTCTCGGTAACCATATTCACTGATCTCCCGGAAAAAATCTCCTCGGCTCTGCAGTTTCCTCGCCGTGACGTCGTAGTCGTGGCTCTCTAGAGTTCCTCCATTCACCTGCGGAATGAGATCGTCTGGAAGAAGGTCACGCAGCTTCTCCCCGTCGTAGCCCAGGAGACGGACCTGAAGAATGCGAGGAGCAACTTCAATGTATGGAGTCGTCTCATGTAACAAGTGAAATCACACAACGGCAGTCATTCAAGCTGGCCATACGTCCAGGGCTTCTGAATATGCCTGTGGCCAACTTGCTGAATGGCGTAATGGCCTCGAAGCTTTGGTTGGCCATAAAAAGAACTCATGGAAAAATGCTGGACTGTGTGGTAACACTATGTGATATCATGCACTATTGTACACAGAACCTCGAATGCGGTCTAAGAGAAAGTGCGCATGTTGTGTAGAAATAATGGTCTTAAAGTTAACAACGACAAACAAAAGCAATGCTGTTCCAACCGGAAAACAAAGACTTATCTGTAAGAGCGGCATTACCTTTTCTTTCTGTGAGAATCAGCGTGTTCACTGTGCTAGAAAACTGGCCTTGGTTTCTCGGGCCATTGAGTCGGCGCGGTCAAGAGGCATCCTGGACTAGGGACGCTTCACCACCACCCTTTGCCTTTCCCTTTTACTCCAATAAACGTTTACTACTACTACTACTCTTCGACTATCGCATGTCAAGTGATTACCACATCAATGTTTAACAAGCAAACTTTCCAAAACAGTCGGACTTACGCATTCAGCCTACCATCTCCTACGTAGTGTGAAAGTTCTCATTTATAACGCTCTCTTTTTAAGTGACATAAATCATGGCTCTTGTGTCTGGGGAATAACTTGCGCTACAAACTTGCACAACCAGTTTATTCTGCATTAAAAACTGCGCGCGCATTTAAAATGCCTTTACACTCACTCACTGAACCATTATTCCATGAGCTGCCCTGCTGAAAGTACACAATCTGCTGAACTATGCATTTAGCACCAAGTGTAGCTGAAAAACTAGCGAAAAACCTTTGAGTGATGACGAGTTGTCCGCACGATGTAAACGTAAACCTTGCAGCTAGGACTGTACAAAAAATTCTCTTGCCTGCTTTTTAAAGGGACAGACCACGGATTTTTGCGCAGTGCATGGCGTCTAGCTCATATGAAAGCCACAGTTTTATATACTTGGGTAACCGCAAGAAATTTCGAAATAAACTGGCGGAAATAATTTTAGTTTTCGACTGACATTTCGGAAGCCTGCATGACGGCGACACGTGCTGTCTAAACGTGACACTACTTTACATGTTCAAACAACTCCGTCGATTTGAACGCGTGAATCAAATAAAAATACCGTAGGAAGGAATAGCAAAGGTCGTACATTATTGTTGTCTTAGCCGGAGACAAATTTTGAAATACCTCTTTTCATCTCACGCACAGCTAAAACTGTGTTGCCGCACGGCTGACTGTCATGGTTTCCAGCATTCCTTCTGGTGGGACACGTATGGCTGGTAGATCTAAAAGTTCCGATTTCAAAAGTTCGAAGCCGTTATCAGCAAAATCATTTCGTTTTAAGGTGTATTAAGTGATTTCTTTTATTTGGGAAAGAGAAAATATACTCGACAAAAATCGGTTGTCTCTCCCTTTAAGCTCGATGTGAAAACGTGTTTTATTTGTTGGTGTGTGCCTCTTGATGCCTCGCGTTTGCGCACGTACTCTTGCTGTATAGGACAATGACTATATATCCCGACTACAGTCATTATTAGTAATTGGTTCTGAACAAGAAAGAGTGATTAAGATGATTTTACTTGCGTTTTAAATCTTTCCCTGGCAGGATTCAATCCAAGCATATTCTGCCTGCGAGCAGAATCCTTAAGTACTAATGAAACTCTAAGAATTCAGCAGCGCAATTCTCTAGTAGTTAAGTGGTTGTCTTACATATATCGTTAAATGGTCTTTTCCAACGGCCAGTTATGTTCAACAAGCTATGAGAAAAATTATTTTTACATGGAGGTGTGGCGCAGACATGAATGACCGACATTTCTTTACATGCATTATGTCGAAGCTTCTGCAACACAAAATTTTGAAACCGAAATCCTTGTTTACAGAACACAATCTTGGTAACATTTGTGGGCCATGTGGTAAGACAATATATACTTTCGAATTCGACAGACTAAGAAGTTGCTTACCCTCCTTAACAGCTTGGACTTCATGAAGGGCTTTGCAATGTTGAGAAATATGTCGAATAGCACGGGGTTGTTGGATACATATACAGCCTTTATTCTGAGTGGAAAACAGTTCTGAAATTTTCATGATGAAAGTTACAAATAAATATTGTCAATATGCATTGTAATTACTCAACACTTCTTTGTATAATATAAAGCATGGAAACAGGAACCAGTGTTTCTCTAGATGACCTAAAAAATCTCATATCACTTACTGAAACACTATCATTATTGCCTTGCTGGAATATTCAAAATTTGTACTCAATAAATACAACAATAACCCCAAGCCATCACTACAACCGGCCGTCAAATTGTAACAAAAACTGACATTGTCTTCTGCAGCGTATGACTTATACTTTCGCAGTTGCGAAAAATACTTATTCATTGCATAGACACCCCGGTGTTCCTGCATGTTTCTAAGGATAACAATTACGCCTGTTGTTTTGTCACGCTCCATAAAACCGTAACACGTGTTTTGTTTTCTGGTCGTGTGAGAAACCCACATGCAGTCGATTTGATCGGTGCGAGGTGCTGAATTTCCTCAAATCGTTACCAAGTGTTTTCTGTATATTCCGTCGGGACTGCATTGCGACACAGATATTCTCACGGCCATCCAAAATACGTACTTAAAACTGTAAATAAATATATAGTGCCCTTCCACTCTGTGTAGTAGGATGACCTACAAAGCAGCACGCCCTCCACGGTGTGCACGAAACAAAACACGTTTCATCATCATCATCACCAGCTTATCTACGCCCTCTTAGTGAGCCTCCACGTTTCTGCCCCGTAGGTGAGTACCGGTAAGACGCAGCTGTTATGCACTTTCTTCTTCAGGGAAAATGTTAGGCTGCTATTCATTATCTGAGAATGTCTGCCGTATGCCCTCCACCCCATTCTCATCCTTCTAATTATCTCTGCCTCATGGTTGGGATCCGGGGTCACAACTTGGCCTAAGTAGATATATTCTTTTACCACTTCCACTACTTCGCCCCCTATCCCACACTGTTGTGCTGTCCCGAGGTTATTGATCATTATTTTAGTTTACTGCATATTAATTTTCAGACCCACGGTTCTACTCCGTTCGTCTAGTGCGGAAAGCATGCTTTGCAATTCGTCCCCCGAGTTACTTAGCAAGGCAACGTCATCAGCAAATCCGAGGTTACTGAGGTATTCTCCATTAACCCTCACACCCACCTGTTCCCAATCCAACGTTCTGAATACTTCTTGTAAACATGCTGTGAATAACATTGGAGAGATTGTGTCTCCTTGTCTGACACCCTTCCTTATAGGTATTTTACTGCTCTCCTTATGGAGGATGATGGCAGCTGTGGACCCATTGTTCCAGTCATATCTGACCTTAAAGTCTCTCTTCTTACTAATGACCGAAAGACCCATTGTAGATATTCTCTAGTATTTTTACATACTGCTCATCTACTCCCTGATTCCGTAATACCTAAATAACTGCTAGGGTTTCGACCGAATCAAATGCTTTCTCATAATCTACGAAGGCTATATGAAGGGGTTCAGAATACTCAGCGCACTTCTCTATCACCTGATTGATCGTGTGAATATGGCCTATTGTTGAATAACCTTTACGGAACCCTGCTTGTTCTTTAGGTTGACTGAAATCTAAGGTTGGAGAAATTCTATTAGCGATTACCTTGGTAAGTACCTTGTAGACGACTAACAGTAAGCTGATCGGCGTGTAATTTTTCAGGTCCTTCATGTCGCCTTTCTTATGGATTAGGATGATGTTCGCGTTCTTCCAAGATTCCGGTACGCTTGCGGTCATTAGGCATTGCGTATACAGGTCTGCCAATTTTTCAAGTACAATTTCTCCTCCATCCTTTAAGAGTTCTGCTGTTATCTGATCCATATACTGTTTGCAGTAAAAAAGGTTGGAGAAGCAATTGGCGGTGAGATGTTTGAGTGGCGCCCCCTGGCTGTGACGTCGGCTTAGGGACTCGCGCCGCTGTCGTCTGCTGCCCTCCGCTTGTGAGGGGCAGCAGTGCCTGTGCTAGAAATCGCGCGTTCCTATGCATTAGTGCATAAAAAGCGTATTTATTTCAGTTATTTTTGCCAGCTTTTGATATCCCCCACAAAATTGCAACACACGAGGAGAGAGAACCACTTTCTGCAGAGCATCGATCAGGAGATCATATGTAACTCGTCCTTTCTAGCTTATTCGCGATGTTCAACGCTCAGAGCTCCTGGATAAGTATTCAAAATGTGTAGGCTTCCCTGCAGTATTTTTGAGATACTCTTATTTACTGAGATGCTCTTATTTACTTTTCAGATGCTCTTATTGACTAGTTGTCTGAGAAGACTCAACAGTCTAATGCTACGTACCATGCCGCGGGTCCCTACACGCGCATCGCACAGCAGCAAATAAAGCGGTTGTTTTCTATTTCTTTCGTTGTTGTTTACTTGTATGACATGAACGTTTTTTTTTTCTGTACCCACGAATTAATGTTTCTGCACCGAGACAAACGTCCTATTAGTAAGTTTGGGGATGTTTGGGAGGCTCACAAAGATTGTGTGGATATTTTCTTCAGGCTGTATGGGATACATTTCCTTCTTCACCAATTGCCTTTCGTTATGGCTGCGTGCAAGAAGGTGCATATTCGCAACGTGCGTTGCGATAACCCTGAAGGTCTGAACAAGCATAGTGTTACTGTATCTTTCCCGTAGACGTGACTTGTTTTGCTTAATAAACCACCCTACTGGTTAGAAGCCTGGTATAAAACCAACACGCCCCTACCCACAGAGAAAGAGATTTGGAACTCAACATACAGTTTTTGCAGCCCATAGTGCATGTCGACATACTTTCATGCCATGACAAAATAAAATGATCAGATACAATACTTTCTGTCGTTCGGCAAAGTTACAAAAACTGTTTTACGTTACATATGATTACCGGGAATCGTAATGGCTTCTGCCAAAGCCGACATCCCCGAGGGCCTGGTATTTGTTTTGGTCTTGCATTTTCAGTGTTGTCGGTTATTAGCAGCTGGCTGCTCCCTTTGTTCTAAAGATTTCTGAACGCAGAAGCTGATGCTTACTTCGACTCTTCGCGCTCCGCACAGGACCGGCTTCGCAAGCAATGGGTCGACGCCGGTAATGTTTCTTCCGGTGCGGTATCAATCACTATAGTTTAAATAACGCCTTGAGCTGGTGTACGTGAATTTAAGTGTTTTATTATGATAAAAATTTACGCACACACAACATCTGGTGCGGACAAGCATCAGACGTCAACCGAGCCCGAAGAAACAGCAGGGAGAGCGAGCCCGAGTGAAGCAGGCGACAAATGCGAGAGTCCTTAAGACGACGTCATGAAGGCGCGCTCTGCAGCGCCGCCCGTGCTCGCGCTCAGCGCCAATAGGCGTTTTAAGAACAAGTCTGTCGTAGAGCGGTCATTTATTTGTGTGTTACAGGAATGTTGAGGTAGTGACGCGACTTTAACGGTATCCACGAGCGCTGTGCATTTACGCTGGTGTTCTAGGGCCCACACGTCAGGCTCCTTATAAACACTCAAGAGGACGCGCACGGAAAGCACCCGTAGAGAGCCGACGTCCTGGGTGGTAAACGGAATTGAGCACCCTTGAGGATCTTTTAAATGCAGAGCATTTCTTTAAAGGAGTACTGACACCAAATTTTGACGCCTAAACAATGATATAATTGGCTTCTGTAGTTTGTACAGATGCCTCACAGAAATTTTTGCAGCGATCCGAGGCCGGAATCACATCTAAAATCGATTTTGATTGTCCCGGCCGCGAGCTTCCACAAATCGGCAGCGCTAGCGAAATCGCTTTCGGCATGACGAAACATCGGCCTGCGTGTCTGGCCGGTTCAGGGTGACGTCATATAGTCGTTTTCGGAACAGGAAACGATATCCTGCGCTGCGCGCTGCTGTTGTCGGTGGTATTCGTTTGGGCAGGAGACGTACGGGTGTAGCTGTGTGAGCAATGCTTGTAAACTTTGCGCACTTTGCGTGTTCGACGTCTTTGCTTTTCAGTTCGCGGCCGGCGCATGGTGTTCCCTTGCACTGGTGCCGAAAACTGCGCGGTGCCGGCACCGCGCGGTGCGCGATGTCGACGCGCACCGCGGCGACGCGGTGGTGTGCGTAGCCGAGCTCGACCAAGTTGTGCTATGGCAAGCTCGCAGAATGCGAAGTACTGCTCGTGGAAGCCTCTCCGAGCAAATCGATGACGACGCCAAGATGCATTATTTTCCACGCGACGACATGCAACGCTAAACATTGACTGATCTCGTGCGCGGCGGCGGCCGCAAGAACTGTCGCCCAAGCCAGCGGGCTCGGCGTTGCTCGCGTCAGCTTGGGTGTTGGGAACTTCAGGCTTAGTATCGTGGCGAATATTTGATCGCCGGTATCTGTACAACTGCGAATGACCATCCCTTACACAACTTTTCACCACACTATCATCCCCTTTTTCGCATACTGAGCTTTATTTTGGCGATAATTTTCGTTTCAGCGATCGGTGACCAAGACATCTGCCGTGGCCTGTTTTGATTCTAGCGCGCAGGTGGCGCCATCTTTCGGCCGCTCGCCGCACCGCGGTGCCGGCAGCGCTGAGTCGGAGCGCCGAACCTCCGCTGCCGGTCAGCGTAGTTTTACCATCGCGGCAAATATCTGAACGCCGCTTTTAAATTCAGCGCTGATAACAACCCCTAGCACAATTTTTCAACACACTAACATCTACTTTCTCGCATGTGGAACTTCTTTTTCGCGATCGGATTGATTAGAAGAGTGGCGACAAGCTGTTGCTGTCACGGTCTGGGCCGGTTCAAGCCGCAGTGATATTAAAAAACGGACGACGGCGAAGACATCGCCTTCCTAATCGCCTGGCCAAATAAAGTTCTGTCTGTCGGGTGGTAGCGACTCATCCGAGTCTGACGATTCAGACGACATGTCAACTGCGCGGGCGAGTGCGGACCATGTGCAATCGTAGCACACGATGCGGCGAACGTCCGTGACGTCACGGGTGAGACCGTGACGTAAGGCTGGCCCGCTTGCAGGCTGGCCTTCGAACGGCCATTTTCCCGCGCGGCGACCAAATTTGAAACTGGTTGCAATAAACGTGCTATAATTAATTCTGTGTTGGCGGCTGACGGCTTTCGGTTGGATTTTCGTTATTACTGGGCCAATAGGTATTCTTCACAGCATAAAAAAATCACGCCATATCCACGGAATGAATGATGATAAGTGGGGCGAAGCTCGAGAGGGGGAGATCATCGGTAACCGTAACTCTCCCGTGAAAGTTCGCCCATTACATCATTAAGAAAGACGTAAGACTGTGTGCGTACATTGTACAAATCAACTTTTATTTTCGGAGTCAATGCTCCCAGGCCCAGACCTGGTGAAAGACCCCGCGCCATCGAGGACTACCCCGCACCTCCACCACAATTTGTCACGTAGGATGGGACACAACGGTAAAGAAAGGACTTTTATTTAGGGCGAACTTGTGCCCGAAAAAGACGAGAGGAAACGAGCAAAGGTCCTTGCGTCTCGTTCGATCTCCGAGAACGACTGCCTGCGTTCGTGGCGTGATCTCTTGCGTGATCTCCCCCTCGCAGTGCACGTGCGCTCGCGCCTCCGTTGGCGAACACAGACAAGCTCGCGCTCCCGGTGCCGAGTTTGCGCTGCCGGTTGCAGCCGGTTCTTGCGCGTGCAACGCGGCCCACTTTGCGACATCTCTGAAAGCATGCGGCGGTCACGTACCACGAGACAAAAGGGGCGGACAGACCCATGACTTAAGGAGCTTCGCCCCTAAAACTGAAAGCGAGAAATTTCGTGTCAGTACTCCTTTAACTCACGATGTTATGCGTCCGTAACTCGGCGTCCGCACCACGGCAGCTGCGCCCTCAAACAGGTGCGGGCGCGCATGCGCGTGCTCCGGCGCTGAAAGACGCGTTGCAGCAGCAGGTGCTACCTCCTCTCCCTCTACTGCGCGCGCTACGAATATACTCGTTGCCCGAGCGAAGGATCCGCGGCCCGACGTTGACGTTTGGCCGCGGCTTCTAGTGCCCGAAGTTCGGCGTCGGCAGCGCGCTTCAGACGCTTGCGTTCGACGTCGGCAGCGCGCCGTATCGTCGCCTTGTCTTCTGCCGCCGTCGATGAAGAGAATGGCACGATGTCTTGAACTGGTACTGCAAGGCTGACGTTGGCTCGCGTCGCGGTACTGGTTGAAGGTGTTGCTTCCATCGCTTATGAACTTCGACGATGGCGCACTGCCCTCCCGAGAGGGATAATAAGAAAGAAAAGAAAAGAGAGAAAAGAATAATAATAAAGATCCAACCGATTGCCCCGCAGAGAGGGTGGGGTGCAAACGATGGCAATAAATAACACCTTACGTACTTATGTCTCTCGTCTCTCTCTCTCTCTCTCTCTCGTCTCGCAACCCAACTACCCAACCCCTACGACAACAACAACTACAACTACCACCGCCAACTACCACAACCTACGCCACGTGACCACCCCCAATGCTCTGCATTTACTCGTGTCCCTCGCGCGGGGGCATGCGACGGAGGATTTTTTTTTTTTGATGCCGAACGACACGCAATACTCCAAATAGTCAATTTCGGAGATTATTAGTCTACTAAATATTTTCAGTAAGCATGTCTAGACGGTGTCGTAGGACTAGTATGATAGAACATTAATTATGATAAATGGCTGCATGCACTTCACTTTGAGTTGTTGAATATGTGAAACAAAAGTCACTTTTTGTCGAGCAAAATAGCCAAGAATGTTGGTTTACGTTTCCGGGGATTTAGTTCCCATTGAGCGTAATGTACGGCTCTACTATGATGCCTCGCTGCCTAGAAAATAAGACACAGGAGGTATTTTGGGCGTTTAACCGAAAACCATTTTTGGTCGCCGATTTCCACAGCCGATTTACCTTTATTCGTACCTGTCTTTCGCAGACTGCTACAATTCCCTATTTGAAACCTACCTGGATATGTCATCCACATGCACAGAATAGAATAAAGAGCGTGCCAAGACATTTTTCAAGGATTTCATTTGGAGAATAAAAATGATGCAACTCAAAATACATCCTTCAGGAACGCCATTTTCTTGTGTAAAAGTTTGTGATAGGGAAGAGCTCACACGAACTCTGAAAGTACGGTGAGTTAAGTAGTGATAAAGTTTATTATTTTTCACAGATTTTAAACGATTGAAGGTGCAGTAAAATATTGCGGCGCCACGTGGTATCTAACTCCTTGTCCAAGTCAAAAAATACGGACAAGGAAGATTGTTTGGAACGAAAGCATCTTGTACATACATACGACTCAAAAGCCCCAAGATTGTCGTTTGTGAAGCGATGTACTGGAAAGCAGTACTTATGACTATCCAGTACACCATGAAATTCCAAGAAATAGAAATAGAGTAAGCGGCGTTTGAACTTCTTTTCGAACAATTTACACAGGCAGCTTAAAAGGGCTATTGGCCTGTTGCTGCTAGGTAGACCTGTGTCGCTTCCTTGTTTCAGCACAGGTATTAAAATTGCCTCTTTCCATGGTTCTGGCAGAGTTGCAGTTTGTCATATCAAGTTGAAAAGGTAAAGAACGGCTTCAAGCGTGTCTTAATGTAATGTTTTTTTTTTCATTTCGTATGTTATCTAGGCTGCCCTACATAACATACGTAACATAACATAGCTGTTTTCCTACATGATGAAAGACCAATGGTAAATTCTTGTTTTGTCAGTGAAGAATTATAACCATAGCGTGATGTTTTCTTGTTTTCAAGGGGCTTAATTTCTGGAATCATTTTATGGTAAAGGAATTCTGCTGATTAGTTGGCAGAGCTGGCGATAGGTTCAAAATGCTGGCCGAGGGTGTTGGCCTTATCTACTTCTGCGTAACCTTTTGCTCTAATAAGTGGGACAGTGTTCGTGTTCTGACCCTGAAGTTCGCTTATTATTTTCCATACCATGTGTGTGTGTGTTAGCGAAAGAATTTATGGAGGTCAGGAATGTTATCCAGCTCTCTGTTTTTGGGGCACGTCGGACGCGTCTACTTTTACCTTTCGCTCGTTTAAACGCTATAACGTTGTCACTAGTTGGATATTTTCTAAGGGTTCCCCATGCTTTATGCTGGTATTTGTGTGCAATCTTACACTCCTCGTTCCACCATGGCCCTGCTACTTTTTTGTCTTCCTTGAAGCTGGAGGAATGAAGAATGTGCGGTGTCGATAATATGCTTGGTAATAATATATGTGGCTTGGTCAATGACTACATACTGTATGGACGTGTAAGAAAGCTGAGACAATTATTTGAATTTCTTCCAGTCTGCTCTCTCTTCTCGAAACTTTGCTGGGCTTGTTGAAATTCTCGGGTTGAGAGGCAAGTTGAGTATTACAGGAAAATGATCACTGCCATTTGGAATGGGAGCAACACTCCATTCAAATAGAGGAAATACAGTGGCTGAATTCCGCGCTTAGGAAATAGGAAATAGCAGAAAATGTATAATTGTCGCGCTGGAAAAGGTTGCTTGTTTTTTTATTAAAATGACAGGCGCCTGTGGACAACAGGAAATTTTCTAGGGGTCGCCCTCGAGGATCAGCCCTTGGTGGACGCCAGAGCGGGCGGTGAGCATTCGGTGCCGGAAGTTGATCTATTAAACTCTCAAACTCTGTTTTTGTTAGGTGGTAGTCGGGGTTAAGTATAGCGAACATGTAGTTAGCCTACCACGAATAATGGCCCTCATCGCTACAGCTTCTAGGTTAGTATATAGGTTTAGTTTTTGACAGGCCACTGACTTTTTAACAACTAAAGCTATACCACCGGTCGAATGAGTGCCGCCGGGTCTGTCTTTTCAAAAGACCGTGTATTGTCTAAAAATGCTTGTTGAATGTTCAGATGTGTTTCTTGAACAGATGACATGCTTGGGTGGTAGTCTCTGAGGATTTCATATATGTCATCAAGATTTTAATGCGGCCCCTACAATTCCGGTGAATTATGCTTTGTGCCATATTTTACTTACAATAAGAGGAATTTTAGTGAACTGTGCTTTGGGAGTATCGTTTGTTTTTGTGTGCTACAACTCTCGGCAGTGGATTTTAATGGCGATCGAGAGAATGGCGCCTCTGAAAGTTTGCAAAGCCAGTGAGGCCGGTATCTCCTCCTTCTATTCATCTCATTGCAAAGGAGTATGTGACGGATCAGGCTCCTTCGGTCGTGCAACCACGTCTGCGCTGCCGTACTGGGTCGCAGCCGAGGCAAGACGCATATCCGCCCCCGGCGAGCTGCACCAGCATATGCTCAGGACGAAAACAAGCGCACTTTTTGCGCGCTTCGGGAAAAGTGATGTTTCTGTGACTATCGAGTACATAATTTTTTTTTATTGTTGAAGACTTCCAAATACCGGGAATAGGGCGCTTGGAGATATTGTCACTTCGAGCATTTGAACTTGTTGCTGGTGCAATTTTCGACTGCGTCATCTTGCTAAACGCATTTTTTCGCATGTCATCCTACCTCTGCATGTGTTTGTACCATGGCCGTAACACTGACACTTGAAGCATCTACGCGGGTTTAGAATATAAGGGTGAACCTGGCCACGAACGAATGTAGCGTCGATAACCTGAGGAAGGAAGCTTCTGTCAAAGGTCAGGACAACATGTATTGTCTTGATTTATTGGCCATCGTGTCTCACGTTAAGTGATTTCACAGCTGTTACACCTTGGTCTCGCAGGCCTTCAAGAAGATCTTGCCCTGCTTTGTTCAAGAGTTCTATTTCGGAAATGACCACCTGCCCAGTTTTCAGGGTGTGGTGCGCAGAGGCAGTTATTTTGAGATCACACATGTTGGTCAGGTTTAGAAGTTTGTCTGACTCGCCTTTGCTTTATACTTCGACAAGTACATCACCTGAAGACAGTTTCTTTACCTTATAATGACAACCAACGATGTATTCCAGAAATGGTGTTACTTTAAACACAGGCTTGCTGGTGGATGCAATTCCAGCTTTAGGAGAGTGAACCACAAGAAATTTGGGGAAATTCTGTGGTGCACAAAACATCTGGCTGTTGAAAGGTAACTGATTTGATCGGTGTGGACCCTTCTAAGGGCCCGATCAGTTTAAAAGGAGGTTTTAAATAATATCATGCGCCATAGTATAAAGCATAGAATAGAGATACTTTCTTCTTTGACGTCACCCCTATGCCAAAGAGGTCGCGGAGCTCCTTGCCGGGTAGACAGACAGAGAGCCATTCGGCCGGAGCTTCCCCAATGATCCGACGGCTACCGCTTGAGGCTTCCACCCTCCACCTTTCAACATGTCACCACGGTTGGTCACAGCTTATGCATGGGGACTCGGAGCCCGCGGTGTCGCCCGTCACCGTCACCATGAATACTCGTGAATAACCACTCAAGGTACCCGTGCAAAGTCCCAAATGATCTAAACCGGTGGGCTTTGTTCACAAAATCACCCCTCCAATGAAGTGGAACAACCGGGAGCGAGAAGTAGCCACAAAATCTGGCACAGTGAGCCGGTCATAGGCCCCAAAAATTAACCAATCATGATGTGTTCGAGAAGAAGCATGTGGCTGAACTGTTGCTCTCTGTCTTTCATGCGGGGATTTCAACATATTTTTTCAACACAAGTTAAAATAAAGAAACACAACAACGCTGCTGACGTGTGCATCTCGTTCCTGAAATTCACTCCTTTCATTCGGCTCCGCGACGACAATTGCGTTTTTGTTGCACGCCCTACGTATTCACGGTAGCCGCGACAAGTGCGAGCCATTGAAGGACGGTCGGTCGTCAGTCGACATGAGTGAATCGTCGCACACACTGTCTGTCCGAGCGTAGAGGTTCTCGCACGGCGGGGAAAAATATTTGGCCGGTTGGACACGGGCGGGAGCACCCACTGGAGCGGTACTCCGGCAGATGAACCGGTTCCCGAAGCGGGATACGCGTGTGGAGGGGCGTCTTTCACGCTAATGTGTTTAGAACGTAGATACGAGGCGCTACAGTGCAGCCTCAGATGCGTATATTATGGACACTGTGCTGCGTAGTTGCATCAATACAAGAATGCAAGACATGGCGTTGGTATCTCCCCATTCATGCGTGAGGTTCATTTTCTCGGGGAACCCCTCGACTGAAGTCCCAGTTCCCTTCTCCGTGCCAACCGGATCATGTATGCCCTCAGTACCTCAATGCAGCAAAAAACAGCTCAAAATATCATCCTTCACGGTTGAATTGCTTCAGACTAGGTTGACGAGGTGACGAACCCACCTCCGTTCTTCCGAGCAAAAGCGCAATGCGAATTACCAGTAAAATCAAAGCTCAATTGACTGCGCTGCGCACACCTCGCACACTATATATACAATGCAGATCTAAAAAAAACAAAACAAGATAAGCAACTGCCTGACGGTGTTCATTAAATGAGATGGCCCCAATTCTTTACACGACTTAAAGTTGAATGCACCATTTGAAAATAGCGCTCATTTGAAATACGCGGAATTCGTTCTAAATGCGGTCTGTTCTTAGTCTGAACATGGAGCTACGACACGTTACCAAACAGAAGCAGCGCCATGTCTTTTTGAGCTATAATTTACCACTGCACCAGAATTTCCAGGAACTCTGCCAATTATCGTGTCAAGCATCATTGAGAATGTTCAGGAGAAAGTAAAGCTGTAAATAGTTTTTTATAAGCCTCGACGAAGCATCGAGCTGCCACCACGCTTAGAGAAAAGATATATAGGACTGATTTGTACGTTTGTCCTTGGAACAGTTATAACAAATCCACCGTTACATCCTGTACCCCTGCCAGTAAAATTTTAAAACATGACTTAATTGGTTTGTTTTGCGGAGAACCGTTGACTTTGTGTGCAATGCACGACCCTGGAAAACTATATTTGATTCATTGGTACATAATTGCTTTAAATCGGTGTGTGTTGTGCCACTCAGGTGACTTTTAAGGCATGCGGGTATTGCTATGTAACTTGCACAGCACTGATAACCAAGGCATTATTGTAATTTTTAAGCCCTGAAAGTTTAGGTGACCGGCTTGTCATAAAATTATATCTGCTGAATTTACTTAGTTTCCTGCGTAAATATGTTCGTACGTGTGCGAGGAGATTTACATGAGCATCGCTAACGTTCTAGTACCATGCGGTTATCTAACACAGCACCTCAGTGCGCCTGTGCAAATGCATATGGTATACTTTAACAAGACATAACAAAGCAAGTTCAGATCAATCATTTCCATCACTTGTGTGAAGTTAAGGATTTGTACTTTTTTTATGCCAGTCACATCAGTTATATTTTTAAGCAGCTTCTCAGAATTCTGCAAGGATGAAACAAATGGGATCGAAGTGATACAAAGGATGGCTGCTGTGCATTGCAGTCACTTATCCTGATAAACTGCTTTTAACTTTCATTTCTTGCTCGGTTTGTTCAATGAAGCATTGCAAACGTGTTCGGAAAACTTCCACAGTATGTGAAAAAAATCAGCGCGCGCGAAGGTGGTAAAAAACTAACTGCTGCATCCTAATTTCAATGAAAACCACTACATCTCGCCCTCAGAACACAGCCCTGTAATGACACGAACCGACAACCAGAGTGGATAGCAAAAGATGGGTCTAGAAGAAGGGGAGGGCCAATAGCACGATGGAGGGTTGAAATACGGAATTTCGGGGGTAAACTGCGGACTCGAGTAGCGCAGTACAGGAGCGGTTGAAGGTCGAAGGGAGAGGCCTTTGTCCTGCAGTGGCCCTGTGGAGGCTAATGACGATGAAAGTTAACAGGGCCCTAACCTGATTCAGGCAATCGCCTTGCTGTAAATTGTTACACAGCGACGTTATGTTGATTGATTTATTGATTGATTGATTGATTGATTGAGAGGTTTACCGTGTCGTCGCTGCACATGCGATGAGACGCCCCGTGGTGGAGGGCTCCGGATTAATTTTGACAACCTGGGGATGGGATCTGTAAGGTGCGCCGAAATCTCTAACGCACGGGCGCTTTCGCTTCTTGCCTCCACCAGATAAGCGGCCGCCGCGACCGGAAATCGACCCGCGTACTCGGGCTAAGCGGTAGAAAGCCTTAGCCACTGAGCCACCACGGCGTGTAGACCGTCTTTTGAGATGTCTGAGGAGGCGCGTGCTTCCACGGGGAGACAAAATCAACGAGGAGACATTGATGTCAAACCGAAACTCTCAACTCACCTGCAGAAGACTGAGAACCCTTCTAATGAAGAAGGGCGTGTACTGCGTTAGATGATAAATGCCGAGACCCTTCACGTCGAAGACGATGACCAAACCTTTGGTTTGAACTTCTTCGTCGAGGAGCAAGTACTCCATGTGCAGCACGCACACCCTCATAAAATTCGTCAGTGAACAAATTTCAGTGGTCCAAGTACCTTGTGGGAAAAAACATGAATTAATGCTATAATTTATAGACAGGGTTGTCTAATTATTGAAGACGTGCTATAAAATCGTCATGTTGGGAAATAAACGCGGGCGCTAGCTTGTGTGTTTGTTTCTTCTCGTTATAGCATATTATGGAACGAACAGAATAACAGCAAGCGAAATACGTTTGGTATGAATACTTCACCTCGAAATGGGACCTCCGAAGCCATCTCAAGTTGAAACACACATGCATTGCTATGGAAACCGAAGTCGTTCATTATCACTCAAGTTGATGTTATCACTCTATTTCGGCATTTCTGCTGTGTCAGTACTATGATGGTTTAGCACATAGTTTTTTTTCGCGCAAACACCAGGAACATCGTGATTGGTGTTGAAAGCAGTCAAGGAAATAGATTGCACAACAAAAGTCTGCATATTACTCTAGCTGACAAACAATAGGTGAACTTAAAGGCCACCCGCACTCAAATTTTTCTTTGGCCAAATTTGATCCAAATCGCCGAAAAGGGAATCACCGAAAAACGTTCCGAGCGGCCTGTGACGGAGAAGAGGAACCTGCCCCGTGACGCTCGCGCTTCTCCTGCGACTTGCACGGCGCTCTACAGGGCGCCGGGATACGTTAGCCGCACGGTTCTCTGCTACACGCTGTGCTGCACCGCCGTCGGCATCAGATGTATACGTCGGCCGTGATAGCCTCAATTTTTTCAATGCTACAAAAGACATCAGAAACTTACAAATTATACGAGCGCTTGCCATGGTTCTGTAGTTTACAAAACATTTTTTTACGAGGAAATGGTATTTGGGCTTAAAAAAATACCCCAAACGCGCACTTGCCTGTACAATTATCCTTCCTATTGCATCTGTGACAGAAAAAGGATCTTTTATAAATTCTTGAATGTTGCATTCCCGCGCCCATTATTTGTCGTGTTTGGGATGGCCCAACGCCACCTGTGCACCTTAGACTTACTTCTCTAAAGGGTTGGCACCCTAGCTAGAGTTATTCTACGCGCTGGTACAAACATTTGCGCGACTTTTTCCGCATTCGCTATGTGAACCATAACCAGCCTTGCCTGTGGTAACAAATACATCCACACAACGATCGGCCATCTTCTAAGCTGCTGTTCTCCTCAACTATAAACTACATCTTTTTTTTGCAATCGCAAAATAAAGTATTTACTTTTGTACAGTGTTAGATTTTGTTGATTTGAAAGTAAAATGTTACCAACTGCACATGCCTCCAGTAAAAAAGTAGAGAAACGTTTTTAGTGCCTTAGTGCCTCATCTGCCTGTGGAAGTTTGCATAAGGTTTAAGTCCAGTTTTAAAATCGATCCTCGATGTGCAGCGAAGTGAAAAATACTGATCGAGTATTCACAAAGCTGTTTGCACGTTATGACTGGGAAAATTGTTAGTTATTGGTCCCCATTCGTTATTGAACCTTGAATTTCGTATTCGCATGCCACCTTTTTGTAAGAGAAAGGCATTGTTATTCTAGTGTTTTATATTCTATGAATTAGATAAGTGTTGTGCAACTTAAGGAAAGATACTAGCGTACCAGACTTCACCATTATGACAGGAATGCCGTTGGGGTCTCTTCCATTGGAGAGGGTCACCAAATGATGTTTTCGACAGGCGATGTCGAAAGCGATCGTCGCAGGATTTGAATCTTCAAACATATCTCTTTGATTTTTCCGAGCTTCAAAGTATTTCTTAATGTTCTTGAACGCCTTATCGACGTTGTACTTCCGAGCCCGAAGAAATTTGGTAAGAAACGCGTCGTCCGTAGGGCTATGCAGTGAAGGATCATCTGAAAGGCGTTGAACACATCTTTGGTCAATGCACATTGCTTGCAGCCCTGACGGAAGAAATACTGTGGTCGCAGTAAGAACGACAATATAGGTGCGAACTGGAGCCCCATTAGGGTTTAAGGCAACAAATCAAACGTTCCCGTGGACATGGAAGTGATAATGTGATGAAACAAAACTAACATACTAAGGGGACAAGCAGTTTATTCGAGTTAACAAGAATAAAAAGTAGTTGCCCTTTTGTAAACTACAGGTCTGTATAAAATATACAAAATCTTTTCTACGCATCAAAAGACACACGTTGTAAGTCAACTTCAAGTATAAATGTGCTAACAACCCATATTCAGAAGTCGGCCATGATTCACAACTTTTCACTGAAAGAAACACATGGAGCTGATATTTAGTACTATAGGCTTGCTGAAGTAAATAGCGTCCCTTTTCTGGTTATCAGGGTATGTTTCCTGTCTTTCAGGCGTGTGCTGTTATTTTTATTTACGAACGGGGCATCAAATGATTGGCGTTACTTTACCTTCGAGATTCGCGCGCCTTCTGAACTAATTTTTCATTCTAATTTTGTTTGCCAGGTAACACTACCAATAGCTGCGCAACTGTTTCTACTGCACCAAACTCACCTGCTAACAGCTTCCGAAGCTGTTCAATAGCCTCTCGCCTTACTTCGGGTGTTTCTCCAAGCTCACGATGAGCAATATCTTTAAGTTCCTCTGATAAGGACGCCTCTTCCTTTGTATCTTCATTTGACGTCCCCGGCATTTCTCAAGAAGTATCTGCGGAAGATAAATTATACAGTTAGTGCATGCTCTCTAGAAAAACTCAGTGCCCATGGCAGGGATTTGTGCTCCCTTTCAATTAATATTTCTCCAAACGTACTGTATCGACTTTCAGCAGATTGTGTTTTATCCGCTGGCTGTTGATCCAATGCGGATTATTGCTCGTCCGCTGCACTTATCGGCATATTTTGTTTTGAACGTTACACATGCGTCTCTAGTTCACAGCGCATGCTCCGAAGAAAGTTTCCAGGCATATAAGAGCGAATTAATTACCTTCCGTAACTTCACCCAAACCAGCCACATGCTGGAGGAGGCGACATATAACACCCCGTAAGAGGGGAAGTGTGCGATTCACATTACACGAATAGCACCACGTGCAGTACTTAAAAAGCGTACACATATTGAAAAAGTCAAGTGCAAAATCCGAGTGCAATGCCTGAAAACCCTCTTTTAACTAAAAGATTTTATGTTTACAGTTCATACTACTATAGTTCAGAGACCAACATTGCCTTGCGTTGCTCCCTTTCGTTCCTTTTTATTCATTTTTGTTACCTGGCAAAACACTTCGCAAAGTTACCAGTTTCAGTTTCGTCGCAAAGAGTAAAACCAATGAGAAATGGGTTGTTTCTTGACACTACATTGTATGAAACGCCCAAGAAAGGTTAGTCATTCAGCACCGCCCTCTTCGGAAGGGCTCGCTGACCCCGGCAAAACTTTCCAAGGAAGTGTTGATGACTGGAAGCACGTGTAGAAAATAGGCGAAATTGCTGAATGCCGTTGTCAGCCGTCCTGTTTGAAGCCTATTGCGGTAGTAATATCTAATTTCGCCAATTGCTGACAGGCGCTTTAGGTACGTAGGTACGCTAGGTTCTTGCATTCTCCAACACGCATGCATCTGTTCCTTTACCTTGTACGCCGGGAGAAACATTTCGACGAAATAGAATTTGAAACAAGGTATACAGCCTCGGCTGAGGCGTCTTATTTTCATGTTTGCTCGCTTAGATTTGTGGCATTTGAAAAACACACTACAGGCAGAAGATCCCGCATACATTCATTTTACATTCATATGTCTCTGCTGGGTCAGTGCTTGCTTCCGAAAAACGCTTAGACCAGCTCCTCTAGTCCCACACTTCACTCTTCAATATTTGTAGTCTCAAAGTATAGGCCGGGCAGTGTAGCGGGTGGCGATATTTATTTTCATTCTTTTGACATTTTCAGCTTTATTGAGCCATTACTGGCGCGGCAAGGTGCATAGTTGTATTCATTACACTATATTCTAACAATATAAGACAACCTGCTATTACAATGAAGTATTGTTTTGAAAGGGCGAAACACTCCAAAGGGGGACCATCTCATGTCTCCCTACACTGCCTCACTTGTTGTTTTACTGTGTACTCCTAGTGTCAATCGACCTACCGCCCTTTGATTTACTTCTAGCCCTGATTGAATATCTGGTTTGGCACACACTACTGCGTTTATAAAGGTGAGTGCCGGTACCATTACACCCTTCCGGATTCCTTCCCTACTTCATATTTGTTATGTCCCCGTAGTGCTCTGTGCTTCATGATTGAAAATTTTTTTGCCTTTGATTACTAAATGCTCCTCATGAGTTTTTAGATACGCCTGACCTTCATTTATCCATATGCCCAAATATTTGTATTTAGTTACCCCCGGTATTGTTGCTTGTTGAACGAATACCAATTCGTTACGTGCGTTGTCATTACAACCAGAACTCCAGACTTTTCTGTCCTGAACTCTAACCCCAGTTCAGTGGCTTCTTCCCCTGATATATCTGTGAACTGTTGGAGACACTGTTCGCTATCTCGTAGGAGTACTATGTCATCTGCACATATCAGCTCAGGATATGTTATTCCACTCCCTGCCCTTTGCGGCTATAACAGATAGAAACCTATTTTGCTGTCTTCAAGCCTTCTTTCTAGTCTTGCCATGTACAGCATGAACAGCAACGAAGACAGAGCACAACCCTGCTTTAAACCTCTATTTGTGACTACCGGTTCGGTGCACATTAGGTCCTCCCAGGTAATTTCCACCTCGCTCTCATTGTAAATACCCAGCAACAGCTGTATATATTCCTGGTCTAATCACCCCCTCTCACGTATGCTCCATAGAAGTTCTCTATCCACATTGTCTTAGGCACCCTTTATATCAATATGTGCTATCGTAGTGGTTCCTTTTGAGCCAATGCCACCTGTATACATTGGGTTAGTAGATATAAACTGCCCTCTGAGTGCCTGTCTCGTCTGAATCAATTTTGTAGTTCTCCCAGTATGCCGTTCCCTCTATCCACGCCTGTAGTTCCGTTTTTATGGCTTGCATTGACGACCTGTACACCACTTAGGTAACTGTAATAGGCCTGTACGAACTTTCGTCAACCCCGTCTCATTTACCTTTACAGATCGTCATCCTGCTCCTACGCCCATCGCTTGGTACTTGCTTAGTTTTTATCCCTTTTTCGATTTCTCGAATTAGTTGTGCTTTGCTTTTTTTTTTAGGCCAAGTAGGTTGACCAGCCGTATAGGAATTTCATCCGTCCCTGCTGCCGTTTTAGCTTGAAAATTTTCTTCCGCTTTTTTCAGTTTAAATTCTCCAAATTTAGCTCTCTATATGTACGCATATCAATTGCCGACCTCTCTGAGCGCTGTAGTCATCTCTCCGTTCTTTCGAACTTCTCTTGTACCATTGAGCGAATGTGAAAAACCGCCTATTTCCCTTTTAGTACCTGACCTTCACCGTTTATGACAAGACGTTGGAGTTCGTCAGACTATTTTCCTTAGTTTCTTTACACACTTTCATACTTTCTCGTCGCGCCTTTATTCTTTGCCCGTAAATTAGAGACCCATCGCTAACTTTCTTGTTTACGTTTTGGCGGTACAAAATTTTATACTTCCAGCTTCTTGAGCCGGCACCAATTACACTTCAAAGTTATTTACCTGCTTGCATTCCCACTCGCTTAGCCTCCCTGTGCTCTCTTGACGCTTGGTGTCTTTGTGTTATTGCCTCCTTGATTTCATTGTTCCGCCAGCTTGTAGGCTTTCTTTTTCTTTTTCCTTTCCAGTAGTTGCGTTTTTTTGCGTTCCTTGTCTTTCCTTGAATGATACCAATCAGTTCGCTGCATTCCCAATCTTTCGTAGGCTGTCTCTCGATTTTTGTCTCCAGGCATTCGGCAATATTAGTCATTTGCTGATCGTTTAATTTCAAGGTGTCAACCACCGTTTTCGGGTTTTGACCTTCCATTTTTTTTCCAAAAGTCAAAGTTATGCGTTTATGGTCACTTCCTATGCTGTGGGACCCTATTTCATCTATTTCCATTTCCATTTCTATTTCCATCTATTTGCGAACTAAACGGAGGTGCTGCGATCTAGGAGAAGCCGCAGGAATTACTGGTTCCATTTCCCAGCACCGTAGCTGACTGCTGAACTCATCGTACCGCCGATAGCACAAGTAATCTCAGAGTTGTGACGCTTCTTGTACATAAATAAACACAACTCGTCGAAAAAGGCAATAATTCCCCAGTTTACTGGCAACAGTTTTATAACAATTGTCAGGATTAGCTACGCGAAATATTGGACTAAAATGCATTCTGACGCAAATATTAGAAAAAAAATTATTAAAAGAACAGCCTTAGTAACGTTTAAACGATAAAGCTCATGCCTTTTCACGCATCGAACACACGCATACAATCATTTTACAATCAACTGCCCGTGCCATAATGATCTTTTCAGACAAACCAAATTGCGGGCTCAACTAAACCCTTGCTTCATCATTCATTCATTTATTTCTTCATGCTTACTGCGTGCCCAAATCAATGCTAGGGCTAATAAAGTGGACACTTGTAACAATATAAACTATATATGGGCACTTGTAACAATTCATCAATATTTCCAAAAAGCATATGCCATAGCCGTGGATGCAGTTAGATAAAAAGATAAACGTCCAGGTTCTGCGTATACACAAGTCATTCATTACATCAGAAACCTATTTTACATCACCATAAAGCGCACTGAAGAAATAGCAAGATCGATCTCCGAAATGCCCAATACTCGTAGCGGTCGATCCGCCACGTAACATGTTGGCGGCAAATAAAACCCATTCGCATGTAAAGCATACGGGGACTTTCACATTAACACTATATTGTCACTCAGGTGCGTCAGTATTACCATTCACCTCCTCGTGTAAAAATATGACGTCGCAGCAACACAAACAACTTTCTGTGTTGCTGAGACCAATTATAGCTGAAAATGTCATATTTATATGGGATTTTTCGCCTGCAGTATGTATCGTAAATATTTTTAACCAAACTTTTCTGAGTTTACTCAATTAGATGGGCACAACGACTGGGGAGTTGATTCCATGCCACGGAACCAAAGGGTAGACATAATGGGTCCGCTGCTGTCTGAACACTTGAAAACAGCTTGACGTTATCTGCTAACAAAAACCTTCACCAACATTTACCCTGTCGGCGGGATCAATAATATAAAGAAGAAGAAGCGGATTCTTTCCAACTACTCCGGCACCCCGGAGGTAAGAATAAGAGGTTGGGACAATACATCATGAATACGCACGTAATCTTGGAGCAATAAAGATAACTGAGCATCCATTTACAGAGACCAGGATATACGCCATAAATTTTAACTTCGTAAAAGCAATGTATAACAGATTGCGTTGAATGCTTTGGTAGGTTGAAATTGATACAGATGTATCTGACGTCTTTCGGAGGCCACCGTGGACACAAATTTTTACAAGGGGCCTGTTTGTGTCCACAGAGCGCTCTCTTACAAAGTCATGTTGCTGAGTCGTCAAAGAGGCCATGAAGACCAAATACAAGTTTGTTTTATTCGGAAGATATGGTGTTTTACTGTGGCCTCACCGCTTGTCCAGTAGCAAACGATGCTTTATACACTCAGAAATTAAACATTTTAAGCCAAAACTTCAATTCTCCCGCTATATCGCAAGTTTGGTGACGTCGGCAATGAAGTATCCAGGGCAGGGCCTTAAATCTCACAGACGGCAGTTTGGTTATCTTGTTTATCTCCGGCTTTTATATATTGCGCTGCAATACCGCTGAAATACCAGTGTTCGCACTTTGCTTCTGACCACCTTTCTATACCTGCTGTATTTCTGTTACGGTAGATACTATTCGTTTCGTAAAAAATAAGCTATGACTCGACAAACAAGGTCACATAAGTGGCCGTGTCACTTGTGTCAATTGACCTGTGTTGTGTCAGGCAAGCCCAACCGGCTGTGCTAGGCAGTTCAACCGGCAAAGTGCCGCACTAACTGGTTCGATGTTTATGTTCTCTTTCGTACCTTGTATTGTTTGCCTCACCATTGTTACTGCCATATAAAGCATACGCGGTAAATTTAACCAGAAATAGCTCATTCTGCAAGCTCATCAGCCCTGGCTACGTTGCGTTTGATTTTGCTAGCCTGAGCCAATCGCACAGCTGCCCATAATACGTCATACGTTGTAATGCGCGAAATGAGGTAATGAGTCACAATGGTTATTATCTTTTCTCCTAATTTCATACTGTTATTTGAGTGAAGTTTGCGTCAAATGTGGTGTCAGTATTATTATAACAACGCCATATTTCCTATAAACCAACTTGCATTTTGTCGTAATGGCCTCTTTAAAGTTTCCGGTGAGCTGAGAGGCAATGACGGAAATAGGACGGGTTGGAAGCATTGCTTATTTTAAAAACGGGAACAATTATTCCGTCTTTCCAAAGCTTCATTGGAAGCAGAAGATTAAAAGCATAACCTAGAGCAGGCGCGATAAGCTTACAATATTCCTTCATATTGAATAACGGAATTCCGTGAGCACCTATCCACCGTTCAGGTCCGAGCATGTTTTACCCAGCTATGGTGCCAGGAACAGTGATGTTGAAAAGAAAGCGGGTATCAGCGCTAGCGTTTTGATTTTTAACATCAGCACTTAGATAAGGGTGTGCAGATGTGCTGTGCTGCAAATCACAGCCGCTGATAAAGAGGACAATGCTTCTGCAATTTTATTAGCTGGACACAGATAACGGGTTCAGGGTGCAGTGCGCACATGCTACCACATATCGTGGGGATACTTGTGCGTCGGGTCACGTACGTATTACAACGAAGCTGTTAGCCTCTCGTTGTCGGGAAATTTTGTGCCATAAACAAAGAATTCAGGAAGGACCAAGCAGTTGTCGCTCAACACGCCCAGCGCATGCGTCAGGTAATCAGGCGTATCGGTAATCAGGCGCACCAAGATATCGGTGTCGGATGACTTTTCTATGCCCACTTTGGCAAAACGAAAGAAATTGTGGGAGAGTGCGAAACAAGAGAAAGACGTGGGATCGGAAGTGCGGCTAGTTAGTATACGATAAGCTAGTGATTGACAAAGAAACATAAGTCTGGGATGACGTCAAAGCATGCAGAACAAAACTAGGCAAGACGAAAGCAAGCCACCGCAACTCCGATTGACAATGCAACAATAATATCCGAGACTCCACCATAGTTAACGTTAATGTTCGCAGCCTAGCCAATAAAACACTGGAATTAGAGCACCTTCTTTTTCAATACTGCCCGGACGTAGTTATAGTAACTGAGACGTGGCTACAACCTGAGATTGGGGATTCCGAGTTAATACTCCTACGTACAACATCATTCCCAAAGATAGGAGCACCCGAGGTTGGGTCGTCGCCATTATCTTTAAGAAGGGCATTGAAATAGTGGAAATAAAAAGTACCCCCGACAACGAGATCATATAGTGTAAAGCAACATTGGGTGGTGCATCATATATTCTAGGAGCAGTTTACAGACCGCCAAGCGCCCCCATAGAGTTCCTAGAATCCATGCAAGACTTTCTATCCAATAACGTCCCGGCTACCGCGCGTTTAATTATTGCAGGTGACTTTAATCTCCCGGGTATACAATGGGATGAACTTAAAAATGGCAATATCTCCTCGAAGCATTGCGAAGTGTTATTGGATATTGCGTTTAGTAATGATCTTACCCAAGTATTAAATGAAGTCACAAGATTTGGCACAACTAGGGAATCTTTGTTAGACCTGGTTTTTATAAATATTAAGATCAGTGATTATGAAATTTCTGTTCATGACGGATTGAGTGACCACAAACTCGTTTTGTTTCGTGTGAAAAATGCTCTGCCTGTAAAGAACAAAAAAAGACAAACTGTCCTTGTGCATGACTTTTCCAGAGCTGATGATGTGAGTATTTTAGATTACCTTGAAATGTCGTTGTACAGTTTTGATGGAGCAACTGACGTAAACACTCTGTGGAACCAATTTAAATCCATTGTGCATTACAGCCTGAGTAAATTTGTACCTAAACGCCAGAAAAGTGTGAAGAAACAAAATCCATGGGTGAACCGAGACATCATCCATTTGAAACGACAGCTGAAATGCAAAAAAAGAGAAGAAGTAGAAATCAATCTGAGATCTCGCACCACTCTCAGATATTACGAGATACACTGAAGGCCGCAAAGGAAAAGTATTACTCACATACATTAGCTGGATTCATGAAAGAGTCTCCGCAGCGATTTTGGCGTCACCTAGCTACATCTAACGAAGACACGAGCCGCATAGTTGACTCTAACTCCGGAGATGTAATTACTGACCCCTCACAGATTGCTGACAAGTACAACAAATTTTTTCACTCTGTGTTTGCTGCATCACAAGTTGATGAAGATAGAGAGAGCCCGAGCAACTGTGCACCCAGTGCAATGAATGACATATTTATAACAGAGGAAGGGATACTGTCACTGGTGCTCAACGTATATACCAGAAAGTCAGCTGGCCCGGATGGCATCCCTAATGAATTTTTAAGACGATACGCACAATGGGTCTCGAAATATCTTCCAATTATATTATAATATCGCTAGGGCAGCATAGCCTGCCTCAAGATTGGTTAATTGCATGAGTGGTGCCTATCCATAAATCTGGCGACAAACATAAGGTCGAGAACTACAGGCCCATATCCATCACCTGTACGTGCTGCAAAATCCTGGAGCATATTTTATTTAAGAGTTTGTTTGAATATTTCGAAAGTTTTAATATTTTAAGGCCGTCTCAGCATGCATTTAGAAAGCGTCTGTCTACGGTCACCCAACCGACAGAAACAATGCACGAGCTAGCTGCGGCAATAGACCAACGATCCCAAATAGACGCCATATGTCTAGACCTATCAAAAGCATTCGACCGCGTCTCACACCCATAACTTCTGACAAATTATGCAACTATGGCGTTCATAACAACATGGTGAAGTGGGTTAAAGCTTGTCTCTCTAATAGAAAGCAATTTGTGGAATTCAAAGGAGCAAGATCAGAAATACTACCTGTAACTTCAGGCGTACCGCAGGGCTCGGTCCTGAGCCCTGTTTTGTTCTTATGTTACAGCAACGACATAACGGAAGGACTCGAGAAGAGCGTTACGCTGCGTTTATTCGCAGATGACTGCCTAATGTATTGTAATATTTCATGTCCGGAGGATCAGATAGCACTAAACTCAGCCGTAAAAACTGTTAGTGATTGGTGTGAAAAGTGGAAAATGGAAATAAACTACGATAAAACAGTCTACACAACAATAACCAAAAAAACAAAAAATGTCCTTGCTTTCAACTACCAGCTAAACGGAAAACGTCTTTCAAAAACCAGTCACTTTAAATACCTCGGAGTAACTATATCGCATGATTTAAACTGGAAACTCCACATTAACAATCTGTGTAGCTCGGCCGAAAAAAAAAGCTTTGGTTCTTAAGACGCAAACAAAAAGGCACTCCATCAAATGTGAAATTGGCAGCCTACCTATCCCTTGTACGTCCTATGTTAGAGTATGCTAGTGTTGTATGGTCTCCCTTCAAAAAGAACCAAATAGATAAACTTGAAAGGATCCAGAGGAGAACCGCGCGGTTTATTCTTTCGAAATACAGTCGAACAGATTCTGTCACTGCTATGCTAACTCAGTTGAACTTGCCGACGCTGTCCGAACGGCGAGCCATTGCAAGACTTAAATTCCTCCACCTGTTTTACACGAAGTCCATGAATATTAAAACTGAGCGTTACATACAGAAAAGGTCATCGCGGCCAGTAAGACACAGCAGTCCCGATCAGATCATGCCTATGTCAGCAAGAACAGACATATTTAAGTGCTCTTTTTTTCCACATACCATCGAAGCGTGCAACAGACTGCCACCGGAGATAACGCAGCTGAAATCTGTTGGTGCGTTTGAGAGGGCCGTGTCGAGCTGTGTTACCGGCGCGCGGTAGTACCAAAGCGTGCAACTTTACATGTTTTATTTTGGCAATCCTGTGTCGAAACATTGTCCACATCATTATTTTTGGCAATACTGTAGGCCTGTATTTGCATAGATATGTGTGTTGTTTGTTTTTATGTAGCGCGTTTCCAGTAAGTTGTACTGTAAAAATGAAAAACTTTTAACCCATCCTGTAGAATGCACCATGTACTACTTCGACCGTCCACCCCCTGTAACGGCCTAAGGGCTGACAGTATAAATAAATGAAATGAAATGAAATAGCTCAGTTTTCATACAAAGAAAAAAAAACACAAAACACGCATCGAAGCCGCATGATGGATGACCCCCCCCCCCCTCCTCCAATGTGTTGTGGTAAAGATTAGGTTTGCACCTGCTCTGGAAAGGGGAGGAGGGTTGATATCATTCGAGGGCTATTGCATACGTCAGGCTAGGGAGGACCCAGCAGTTTTCGCCCAAGACGCCGAGCGCATCCGTCAGGACCCAGCATTGGCCGCCAGAGAAGCCGAGTGTCAGCGACAAGCCAGCCGAGGCAACGATGAACCTTTCATACCCTCCCCTATTACCATGCGTAGTAATTTAGAACAGATGCGCCGGACATTCTCTTTCGACGGGCGGGATTGCGTCCATTTCATCCAAAGAGACTTGGCGACGAACCGCAAGCTGTTTTATGTGCGTTTTCACTGACAGCTTTATCGCGTTGAACGAAACGTTTTGAGACCAAAGCCTCAGGTGCCCCATTTTGCGAAAATCTGCAGTTGTTCTCCGGTGAAGAAACACCGCTTTCGAATCTCCCAGGATACCAATCTCAGGCAGGAGTTGTAGCTCGAACTAAACTCGTCTGCTCACAGGAGTTTAGCGTCCTCGTGTGCTCAACCCCAGCACATGAAGACGACAGTTTCGGCGTGGACGGGGAAGCTTCGTATATACAGGAGGCAATGGCTCTATATTTACAAACACACCTGTCACACACGCCGACTTTCGACCAGCTGGCGTGTTACATATATAGTGTCGCCACTGGTGCAGTATCACATTCAAATAATAAACTCTCAGATTTTTTGGGAGAAAGAAAAATGAATAGCTGCACAAAAGCGTATCTTCTGCTCTTTTTTCCAGCGTGGTACCATTTCGTTTCCGCTGTCATCATAACTGTGTACAACTACAGGCACTGCACTGCACTGTCGGCACTACACACTACGTTCAGCTTGGAACTCAGACATCGCACATATGAGGAATAAATATATCTATTGCACAGCATTGTACTAGAATATTCTAGCAGAACGGGCGACAACAGGTCAACACATACTACACTAAAAAACAGCACGTTTTAGACCAACTGTTTGGAAGGGAGAAAACAAGTGCAGTGACACCCCTTGCCGTATGCTAACCCGATAAAATAGAGCACATTTTGATTCCACCAATACATAATAAGCAAACGTACCGTGGATGTGGTGTCTGCTGTACGCAAAGCCAGTAAAAGGCCGACTCGCGGGGGAAGGTTTGCGTTGCCCGGCGGATGGCGCAAGCCGCGAACAGCTGATAGCAAAGCGGCGTCTGCCCGCTTCTAACGGGGGACCCAGTAGTCGGCGGCGAGTGCCGTAATCACCTGACACGCGCCGGCCTTGGACGGCCGTCGCCCTCGCTTTCCTTGAGAATCTATCTGTTTTGTCTGGCGTGCGTTTTCCCCCGCGCGAATGGGCAACACATAAACAAACGCAGATGTGCACCAAGCGTGTTGGTGTGCTGTTGCTTTTGCACGTCTTTATTCACTTGGTCTGTCCCTGAGGGCTGCTGTGAAATTGAAAGAAAAAAATTATGGAATAAAAAAAAATGAGGGCACGGCAAAGGGAGAAACGAGGATCCGGGGAGTTGCGAATAGGAGGGCCCACGTGGCCAGTGTTCCTCAGAGGAAGTCTTTCGGTGGACTCCTCTGGCGGTATGCCCCAGCGCACGGTGCCGAAGGGGAGGAGCTTTGCGCCAGTGGACGGAGCAGCTGAATGAAGAAGCAACTCCTCCAGCGCCCGCTAAAGCTCGCACGTGTCGGTACTCGACGTGTGATGTCCCGTATACCACCAACATTGTTAACGAAACAGCGTTATTAGGCTCATATTTTTTAGATGCGACGCATCTATTGCTCGCGGGTATGTCTCTCCAGCGTCGTTGTCGCGGCGTTGTCCGCATGCTCACTGCACATGCGCAACTCTCCTCCGTTCTTCTCTCCGACAGCTGTGCGCAACACTCTCACTCCGTCTCATTATCATAACAACAGCTGCGCGTGTGCGCTTCGCTGCTCTGGGTGCGCGCATGTGTGCGAATGCGCGCGACTCCCCCCCCCCCCCTCCTCAGCTCCTCTCCTTTCAAAAGCGGGAATATAAGCGGGGGAGCGCACGGCGCCGGACCAGTCCAGCGCTAGCTCTCGCACTTGACTTGACTTTGCTTGACGATACCTCCGTGCAAGATCTTCCGATGAAGACGGGGTGGAAGCGACAGTCCCTTCAGCGAATGGACTGACGCCATCCAATATCAGCGTCAGTCCAAACGCCCCCCCCGCCCCCCCTGATGCGTCGCATCACATCAGGGTTCCCTCGCGGGAAGATGGGCGTAATTTTTTTTGCCGTCCGCTAGCCGTCCGCTAGCCGTCCGCTATCAGACGTGCTCATCAAGGGCCTTATGCTCGACTGCACTAATTCCCAGGTAATTCGCCATGTTTTGTTGCGTAAGCGCGATGTAAGCAATCGGTGACGTGTTGCACCTATGTAAATGACGACATGCAGTGTAATTTGCAGTGTAATATACTGTCATTACATGCAGTGTAATGTAATGTCACGCGAGCAGGGTGACAAGCATTGTTAGGTCGGAGTTGAGGTGGAAAGTACGACTTTTGACAGATTTTCTCCGAGATTTTCTTACCAAACAAACTAATACACCCATGTTTTATACTTTTCGTTTAATACTAACGCTGCTCTTGGGGCAGGCACAAAAACTTATTACGCCCAAAATACGTACTATTTCTGTTACAGGATTTGCTGTCCTAGGCCATATTCACCTCTCTGCTTTTCGTCCACCAGCATTCTTATGTTCTTTCCACCGCCTCGACAGCCTTGAAGCTAATGCCCTCAGTGCTACCCTTAAATCCAAGACCTTCTGGAAGCCGAATATTCCCCTCATGTAGATTTGGATGGATACCCTCGCATTCTAACACTATGTGCCGCATAGTTTGTTTCTTTTCCGCAGACCACGCATCATTTTGTGAATACATCCCCACGAAGCTCTTAGTTCGCAAGCAACCTGCTCTAGCCTCAAAAAGCAAAGCACTGCCTTTGGAATTATCGTACAAATTTTCCTTTCTGATGTTTAATTTCTGAGCCCTGTACATCGCTAACGAAGTTTAAGCTTCTATTTGTTGCTTTATCCATTCGTTTCTACCTGCCTTGCCTCGTTTTTGGTTACCTTGGCAGTTTTGGATTCTGCACTGTTCTTTCCGTATTTCATCGTTAGCATTCTAGTCTTTCTTAACCACTGCGTGTCCACGCTTTTCAAGTATAGGTACCTAAAAACCTTAGCTGCCCACCTTCGTTGATCCATTGCCCTCAACCTCATCTCAAAGCATATTTTACTCTGAGCTTCTCTATCTTCAAACGACGCCAAGCGCATATCTCTCTGCACTGCTTCGTTAGTTGTTTTTCTATGCGCCCCTAAGGCCAAACGGCCAACCGTTCTCTGGTTCTTTTCAAGGCCAGCTAGAACGTCTGATTTTGAGCAGAGCACTGCATTCGCTAATGTGAGACCCGGGGGCGTTACTCCTTTCCACATTCCTCTCACAACTTCATATTTGTTATACAACCAAAGAGCTCTATGCTTCATTATAGCTGCGTTTCGCTTTCCCTTACCCATAAGTTGCTCCTCGTTAGTTCTTATACAGTTATCCCCTTTGTTTATCCACACTCCCAAATATTTATATTCCTACACTTTCGGTAATACACCATGCTGAATTGACACTGCGTCAGTGCTAGTGTGATTGAAAACCATTATTCCCGATTTTTCTGTGCTAAACTTTAACCCGAGATAAGTGGCTTCCTGACCGCTAATATTTATGAACCATTGCATATCGGTGTGGTTATCAGCTAAAAGAACGATGTCGTCTGCGTATAACATTCCCGGAATACGCTGTTGTACCGCTTCGCTTTGCAACATATGCGTTATGTTGAACCCTAATTGATTTTCTTCGAGTTTCTTTTCTAACCCCGCCATGTAAAGCAAATACAGTATTGGGCTCAAAGGGCATCCCTGTTTCAGTCCTCGATGGGTGTTGTTCTGGTGGGCGCAGTTCTGTCCTTACCATGTCTGGTGCACTCTATTATTTTTATAGGTTGCGATAAGGAACTGTGTTAACTCGTCATCTAATCACTGGAGTTTCAGCATTCTCCACAGCAATTCTCGGTTCACGTCATCATATGCCCCTTTAATGTCCAAGAACGTAATCCATAATGGTCTATTCTGCACTTTCGCAAGTTCAATGCGTTGTGTTATAACAAACAAATTATCATCCAATCACCTGCATTGTCTAAATTCATTCTGCAGTTTCCCAATCATTTTATTTTCTTCCATCCATGCTTGAATTCCTGATGTTATCGCCTGCAATACGAATCTATACGCCACTGACGTTGCTGTTAGTGGTCGGTAGAAATCAACACTGGCTTTTTCGCCTCTGCCTTGATATATTAAATTCATCCTTCTTACTATCCAGTCCTCCAGTATGTGTTTGGTTTTTATCACCTTATCTATTACCCTCATAAACGATGCCTTTCTTTTAGGTTCAAGCAGGTTTATCAGTTGCATTGGTATCCAGTCCAGGCCCAGTGCTGTTTCGGGGTAACCTTTTCCATTGCTTTTTTCCAATCAAGGTTGCTCAAACTTATTTCCCTTTCCGCAGTCTTCTGTGGCGCTGATGGTACCGGAGCAGGCCTCCCTACCTGTATTGCTCTAAACTCGTCACTCATCACTCGATGAATACGTGCCAGCGCGCGCTCTCCTTCTAAATGTTTCCTTTCCTCATCAATCAAAAAAAGTTTATGGGTATCGTTTTTTAGCTTAGTAATTTTACATGCTTCCAAAACTTCTTGGATGCGCTTTTGCCCTTCTTCCGTATTTCTACCATCCATTGTTCGCTTTTGTGCTTGGCCTTTGGTTGCACCATTTTCTGCACTTCTAGTTTTTTTTTTTTCCGGTAGCTATCCCATTTCTCCTTCACTACCTTTTCTTTTTGCCTTTCTGCGTACTTTTGAAGCCTTTTTTCGCTGATCAATAGCCTCTTTTACTTTCTTATTCCACCAACTTCTCTGCTTTCTCTTCCCTTTCCATCGGTTTCTTTGCTTGACTTCATTTTTCTTACGTTTTATGAATGCTATCATTGCGTCGTAATCCCATTTTTTTTTTTTGGGGGGGGGGGGGTCTATTGACTTCGTCTTCGATCATATCAGCGATCTTTAACTGTTCATTGTTCAAATTAGTTCCTCCGGTCGTACCGATTTCGATATTTCTCCTAGTTTCGCCTCCAAAGTGCAAGGTAAATGACTTGTGGTCGCTCCCTAAGCTGTCTGTCCTGTTTTCATCTATCCTAATTTCCCGGAACCTTTCGTATACTGTCTCGGAGACTAGACTGTAGTCTACGCTGGACTGTCTGTTACGGCTTTCCCACGTTATTTGTCCGTCACACTTGTTTTCAGTTTTTACTATTAGGAGCCGGTTTTTTCTGGCATAGATCTTTCACTAGTGAACCGTTGTGACCTGTGTATCCATCCAAATCCTCTATGTATGCATTCATATCTCCAACTAAAATTATTTCGCCCGAATCTTTGAACTCGTTTATATCTCTTGTCAAACAGTTTCCCATTCGCTCATTTTCCTCCGGTCCACAGATACACAACTCCTAACCATGTATTTTTCCCCGCTATCATGCCTTTAACCTATAGATGCTCTTTGCAGCTTTCGTGCACTCTCTGCCAGTCGGTCCCTTGTTTAACAAGCATGCCAACACCTCCCCCACTATTCATTCTTGCTGTCCTGTGGCATCGTTCCCAGACATAATTGTCTATGACAGGTGGGGCTTCTAGGTCTCGGGGGTGAGTCTCGGCTAAAGCGTACACGTTTATTTCTTCCCGTTCAAGTTGGTTTTGAATTTCTACCCACTTATCAGTCTTCCTGCCTCCCTGCACATTTATGTAGCTGAGCTACCATACTGAGCGGCTCAGTATAGCTGCGCCATCTGGAAGGACTTACTGCAAGCAAGACTGCAGAGCCTAACGGACCACTGGAAGTTCGTTTGAATACCTGCCCTTCTAACTTCATGGCAGACGTAACAAAAACACACGATTTGGCGGGAGAATCAAACTTCAACCTGAACTGATTAATTTTTCAGTAAAACTTCATCGTTTGCGGCCCGAGGAAGTGCTGGGGGCACCACAAAACACGAAATCTTTCGAATAAAACAAACATCTACTTTGTCTGCATAGCCTTTTTTAAGCAACAGCAGTCTCTTAAATATTTTCTGAAACAACGCGTCACATTCTGTGGGACTTGAATTTTAACGTTTTTTTTTCGAATTTTAATGTAGAAGTTCACTCGAAAAATCTTTTAATCAAGAACACTTCGTTTACCATGATTTGATCATATTTTTATATAGCTAAAGTTTTATGGTAACTTTCTCCTAATGTTTTAGCCCCCTTCTACTGATAGACACCATCTTTCTACATCGCCAATGCGATGGAGGCGAAAATTGATAAAGCCGGTGCGGTCGAGGTTCCGGCGCACGTTAAAAATCCCCAGGTGGTAAAAATTAATCCGGAGCCCTCCACTACGGCGCGCCTCATCGCTTGTGTAGCATCGGCTCATAATTAGTACACCGCTCCTACGACCATGACCTCGTTTAAAGGGGAACTGACTGCACTGCTTTACAAAAAAAAAAAAGGTGAGAAACGAGAATGGTTTCTAGGAAGTAGGGCGCCAGATTGCTGCGTGCCCTCCCGCCTTAATCAATGGGAAGTCCTTAGGGCGTGGCTGCGATTCTGAGCGACGAAGCTTGTCTTGATACCGACGAAAACGCCGGGTAAGGTGACACTTGCCCTCGTCTGACAAGTTGTGACTGGCAAGCGCCCTCTTTCGAGACCATGCACCCAGTAAAAAAAACGCCAGATTAAGCAATGACGAAACACTTTGTAGATCTAACTCTTCGAATTTAATAATGACGCCTATCTTAGGCGAGCCGTTAGTTCTGGCTTGCTACGCCAGCCGATTACAAAATAAAAATATAGACATCAAACAGAAAAGATTTCGGGTGATACGCAGAAAATACTCAGTTACATAATCAACAGATTTCCAGAAAACTCCCTCCAGTCCTGAGCTCCACAGAAACGCCAAATGTGCCTTGGTTGCGCGTGCAGCCAGATCTGCACACGACCACAGACACAAAAAAAGTGCTCAGGTCAAGTATGTCAGCAGGCAGCATACACAAAGATGATAGAAGCGTCTGCCCGGGCACTACGCATTTCGAGCACACTATGTGACCTGCTCGACGCCTTCTAGTGCAGTCGTCCACAGTTTCAGCTGGGGCAACAATTTACCCACTTATTGTCTTCTCCTGCTTTGGTGTAAGGTAATTTAGTAACACCTGCTGCATTTCTTTGAAGTTTAAGGGGGAACTTAAGTCCGCGACATCCGTTTGAACAGTTTTTAAAGGACATTTTCTGATATTCTACGCTAAATTCAAACCTCGTGCTCCAGCTAAGCCTGTGGACGACTGAACATGTCAAATTTGACGAAAGAGGTGAAGACGCCTTCTGAAAAATAAACAGAAAATTCCCCGTGAAAGCCACATTCAACCGCAGTCGGTGTACCGGACGGCTTCTTCACGCGTGCAAAGCCCACGCGGCCCCCTAAAAGTGCATTTGTGGTCGATTATGTTGGGTCGATTATGTGATTATGTACTGCTGCTTTACGCCATCCCAGACAGACGGCTCAGTTTCGTATGCGATCTAGGAAACATGTATAAAGCCCAAATCAGTTTGAGTAACATGCATGAAGGCTTGAGCGCGAATCCACCAACCTGAACCAGTCCTTTGCCGAAATAAAATCCTGCGCAGATAGACGTCGCACTCGTTTACCTCAGTGTGGTAACCTGCAGCCAATACGCAGACGTTCGCGAGATTTTAATTATGAGAATTACCTGGCAATCCGCCTAATCGCGTTAACATAGCACTGGCGTCCGCCAAAAGAAAGCCAGGCGGTATAAAGTTCTCCAAGAGACAATCTCGATATTTTAGTACAGCTTTACTGCCCAGCCCTGCGCTCTGATAAATGGCATCATGAGGCATAAAAACAGGTTTACCATACTATTCAAGTTTCCTAAATTGTATTTATGAGGCCAAAAATTGGGTAAACAATTATTTCAACACACGAAGCAAAAGTGTGAGCAATGTAAAATGAACGTAGCCGGTAGCTTCCAGGACGAATTCTTGCAACTCGTGCATAACTACATTATTTGGGTTCTCATGTCCTTATAAATGACATGTCACTCAGGGCTCTTAAACATGGCACATATCGTGCGGCATCACTACTACATGCTGTCACTGATATTTCACTTCTGATCTCGATTCCACGTTGCCACTCGGTCGACAACTCCAGTCAAGAGATTTACGAGACTGACAGTGTGAGGTGCGGCTTTTAGCAACTGGCGGCGATGTACATTTAAAGAAACATTCTGAAACTTATATTGGAAGCTATGCGAGCGAACCGTCCATTTACTTTTGCTGTCTGTAGCTTCTTTAGTCCGCATACTTATGCTCTTATCTTTTTTCTCCAATCACAACATAGAAGTTAACGCTACACGTTCCTACCTTGGTAGGTAGGTAGGTAAGATTGTGTCCCCCCAAGCCCGGGGCGCAAGTTCAATTCCTGGCACATTTTATATTGGAGGTGAAAAATTCCGGGTGCCCCAGAATTCAGTGCATGTAAAGGTTACCAGGTGGCCTCTTGGTCCGTACCCCTTCAATCAGACGACTGTCATACGCAACGCGTGGCTATCAATGGGAGCGAACGTGACACAAGCAGCCTGGTCGCGTATTTCCAAACGTTTGGCTGCACAGAGCACCCACGTGACACGTCTGTTCCCGCGATGGAGAACGGTAATTTAACGCGGTGATTAGCTGCGCCCCAAATCTAAAGTGACCTGAAACATACCAAATCACCAGTGTTTACAAAAACAACGCGTAGATTTGGGTTCAGAAACATAATATTCTGAAGAAAAAAATTTTAATCAAGAAAAAAAAAACTAAAAAAAGACCTGCTGGGGCTCGAACCAAAGCAGCGAGCGCCAGTAGCCAGTACTCATTACCCTACAGCGAGTCCACACAGCTCAAACAGTGAGAGCCGATTACCAGGCGTGGTGAGAAGGTTCCATAGCATGAGGCGTTCCATAGTGCGAGCTTAAACGTACTCGGCAGTTGTGAGATGGGGCATCCACGTCAGTACCCCTAAGATGAAGGAAGCGGACGTGCGCAGCAAAATGAGGGAACAGACTAGCAGCGAAATTCACCATCTTCGGCAACTCTCTCCATGCACGGTGGCCGGAATCCACAGCGCCGCAACGCCTAGCGGACGAATCTAAGTCTTTCTAAAGCGTAAAGGCGGATAGCAAAACAGGGCTTCTCAAGCTGGAAAATTACAATTCCTTTCGACAACGTGAGGAGGCAGCAAGATGTCTTGTGCATTTAACTGGACATTCATCGTTACGCCCATAGGTACATCTAAATGCTCAGATGTTATGCCTTTGATAGCGAACAGTGTATGCATCGGTTCGCCCATACAGCGTGCGTGGATGTGAAAGAGAACAACAACATATGAAGGGCTCCTGGTGGGACCATTTGGCCTGTGCTTTTTGTTTTTTGTTTTTTTTAGCCCGCTTGAAGGGTTTCCTGAGCGACATTTTCGTTGGTGTCTTTCACGTCTAGTAGGCGCATATCACTGCTTTCAAATGGACCTCTCCCTGTATGTAAACACCGTGACGTCACGAAGCGCACGTGCACGACGGGTGGCGCCTGCTGGCGGCCGCGAACTGCGGTGGCGGTTGGCAGAACGCACCTGCGCCGACGGCCCGGTTTGGCCGCGCGGCGCCCAAAAGGAACGATGTGCCGTTGGTTCGGGCCGTCACTGGCCGCCTACATTGCAGGTGGGGGTTTAGCTATCCTAGCTGTGACCGTCGTACCTCCATGTAGCTTTCCGCACCTACAACCTCCGCAACACTTTCGTTTACCGTAAGGTCAACTAACTGAAGGGCGACGCTTTCGGATAATCAGTGCGCGACAGAACAGCCTAAACGAGTCATTCTGAAGGTTGGTGTTGTGACCCATTGCAAGGATGTTTTTTTTTTTTAAGATTCTTTGTGTTCGGACACATACCAAGGAAAGCTCATTCACTGTTGCTTTCGAGGTCCGCTTAAGCTAAGCGCGGTGCCTCAGGCAGCGTATACGCTCCCTGTTCTTGGTCCCTTTGCGTCGCCCGGAGACAGTACCGTACACACAATTTCATGTCGAGGGGAAAAATGACACGTAAAGCATGAAATAATTAAAAAGTAAAATGAGCCGCAACGGAACAAAAATATTGAGAGCAAAATCAAAAAATTGTTCCAATAAAAATATCGCGATGATGTCATTCTCTACAGGATTGACCGATTGTTTCGTTACCTTTTTCCCCAGTGAAATCGCGAAATGGTTCATCATCATTGTGAGAGTAACATAGCAGCCACGTATGGTTAGTGCGTATAGCTTGCGACAGCGCCCTGAAATAATTTTCGGTAGTCATTATTTCATGATAGTTAAAGTTGGTGCCCTTGTACGCCCGCTGCATACGCCAGCGTCGGGAGGCCGCAACAAAAGAATACAATCACTAAGTTTGTTCGCTTAGGGCAAACGCATTTTTCGAGTAGCGTGAGCGGCCCATCTCGCGCCGAAGGCACGATGCTACATGTGAGCACGGCAAGCATCTCTGCTTTGCCGCATCCTCAAGGCAGAATATAATAGATCAAGGTAAAAATTTATTGCACTTACAAGCAATGAATTTGATTCGTTTTGAACAGATCCCCCCATAAGACTACACTTGTTGTCGATCTGGCGGCAGGCGGCTATCGCGGATCCGTCATCGAAACATTCATTTCGCGTCGCCTAAGAAGGTTAGGCATTCATTGTGTTTTTAATACACTACTCTACCTCCTCAAAACATGACAATATTTCGCAGCAAGAAAATTTCCCTCTGCCCCCATCCCGGGCACTATATTTCACTTGACCAAATTTCTGCTGGTGCTGCATGATAGTGATAGCAGATGGTTGGTAAACAGCATCATTTCATGGCACGAATCAGCGCGGACTGTCAATGTAGACGGTATACGACTGCGCTTTGGAGAACAGCAGAAGTTCGAGAATGGGAAATCTTGCTACGAGTAAGAGCAGACCATGTCGCTGCTTTGGCTGCCAGCCTCTTCGGCACATTGCGCGCATCCACAATACACGCCGAATTTACCTCTTTGGTGACTCCGAAAAGTCTGATGCCGCTGATTCTGCTCGCACGATTTGCGTAGCCGAGAGCACAGCAGCCCACCGGCATCAGAAAAGACAACACATAAACAAAAACTCCACTTTTGCGCGCGTCTAATGCAGCCTCACTGCATACGCCCCGCGCGCCGGTCCAAATGTTTTGCAAGCCACCCTCCCTGCTAACCCAGCACGTGCGCTTTCCGTGACGTCACGGCCTCCGCGTGACGTACCCCAGGAGAGGTCCATTGTGCGTGCACGAGTGGAAAGGGGAGAGGGGGGCGTGCATGCGCTGCGCGGCCTAGCTTCATGCGGTGGAGGCGCAGGGGTGCCCACTGCGACTTCACTGGCTGCCATCGCACGTGAGCATTACGGGCAACAAGGTTGCAGACGCCTTGGCCAAAGGTGCTGCTCGCCAGGCAGGGGTCCCAGCCTACCGGGATGTGGTGTCATTGGGCGCTGCAAGGACTATCCTGGCACGAGTGGTGGAGGCCATGCTTCCAGATGCCCGAGTAGTCAGGGGCCAGGCCCCACGGGTCTTGCCCGGACGCATTAGCAGAGACACCCGGTCGCTCCTGCTTCGCCTGCGGCTCAATTGCTGCAACGTGGGAGCGCACTTGCACCACCAAGGCCGCCGAGTGTCCCCCACCTGCGCCGACTGCCCAGAGCCCGAGACGCTATAGAGCACTTACTGTGCTCTTGCCGCCAGCACGACACCGCGAGGGCAGAACTCCGGGCCGCCCTCTAGCCGCTCGGTTCCCCAAGCCACAAGCTAGAAGACTTCCTGTTCCCCACGGGACCGGACGCCATCCGACGGGAGGTCTTCCAGCTCCTACTCAACTTCGTTGTTACAACAGGACTAGCGCTGCGTTTGTAGCCATTGAGTCATGAACGAAACGAACGCGATATAGACCATTCCCCCCTCTCCTACCGCTCTTCTATTCCCTCTTCTCTCTTCCTATCCTTTGAAACCCCAATCCCCTTCCCTGGACTGGTATGTATGAGGGTGAACTCCCCGTTGCGTTAACAATATGCCCAGGCCTTTTCTCCTCCCTCCTTTGTTAATAAATCACAACCATCGCCCGGGCTTAATGCGATCCCCGATAATATGCCTGTACAGCTGTTGGGACATTTCAAACCAACGTGGAGGACTCACGGTAGATGCGACCTGACTGATATCTTCCGTGGTCGAGCGTTTGGATTGGTGTGTTTCCCAGACAGTAAGACATTTACGTCACTGGAGGACAACGAACTGTATCTTATTGGTCCGCTGGAATAAAAACTTTAGTCCTGACAAGTTTCATTCATCTAATTGGCAAGAAAGTATGCTCTATCGCAAATTACAAACAAACGTGTTTTGTTTCGTGCGCTCCTTGAACTTCGCCCAGTTTTGCTGGCCTTCCTTCATCGAGTAAAACGGCACTTAATTTTTTGTGTCGTTAAAGTGCAATCCACCACTACATGAATGGTTTGGCCGTTGATTTTTTTTTCTGCATGAAAGGCAGGATCGCGGGAAAGCAACAGCAGCGGCCGCAGCTAGGGACAGCGGAAATGTTCTAGTACACTGTAGTGTGGCCTTCCGAATGGGTCCGCGGTTTACCGTAATTGAGGCGGCGCCTATCACACACGTGCTCACACGTCGCAACCACGCGTCTCGCCCTCTCCAGCGGGCCATAAAGAAAGAAAAACTTCGTTTCTGTTTGGCGGGCCCGTCTTTCTTTCTCTACTGACCTGGACTGTTCTCACCTGAGAACGTTGCTAGCGACGCAGCTGCGGCGCCTCGTACATGGTCGTGTATGTTATTCAATTAGAGTGCGCTCTGCGCAACGGGCAGCTCAGGGCCCAGGCTGCACGGGTCGAACGGGCGACGTCACGGGCTCTGGCAGGTGGTTTACGGAAATAGTATGGCTGCCTTGGCCTTTTTTTTAACCTCCTTCTTCTTCCGCCCCCCCCCCCCCCCGCTCAATTTTCATAAATGAAGATTTACTCTCTCTCTCTCTCTCTCTCTCTCTCTCTCTCTATCTCTCAATTACTATGACAGTTATTTCGACGTGAGGCGAAGGAAACAGCACCGCTGTCGCTTTTACACCTACCTTATACAGTCGCCGACTGTTTTTCCGGTCTCGATGGTAACCGCCGTAAGTCAGAACAATCGGGAGTCCAAAAAAAAAAAAAAGGATTCACTAAAAACAACGCTTCATTGGCGAAACGGCTGGAAAAACGTTTATATGCTTATATGTACACACGCACGCCTACGCGTGACTAAGTCCGTCGGTATTTCTGTCAGATTTTGATCCTCACTGTTTGCAGAGAGCGGCACTGCAAGGGTTCGCGCTAGATCAGTATTTGATGCCTCTGGCGCTGGTGGCACGTCATAACCGGAATCGTTGTCCACCTGCGCCGGTTTAAGGACCTGGAGTACGATGTCGTTATCCTCCAACTCGGCACACGGCAGGACGGCACTATCGATGTTGGAGAAATATCCAAACGTAGCCGCTGGCATGGAGGCCATCGAAAATGTCGGATGCTGCTGCAGGCGGCATCTCAGCTGTGGAGTTCTGGACTGTGTCACTATCTTCGTCCTCACAGCGAACCACAAATCCCGCTTTCCGAAAGCAGTTGCGTATCGTGTCCTGCGTCACTGCCCTCCAAGCATCAGACAAGATGCTGATAGGCGACAGCACACCCACGTCATAGCTTTTTTCACTGTGCACACACAACAGCAGACGACTCAGAAGGCGCGAGCGGTAGTGCAGCTTCAAGTTCGTGAAGACACCTTGGTCCACATATACTGCAACATACTGGTGGTACTCGGCGCCAAAAAGTCCGAGAGTACCGAAGCTGGAGTTCGAAAAATCGAACAGCGTACCTGGCGGCGTTCGAACTATCGGTCGTGGATATACCTGTACTTCAATTGGACAAGTGGCCTTGCCGCGAATGTGTCTGAATAGACAAGCGTGTCCGAAGTTTCGGCGTCTGAACAAATGGTCGGCGACTGTATATACATCGGCTAGGGAAGCTGTAGCTACAGCTGTTAGCTGCAGCTGTTAACTACAGCTACCTTACAGCTAGCTCTGGTTATACCTACTGGAACTCTTGGATGAAAAAAAAGCCATGGTAAATGTAGGCATAAATAGTTCTATATTTTTGCTTGCCGAAGTGTCAAATTTTAATTTATTTGTTTGCCGTATTGCGGGCAGGAATCGCCCTCATGTTTTTTCGGTTTAGCCCGGTATCCATGATGTTCGAAATCAACCTGTGCCGACGTTAAAAAAATTGGCTCCAATCCACGTTGTGAAGGTGGTTGGAAAGAAAAGCTTTAAACGACACCCACAATGATTCCCCATGTGACGTCACTTGAATTCACACACGTGGCTCTACAAAACTGAAACCAGAGATTCTGCCAGCCGTCACCTAGAATTCGCGGGAGCGGCATCCCGAACGCAGCAGCGTCGGCCACGGCCGGGCTCGAGTGACGGACGCCGGCGCTGTAGCCTAGCGGTGCGTCGGCTGAAATAAAACTTAGAAGAGCGTCTTTAGAAGGGTGAGACAGCGGAACCTAGTCATCCTGATTTGCTAACTCGGGGCTACACCACCGCGCGACGCACGCGCAGACACCGAAATGACTCGGCGTGTGAGCTAGTGATTCCCATTTATATCAATTTAAACTAGTTTCTTTAGTTAGTTTGAGAATGGCGAAAAAGCTGAGGGAACTTTTATGATCGCTATTTATCAGAACTAGTTGCTCCTTTCGCCTTTTGTAATGCCTTTTTAAACACAAACGGATTGGTATTCATCAGTTTACAAAACGGAGTCCCATTTAGTGCTAGTAGTGTGCAAAAGGTAGTGTTTCTCTAGCGGAAAGATGTCTGTAGGTGGTCTTTACATTTCCTTTTCCCGGCCGCAAACCAACCCATAACGTATCTTTGCCGTACGATCACTTAATTCTGCTGGGTCCGGGTTACCCAGGAGGTTCTGTCGAACAAGCTAATCAAGTCGTGCGAAGGAAGCGCCCAATGGACGCGAAGCTGCGCCAAAACAGGCCCAAAACAACCGCCACTAAAGCAGACGACAAGGCCATCCCGCCGACGCACCCGACGGTGTGAGCAGGCACCTGCACGTGGGGAACGCTGGGTAACCACTCGCCGCGGCACCTACACTGCGCTCCGTGAGCGAAAACCACCCTGCCCCTCCACAGCCGCTTTGGCAGTTTCTTGTCGCGCACGCTGGTAGAGGTATAAAGCTTTGCTTTAAAACCAGCGCCGCCAATCACGTACGCGTCTAGAATTGAAAACGAGCTTCAATGCTGTCTTGACTCTGTAAATTTTAAAGCAAAGAAATGAAACATAGAGTAGTAGATTTGACCGCAATACGACAATGCTGTGCAGTCTGTACCACATAAGTGTAAACGTTTGTCTCCCACTAAAACAAATAGTGATAGAGAAAAATAGCGCGGGAACACCTTTGGGAGATATATAAATGATGCGATGCATTAGAAAGTAATCACCCAGGGTTTGCTGTCATACGCAGCGGTGTTCTGTATAATGAGGAGAAAAACCGCCGAAAGATAGTGAGAACTGCGACAGGTGGTATCACACCCGAATGTCCAGTTTAGCAGAACGAGAGGAAGAAGAAATGCTAGCACGAAGAAAGGGTGGCAATGCCAACGCCCCATGGAAACTTTCAGAAGAACTAATCGTGATTGCAATGGCGTGACGCATTTGGTAATTAGGCAAATACTGCATTTAATTGATCTATTTGCTGTATCTTTTTTTCATGCTTCTTGTGTTTCTTCTACTTTATCCTCAATCGTCGCGGAATAGTTCACGTGGCGTTTCATAGTAAGATGACTGCAGAAAGACTGTCAATCGGGCAAGTTGGTACTGGTTCATAATGCAACCGGCGTAAAGACGACGGACTAAGAATACAAAGAAAATTCTGGAATTACAGTTCGCGTTAGACCCATTACATTGCTTTACGTGAAACCGACAACTTAACAGATCAGTTCACCTAATTCAAAACATCTTCAATTTATTTATATTTGTTTATTGCTAACAGGTTTTAATTTAAAGTTAGTTTTTTGTTGATTGTATCTGTTTTTATTATGTTATTTTTAGTTTGTATTTTGGTTTTCAAGTGATTGTGCTTTTGTGACGTTGGGGAGACACTACAACATGTATTGTAAACGTCAGCTAGCTTCGAATTCGTCTTGCAGGTAGTTTTCTCGGGAGAACTTGCGAGTTCCCGCTGCGCAAAACAGTGCTTCTTGTGCCTGGTTTTTTTGCTTCAGGGCAGAAAGTTGGGCTGACTTCATTTTTTGTTACTTAAGCTGACCTCGCTAACCTTTCTTCAGCTCTAAACTAACATTACACCATCTACGAGCATTTCAGCCCACAGGCATGTGTAGCCGGGAGCTGCAGAGAAGCTAACTCAGCAAAGCGTCGTAAGTCGGAATGCAGACTTCATATGCGCAACCGGGAAGTTTTTTTCGCTTCATGGAACCTGCTAAGCTTAGAATAATGTGATCTAGCTTGACGTTAGATGTTTGACAACTAATCGGCTGGCCGATTGGCCGACTTGTTTCTTATGCAGGTTTTATAGGTAACACCGCACACTCGCCGACTTTTGATCTGCTGGTGTGTTCGTGTCATCGTCGGCATAGTACGCCAAGGGGGTCTCGCATCTCAGAAGTTGGCAGAATGCACAAAAACGAATAAATTATGACGCAATCATATCAGCAGTGATTAAAATAAGTAAACATAAATTACAAGCTCTGAAACATCTTGTTTTAGACTATCTGTTAGGAAGGAAGAATAGACAATGCAAGAAGAGCCTTTTTTAACACTAATCGAATACAACTGACCACACTTGAATTCAACAGTTTACCTCCGAATTCTCTAATTTGATCCCTCCATTGGATTAATGGCCTTCCCCTTATTCTGCACCCATCTCTTGGTATCCACTCTGTTACTCTAATTGTCCACCGGTTGTCAGTTCGTCTCACTACATGACCAGCCGAAGTCCATTTCTTTTTCTTTATTTAAAGTATGATATCTTCTACTCTAGTTTGTTCTCTGATCCAGGTGGCTCGTTTCCGGTCTCTGAGTTACTCTTAACATTATTCATTCCGGCCTGTTGAGCCGACCTAAGTTTGCATTCTGGTTGTTAAGTAAGACGCCAAGTTTCAGTGCCATATGTAATAACCAGCAGTATGCACTGGTTGTAATGACAGGGGTAGCATACTTTTCATTATTTGGGAGTGCTTGCCAAGTGCTTCGCAAGGCATACCTATTCTGCACCGGATTTCTTACTCGTGGTTGGGGTCAGCACTAACCATCTGCCCGAGGTAGTTGTATTCTTTTACTTCTTATAGCGTTTAGCTTCCTAAGCTGAACCGGACGTTTCTGGCATGCTTTTTCATGAGTACTTTAGTTTTATTCATATTTATTTTTTAGCCCCACGGCCGTGCCTTATGATTGTAGTTCCTCAAGCATTGCCTGAAGGTGTTCTGCAGTATCACTCAGCAATACTATGTCGTCCGCAAACCTCCGATGGCTCAAGCATTCCCAGTTTATCCTTAATTCAATGTTTTTCCTGTCAAGCTTTCTAAATACCTCCTCCAGAGATCCTGTGAATAGTTTTGGCAATATGGCATCTCCCTGTTTTGCTCCCTTTAGTATCAGGGATTTATCGCTTTGCTTGAGGGAGGTTATCCTGCATGTTACTTCCTTATATATGTCTTCCCAAAGTCTTACGCCGGTCTACTCTATTCTCCGGTCTTTCAGCGCTTCTAGCGCGGCTGCGGTGAGTACGAAATTAAACGCTTTCTCATAGTTTATAAACGCCATGTAAAGGGGTTTAGTGTATTCTGCGGACTTTTCTATCACTTGATTGGCAACATGGATGTGATCCATGGTTCAGCACCCTTTCCTAAACTTAGGCTGCTCTCTGGGTTGTTGGAGCTCCAGGCTGCCACCAATGACGCTAACTATAGCTTTGGGGAAAAGTTCGTACACAACCGAGAATAGGCTGATGGGTCTGTAATTCTTGAGGTCCTTGGGATATCCCGTCTTATGAATCAGAATAATGCTGGGGTTTTTCCAGGCTATGGGTTTTTTTGAGCCTTTAAGCATGCGTTCAGAAAATAGCATAGCAAGCTTTTCCAGTACAATGTTTTTCTCCGCCTTCAAACGATCTTGTCGTTATGTCATCGTCCCCTGCAGCTCTTCCTCTTTCCATGCGTTTGAGAGCATTTTCTACCACCTCTGTAGTTACTGGTGGGACATAGAAAGTTGAGCTTGTACTTTCAGTAGTTTCCCCTGGGTAAACGTCGCTGGTGTGCAGCCTGGTGTAGAATCGTTCTCCTACTTTTATTATCTCGTCTAAGTTGTGCGTTATGCTGCTCGTCTCTGAATTAGTATATCCTGTCTTTGCCGATGGCTAGTTTTTTCTTAGTTGGTTTCAAGCTTCCCCGTATTTGCAGCGTTTCCTCAATCACTGCCATGTTATATGCACGAATGTCGTTTGTTTTGCTTCTGTTAATCACTTTGGACATCTCGGCTAATTCCATGTGATCTGCCGTACTTGACACTGCCACGTTCTTACAATTTGCAATTTGTTCTTTCGTTTCCTTATTTAGTTTTTCAGTTTGTTCCCTACATGGTGCTTCTCCCACATCGGCTCCTGATTCAGTGATTGTGATGTTAGGTTGTCATTTAGCCTGTCTACTGACCTCGTTCTGCTCATCTGGAAGCGCGAATTTGTCTTAAAGAGATATTTTAAACTCCTACGATCTGACTCTGACTGACTCCATGCGGGGTTTGTTTGTTTTTGCGAGTTCCTCCGTTCTCTTCTCAGGTTAAGCCTTAGCTTGCATCTAACCATCCCGTCATCGCTGCTCCAAATCTTACTTAGCACCTTCTTACAATACCTGGGTGTCACTTAAAATGAAGTCAATTTAGTTTTTTGTTCTACCATCATGGTTTTTCCATGTCCATTTCTCCGTTTCCTTTGCTTTCGTTTGTAAAAGAATGTGTTCATCTTCCTGAGGTTATTTCTCTCTACAAACCCCATCACTGTATCTCCTCGAGTGTTGCGATTATCTATTCTGAAGTTTCCGACAGACCTTTTCCAATTTGCTTCTTACCGACCTTTGCGTTAGTCTCCCATCGCAACCGGGAACTGTCTTGTTGACTTCGTCATAGCTGGTTCGACATCCGCATAAAAGTTGTCTACGGCTTCATCATCATAGCTGGTTGTTGGCGCACAGCCCAGTTCTATCTTTAACCTGTATCGCTTGTTTAGCTTGATCACAACCGCCGCGACTCTCTCGCTAATTCTGAAAAACTCTTCCACATTTCCTACTATTTGTCTGTGGATAAAAAATCCTACCTTGTGTTATTTCTTCTCTTGGGGTCCAACTGTAGCACAGAATATGCACGCCAGTGAGCTCCGATAGTAGCTTACTGGCGTGCACCCTGCGGCGCTGGAGCTCTGCTTCCAGCGTTTGCCTGATTATGGGACTACCTAGCGCTGAAATACGCTGGACGCGGAAGCGCTGGAGCGCACGGGACGCAGAAACGCGCGGATGGTGCGTGCGCTGGAAGGCAACTCTGGGACATGCTATAGACCACGCCGTCTCCAGCTGATAGCGTGGCCGATTCTCGCGCTAGTTTGTTTCTTTAACAGCCGTGTAAGTTAAAACCCGCATACTGTTAACAGGAAATACAGATGTCCTTCCTTCATGGAAGCGTTAGCAGCGCTACAAAATTTAGCCACACACATTTGGGCACTTTTCAGCTCATTTCGTCCTGGTTACTGCATTGTTTCATCATTGCACTCCGTCAATAACGCTGAATCAGTTCATGAAAGCGAATTTATTCTGCAGCATAGAAACGAAACTTTAATGTGCATCGATATTGAAGGTTGAGAAATTGCTTCCTTATATTTCTTAGTGGTATTAAAACACAAGTGGGCAAATATTTCTTTGCCTGTTGCACTTATAAAAGCAGAACCTGATAGAACATGAGAGAATCAAACTGGAAAGTCGACCCTTAGCTGGATTCCTTGCCTTGGCGAGCTTTGATTCGTTGCCAACGCATTTCTACAGCAAGACCTGGAAGGGTATCCTGTGGAGAAAATCGTACGTCTCTGTGGTGCACGCACAATACCTGCCAAACTCCCGCAGGGGTCATCGCAAGTTCACTCGGTTGTCGAAGGCCATTGGACGTATTCCAAATCACGCTGCCTGCGGAATTCGTCGTATTCACTCGCATTAAAGTACCAATAATTCAAGGCCCCACAATTTGTCGTCGATGGAGGAGTCCTCACTTCGAGGTGCTTGCAATCCGGGCCACTGTTCTTGCTTTTACCACAGCTTCTGTAGCTTTACATCTTTCTGCTGGCACTTCCAGGAGGCATATGATGCACGTTTGTGCAAAACGTTACGCGTAACTTCAAGTAGGCACAGCACAAATGTAAAATGTGGACGCGCCACTCAGCCACGCAGCCACCGCCTAATTTCGACGGAAAGACGGAAAGCGGGATGGAACAAAGTGTTCCCCGGCCGATCACCAGAACTTGTTCGGCGACCCCTCCTTACCTTTCTTCTTTCTTCGTATTGTGGGCTCTCCCGCCGCCGTGAATGCTCACGCGGCAAGCCTTGGGTAGTGACGATTCATCCCCAGACTTTCTTCCGAACCGCCGGGCTAGAGCGGAGGCGCGCCTTTCCTTTTTTTTACATTTATTCTTTTTTTATCACGGCTTGGTGTGCGATGGGTTCACTTGTGCCAGTATTTTCTTTTCACAAATGCAGCGGGAACTGGTTAACCGGTTTTAAAGACTAATTTTCACCAATCAAGCTTGATCGGACACGTGGTTCGCGTTAAAATAAAAAGGTTGCTCGCTAGGAAAAAATAAGAATAAAACAACAGCACGCAGAATGAGACAATAGGGCTCTCAAATGTACACGTACAAAAGGCCTAAAATTGGGGCTGTAAAATATAAAATGGGGCTCTCAATGGGGCTCTCAATGTAAAATGGGGCTCTCAAATCTACAATAGGGCTCTCAAATATACGCCCAAAATGCAATAATTATACCACGTCTTCAAAACGCACGTCTTGCTTGTCCTTTATGCGTCCGTTTTGCCGACGGGCTACCCTTGCTGCCTGATTATTTTATCAATGATTCTCCACTGTACAATATGTGCAACTGCAATTCCCACAAACAAACCCCGTAATTTGTGAAGTTGTTTATTTATCCAATTGTTTGTTTAGCGGGCGACGCTGAGATGTTCCAACATTACCGTGATTTGTGCTAAGCTGCGTTGTTAATTGTAAATTTGTAGCGAAGGTTTTTTTCAAACGCGGCCGGAATGCTAATAGCAGCAATACAACCAACTTTCCTTACGACAGACACTTGCAATGCAATTAAAATAGATGATCGTGACTCGTCCGCACCATTCTTTCCGTGCAGAGCACGCAAAAAAAAAACCTCCGTCGCATGCCCCCGCGCGAGGGACACGAGTAAATGCAGAGCATTGGGGGTGGTCACGTGGCGAGGGTTGTGGTAGTTGGCGGTGGTAGTTGTAGTTGTTGTTGTCGTAGGGGTTGGGTAGTTGGGTTGCGAGACGAGAGAGAGAGAGAGAGAGACGTAAGTACGTAACGTGTTATTTATTGCCATCGTTTGCACCCCACCCTCTCTGCGGGGCAACCGGTTGGATCTTTATAATTATTCTTTTCTTTCTTATTATCCCTCTCGGGAGGGCAGTGCGCCGTCGTCGAAGTTCATAAGCGATGGAAGCAACACCTTCAACCAGTACCGCGACGCGAGCCAACGTCAGCGTTGCAGTACCAGTTCAAGACATCGTGCCATCCTCTACATCGACGGCGGCAGAAGACAAGGCGGCGAGACAGCGCTCTGCCGACGCCGAACGCAAGCGTCTGAAGCGCGCTGCCGACGCCGAACTTCGTGCACGAGAAGCCGCGGCCAAACGTCAACGTCGGGCCGCGGATCCTTCGCTCGGGCAACGAGTATATTCGAAGCGCGCGCAGTAGAGGGAGAGGAGGTAGCACCTGCTGCTGCAACGTCTCTTTCAGCTCCGGAGCACGAGCATGCGCGCCCGCACCTGTTGTTGAGAGTGAGGAGGAGCGGGGGAGGGGCGCACGTGCTGGCTGGCTGCGGACGCCGAGTTACGGACGCATAACATCGTGAGTTAAAGAAATGCTCTGCATTTAAAAGTGGGATTTTGCTACACCGCACAGGCCGCAAACACTACAACGTTTCGAAGCATCTGCGTCGATCGCGGCGCTGGAATACACCGAGTCGACCACGGCGCCGGCGCGCGGCATTGCTGCGTCCTGCCTGGGAGCGGCGCCATGAGACCGGACTACAGCGAGAACGTGTGTTATCTGGTGTGCCCTGCCTGAAGGCAACGTCCTCTTGTTATTCAGTGCTTTCCAGCAACCGTCCCGCATTGCTCTCCGCCAGCTCGTCGTTTTCCAGCGTTTTTCGTTCTCTCCAGCGTATTCCATCACTCTCCTAATGCTGGAAAACGCGGTGTTTTCCGACAGTGGTGGTAGTGCCGTTTGTGTTCCCAAGAGCTTTCCTAGCATGGTTGAACCTTTCTAGTGTAGCCTCTGAGGCATCCGGGATGATAGGTACTTCCAGAGCAGGCAGCACTCCATACCTGCATGGGTGCGTAACAGAGCCAGGAGGGAGAGAAAGCGAGAGACGTTTCCCGCGGACGATGTTTGTGGGCACGGCTGCAGTGATATTGAGACAGAGTTCCCCGGTTTTGCTTCTTCTTTACGCGCGATTTTTAAGGAATAGCCGGAGGTGCTAGCTTACTGATGAGTGATCCACTGACGTCTGGCCGTTGGAAAATCGAGCCAATGATGAGCTCAAGTGCATAGCTACGATAAAGGGCTAGTTTGAAGCTTAGCTGGCCAAAACGCTGTTGAACGAGTACTAGCGTCCTCCCTTCCTTCCTCGCCGTTTGGCACTACTCTCGGCCAAAAAACTCTTTATCGCAACAACGGTGGCCTTTTGGCAGGGCTGTGCGAAAGTTAGGCAACACTGGGCTTCTAAAGGTTGGAAGCCTTGGGACCGCGACAGGAATTCAAAAAGTTTATTGTAGCGTGAGCTACACTGACCGGGGTTGAGGAGTTTCGCATGGCCCCTGGAAAGCCGTGCTGCGCATGCGCGAGGAGCAGTGACGTCACACGGCGCACAGAACGTTGCTCGCTGCCCAGCGTCTCTCACACACGCCACGCGTTCAGCGTCTTCGGCGACCTCCCTTCCGCACGTGGCGGCCCTGTCCACTTGATGATCATGCGAGGGGTTGCCCGGTTTGGAACCGATGGCTCGTGCGTCGCAGCAACAACGGCGTGCGTATGTGGAACCAGCTTAGCTCTGGGGCGATTGGTGACGCTGCTCCGGAGCCGCTTGATAAATATAGATGTGTCACAAAATGCGTAAACCATGTGTGTGTGTGTGTCATTTAAGCAGCAGTAAGCATGATAATCAAGCTAATCCTAGACAACCAGGAAAGCTAAGAATAACAAGGTGAACTTTAGCTCACGCTACGCATATCTTGGCACAGCCGAGCTAAGCCACTACAAATTTTCCTGTATTTCTTACATAAAAGCCGATGTCATACCTAGGTGGCGCTTCGGGCGGTCACAGCAAGTCCTTATAATTATTTGTGTGCCCAGGGGTTGTAGAGTAATTAAAATTTTAGCGATGTTGTCTGCGTCGCCCCGAATTGCTGTACTCCTAGCTCGGTATGGTCACGGCGTTTGCGACATAGGGCTGAAGTTATTAGGAGTTTAAGTGCCGAGCACTTTAAGGGCTCGCCTTGTCGTCTTAGCTCGCTAACGGTCGATGCGACTGCCGGAATTAGGCGGCGCAGCGAGATAACGGACCCAAGTAGGGCCTTCTGTACCGTCGTCAGGGAGTCACGCTAAGGCTTCGAAAAACACGCGGTTTAAATAGTCATAACCGTTCGAACCTCTTGAACCCCTGGCGCTTGTCATAGATCTTCCCACTGTTTAGCGCAAAGAAAACTGCGGGATCATTTCAGGCAAAATCTGTGTATATAACCGGCAGCCCTCGCGTATATTCCGTTAGGAACACTCGCTGGATTGGTTTTTGCGATAGTAAGCGAAAAAAAGTGGCCGTGCAAGAAAAAAATTGCGGGTTCGAAATGCCGCAGAAAAGCACGCAGAAAAGCGCCATCCGCGCAAGAAAAAAAAAAAATGCGCGTCCGAATTGACGCAAGACAGCTCCAGCATACAAAGTAAAAGCAAGCACAAAAAGAACAGAGCTCCCGCTGGCGCAGTATCAGGCGGGGGGCGCGCGAGCACTGCAAAGTCCGGAAATTTGAAATGCATTGGGTGGCAGCAGTGGAAATGGGAAATCACTGCTCTGCTCTCCCGGCAGCTTTCACATTGAGTGGAACGGCTTTAATGATTTTCCTCTTCGTAGCTCAGTGTCCGGTGTTGCGGAACATCTTCTTTTGCTTTTCGAACAATCTCTTGACAATACCTAACGAATAGTGTCCTTTTTTACGAATTTAATCCCGCGGCAGGGCCGGTTAGGCTTGCGTTGACTACGGTTGGTAAACACAGCGTATCGACGAGCGCTGTTACTATTTTGGCCTTTCTTTTGTTTGGCGCTTTTTGCCCTTAGTCGGCCTTGCGCCATTAAACTCTAAACATCATCATCATCATTTTGGCCTTTCGTTTCCGATGTAGCGCAAGGTTTTTCTTTAACCTATTTCAACTGTTGAAAGGCAACGGTAGGTGAATTACTAGCTTATTCTGCGATTTTGCCAAGACTGCTTCCCGGAATAGGGCTACGGTGGCTGTTTTGTTTACATTTCGTATTTTGCCTGTAACTTTACCAAAAATGCGCCTAGCGAGCTAATTTTTTATCTATCCGTACAGTCCCGCGATAACGCGAGTACGGCCTTTAAGAGGGCACCGTGTCTTGGAGGTTAGCTAGGTTTGGTTTACTTGCGGTGACACCGGGGGTGACTCAACGCGGCCACCCCCGCGCCGGAAAAAAAGAAAACGTTCATACGTGTAAAATAATGGTGCTGGGAGGTTCAAATTTGGTACAGAAGTGGTGTAGAACTTTACGAAAGAGGAATGCGAAAGGATTAGAATATAGAACTGTTAAGGTAATTCTTCTCTGAAACACTAAGAGGTGTAATGCAAGAAAGCGTGAGAAAAACCCAGTTGCACGTGGTATTTCGTTAGCTTTCAAAATCTGCCGCTGTCAATAAGTAAGCAAAAATCAACCTCCGCGCACAAAGCACCTGGCATGCACGGCACCTATAATGCCCCCTTTCTATTTTCACCCATCTAAGCGCGATTGCAATATACTGCACAGTGACGCCGTACACAGGGCCCATGATCCTGATCTTTTTTATACAGATAAGCACTAATATTCTTATATTTTGTGCGCCACTTTTTGAGTGTGTCTGCAATATAATAAAGTATATGTCAGAAAATATCTTATAGAAAAAGAATGTACAGAGAAATACAGCCTCTTTTTTAGGAGCTCTGCCATAACAGGGATGGGTCTTTTATTTTTAATAACATGAGTTGTTAAACACGCTACAATCGGCTTTCATTAAATTCAGAAACAAGACTCTATGAAGTGGGTGAGTGAAATATTTTTTATAACGGGAGGTGATGAGGCCCTAAATGGGAATAAGGATGGGGGAGGAAAGAGGAAGAGTGAACGTAATAATCCACACAATGTACACAATTCAATTGTTAGTGCCCTGTTTACAAAATACATAGTTCAGTCAGTCTGTGGGATCAAAAATATAGTTCACACCGTTAACATTGATCGTGGGTTGGCATGTTCAGTCCTGGAAAGTCGGTCAGACTACAACACCAGTGTTTCGAAACCGCTTTCAAGGCTTTACTAGGTGATTACTTTTATAGTAGCGGGATCGTCACGTACATGTGTTATACGGTTAAGTTCAGTCGCGGGTTCGGAACCTAGAGTTAAATTGTGAAGGCGTTTACCGGTAAATACAAGACAAGCCGATTTAAGTGAAATAGATTTGGTATGTGGTCATGACTATCACGTCAGGCTGGGCTTTTCATTTCGTCTCGGTAACCGTATTCACTGATCTCCCGGAAAAAAATCTGCTAGGCTCTGCAGTTTCCTCGCCGTGACGTCGTAGTGACGGCGAGCTCCTGAACGCCCGACCTGGAGTTCGCTTTCTCGTGCAACTTACGAGCGTAATTGGGAGCGCGGCGGGCCCCAAGACTTTCCTGCGCGACTCCAGTCTCCTCCGCTCCACCGATTAGAATTTGGGCACTGCCCGTGCCAGCAAGTTCAGCATGCATTAACGCAGTGCCCGGTGCAAAAGCGGCGGGCGGCTCTACAACCGCGACAACGGGGCTACCCCTTGACCATGCTCCTTTACCGGACGCGCTCGCTTGAACACTCCGCGTGCTCGCCTCCCTTTCCATGCAGCTGTTCACGGCTGAGCCGCTCGCTTCCCGTGCGCAGCCACGGCCGCTTATCTCGTCCCCGCGCGGCTTCAAATTGAAAAACGGGCTGCCTCCATTCAACTTTGCTGTCAGCGCGTAACTGGGCTTGTTTGAAGGGTTCTGTCTCATGCGCTGCAGCTCCATTCCCAAACTTTGCCTGCGAGGCTGCTCGTCATGTTCGAGCATCACTTCATTACACCACTCTACGGTATCACCGGCCGCGCCTACCTCGTCGCTCCTCATCCCAATGTCCATCTCCGCGCGTTCGACATCGGCGGAAATGCTAGCCTCGTGTAGGGAGTCACGGCTGCTTACTTTCTCATCGCAATGTTCAACTTCCGAACACTGGCCGGAACCATTCAACTTCGCTGTTGCTATACAACTAGCTGGGTCTGTGCCCCATTGTTTCTGCTCGTGGGAGTCCGAGCGCAAGGGCGTCTGCCTTCTCCGCTCCAGCTCCAACTCATACCTTCGCAACCGCTCTTCAGATTCGAGCTTCAGCTTTTGCATACGCTCTCTAAATTCTTGCGCTGCTTTTATCTCTCGCTCTTGAAACTCCCATTCCATCCGTCTAATAATCATTGCTTCGGACTCCACTTGGGGAGATCCTCCTGCTGCTGAGCCTCCTTGAGGTGGCACCTCGTCTGTCTGACCATTTCCGTCTCCTTCCGCCATGTTCGCCAGCATGTTCCGCGTGACTACCATGCAAACCCGGACTCAGCCCACACCGCCACAACGAAGCGCAAGAAATCCCACTCACCCGCACCTCCGGTTGTCGGCTGCTGCGTCGTTGGCCCCGTGCGCTGGCTTGGCTCTGCCGCTCCACTCCGCGCGGAGCTCGGCCGCCGCCGATGAAGGTGGGCTTGCGTCTGCTTGCTGCCCCTGGTTGCGGCCTGGTGATTTCTTCTGCCAAATCCTGTCGACTGCGCCAGTGAAGATTGAAGTCCCCGAAGTCCGGTGTCGATCAGGAACCCAATCGCCCGGGCTCCGGTTGATTTGGCAGGAGGCTGGCTGGGCGATGGTGTTGAAGTTCTTGGAGGTGGCGGTCGAATTGACGAACTCGAGGCGTTGAAGTTGATTTAGTGAAACGGAAGTTTATGTACAGCTATTTACAGCATGAAAACTGGGTACATGAGAAATAAAAAGAAAAACTTCAAACTTCGGCTAGACGCTAGCTCCGAGTGCGCACAAATCACTCGAGCTCCTCAACTTCGTCTAACTCTCCTACTCTCGGAGCGTACACAAACCGCTCAAGAAACCACGGCCGAGACTCTGTCTCGCCGCAAGATCCGTCTAGTTGCCCGGTGCGGCGCTGCACCCTAAACCTCCGACGCGATCTTAACCTCGACTAGGGGGCTAACAAATCCCAACCTAGCGTTAACGGTCGAGACTCCTCGTCTCGCCGGGAACTGCCAGCTCAGCGCTCAGACAAGAACCCTTTCCAACGGCCAAGTTCGGCCTTATATAACCTCGAGATCACCCTCTCTCGGGAACGCCCCTGGAGCGTTCGTACACGCGTGTGGGAGTGCCCGAATTCACGTAGACAGCTGTCACTCAGCATGCCACGGAATATTCATTGAGGCGCCGCCACATTCGGGTCAACGGCACGCCCACAGACGAGCAGTTTCGTGCGACCCCGCGGGGGGAAAAGCGGGAAAGACGGCGACCGTGCGTCATGCTGACCAGGGCGCGACAACAATAGAAACACGCCGGTAATCCCACCACCTCCGCGGGTCCCGCAGGCGTTCCTGGAATCCGGCGGCGGTGTCTACTTTCTCAATGGGGGATTATCCTTGAGGAATGCGGTGGGCCAGACAATCCGTCTCCCGTGCGCGCCGCGACGAATTAGCGGCAGTTGCAGCGCAGTGTCGGCAGTGCTACGTCGCTAGACAGAGCAGCGGGTTCTCACGCGCAGCCCGGGCGCCTGGCCGCTAATCTCATAAGTGGACCTTACAGTGACAAATCGTATGACTGAACGCTCAGCCGAAACTGCGGGACCTAGAGACTTAAAATTTTGGAGTTACTTTTCCTGCTAAACCTATTTCATTACGTTAAAGGAAACTAATAACTTTTTCGACGACTTTACGAAATCAAAAACATCATTTTTTCGTTAATTCTGTATATTACTTCTATTTTTTAATTTAAAATTAGTAGTCTTCTCTGTTTGTATTTTATGAATACTTTATTTTGTTTTCTTCGGACAAAGGGAATGTAAGGAGAAAGACATTTATGAGTTTACTTATTGCTTTTTATTTATTTGAATGTTTTTTTTTTCAGAATGTCCATCGCCCGTTAATATCCAGTTTCAATAGTATGACTTAGTTATGTCTGAATTTTCGTACAAATTTTCGCGCGAATTTTTGTACAACTTTTGAATTTTCGTCACAGCACTGGTGCTGTGGGTACTCGGAAAAAGCCAATCCAGTCCAATCCAATCCCAATAAAATCCAATTCAATCCAATCTAATACAATCCAATCCTATCCAAACCAATGCTCCAAACCAATACGGGGCGATCTAGCACATCGCAAAAAAATTTCAAGGGCACTTCCCTTAAAAATGTAGCTAAATAACGGAGCTGTACGATCATTGTCATTAAGTTACGACAGCAAAATGTATCTGCAGTTGTACAACTGCAGATACATACAACTGCAGATACAATCGATGCACGTACACTGCTGGGTGTTCAGTTAGGCCCGATGTCGGTATGGCATCGTAACAGTGAAATGGCACCGACACTGAACAAGTAAGCTGCTCCCTTTTCTGTCCTTACACATCCATACTGAATTCACGGACTATGGAAACAGGGATAGTGTTGGCCATTATAAACACCGCACGGAGGACATTCCGAGTAAATTTAAGCACTTCTGAAGGATTCTGAATGCGAAAGCGTTAGTGTCCAATTGGACGCCACAGGCGCTTTGCATTCGCATCGCGTGCTCGAAGGATTTTGTTTTTTTGCCACATGAAACAATTTCCTTCGCGATCCGCTTCCCGCTTATGTTTTCCAATGGCTTCACTCTATCTCCTAGAAGTTGCCTCACTGCTTCTTCGTGTGTTCCGTGTGTTACGGGAGTCGACAACAGTGTTGGATTTCGCTGCTTGTGTTCTTCATCGCTTGGCTGCGTTCTTTCGCTTAATTTATTGATCTGTGGTGTACTGACGCGGAAGGCCACCTGTTCCTTCTGTACGGTTTAGCCGCATCCGAAACGCCCAGCCCTGTAGAACGCTTCAAGAAAGTGTTGTCTAGGCGCAGTTTCGCTGGTACGGATGCAAGCTCTGGACCGCATGATTTTCTCTGGGTGATCCGTTTCATTATGAGAAAGCACAAAATGTCTCATTGAGCAATAAAAACAAAAAAAACGGCGTCAGCGTTAGTGCCGCAGCCGAGAAACGGCTGACACGTGACTGCGATGCGGTTGATAGGATCAGCTTAGTTCTCATAAATAAAAGCACAAGTACAGGTTGATGCTGCCAGTCAAGGCTTGTGAATACGTAGAGCAACGTGGAAATAGGACAGTCCCAGCTGTGGCGTTATATCAAGCACGCGTCGCAATCCCCTGGTACAGCGGCGCGTCAGCGTCAATTACTCGCAGCACTATATTGGAGGGAGACCACAGCGGCGCTCCAGAGGACATTATGTGTTTCGCCTTCAGAGCTTATAAGTGCTTAGATCTCGTTAGAGTCTGCCTCGCAATAAAACACTGCCCACATGTTTGTCTTGCAAAGGGATGTGGCAAATACCGCAACAATATTGGTTTGCTCTATTTTGCCTGCTGCTTTTCCGCATCATTTTTTTCTTTCAATTCTTACAGCGGACCTATATTTAGCTAGCTTTCCATACATTTTTTTGTTCGTGTTGAAAAAAAATTCGCCACGAGACATGCTGGGGCTCCGCGAATCCTTGGAGCAAGAGGCATGCAACACACTCGCTTTGAATAGGCAGCAGCGAAATGTGGCCGCCAACGGAAGCCACTGCCACTGTAGTAAAGGGTCAAAGAAGGTAGGCGAGTGAGCGCAATTCACCATCGTTGTCACCTCATGGCAGTCGGAACGAAAAGCAGTGGAAAGAGGAGGAGTCTTATCTAAGCCATTCGAAAGGGTTAAGGTGGGAGCGGATCACGAAGAAAATCGGGCCAAGCTGGAAGAGGACGAATCCATTCTAGAACGCAGGCGGGAACGCGAAATCGTCTGAGGCGATAGATTGGAAATCAGTGCTTACGCATTCAGAGCCGTAAAGTGCTTAGGTGTCCTCGGAATGTCCTTGGATCACGGTATAGTTTCGATGGCACGACCCCTGAGGCCGTAGTAGGTGATTTCAGTGTTAATCATGGTTTAAGATCTTTGTTTGGAGACATATTTGTCTTGCAGTGTCGCAGCGAGCCCACCCGAATGTCCTGCACGGGGTACCTAGAGCAATCTTGGTGACGGTATTGGTAACACCGCGGACCCCGAGACCCCAAACATAAGCTGTATCCAACCGTGGCGATGTGTTTATAGGTGAACGGTGAGAAACCACAAACGGTGAGAAAGCTCTGGCGGATGGGCTCCCTGTCTATTTATCAGGCAGGGAGCTCCGGGAGCTCTTCAGTATCAGGGTAAGGCTGACGAAGAAAGTACCCCGTCTCCCGGCTTTTATACTATAGCATAATGTGTTTTCCACCCCCCCTCCCCTAAACATGATCGGTCTCTGAAAAGGGGCCGCACCGAAGTTTCTTTTCCTGGTTTACCTTCGATCTCGCTCCCAAAGCCAGATAACTAAACTTGTTTTTTGATCCTTGAATCTGTGGACAAATAGAAGCCGGTTACCTCTCAATCCGTATTTTTTGTTTCGACATTCCTTGAAGGTATCATAGGCAAAACATACGACGCCAAAAAGCTCAGAACTGGTGAAGTGCTAGTTGAAGTAAAAACTCACCAGCAATGTACAATCCTCCTGAAACAAACCCGCATGGCAGATCTGGAGATCAGGGTCACATCCCACCGCAGCCTCAACAGCTCTCAGGGTGTGGTCTCTGAGGCAGATCTCATTTCCGAACCCGATGCCGACCTTTTGGAAGGCTTAAGGGATCAGGGCGTCACCGCTGTAAAGCGCATATCCATATGCCGCGATGACAAACAGATAGCAACTAAATACATTATCCTGACCTTCGATTGATCCACCCTTCCAGAATCTATAAATGCCGCTTATATACATTGTTCTGGCCGCCCGTACATCCCGAACCCACGGCGCTGCTTGAAGTGCCAACGGTTCGGGCATGGCACAAACTCTTGCCGTGGCCGACTTACCTGGGCTAAGTGCGGCCAGCATGACCATCCTTCAGAAAACTGTGAAACCGAAACCTTCATCTGTGCCAACCGCCAGGGATCCCATGTAACGTACTCGCGAAAATGTGAAAAGTTTAAGCAGGAGAAGCAGATAATTAATGTTAAGATCACCGAGAACATCACCTACCGAGAGGCACGGAAGAGGTTCGCCTCTTTCCCCATAGGGAGGTACGCCGACGCAGCTCGCCGGTGGGCGGAGCGGCGTCTGGTATCGCCGGGGACCCAGTAAAGGGGTATTCACACGACGGAGCGTTTCAGCGGAGAAATCCGAGGGAGGTCGTGACGTCCCGCGACTTTCGGACGGACATCACTGTTTGCAGCCGCCTATCTCGAAAGCATAGCTGCCGTAGCACCGCCGATTCCGCAACGGCGGCAATTTCTGTTAAGCGCATACGTGCTGATCTTGTCAACCGACCAAAAATTGGTCGTCGACGCGATGCAGGTGCTGCCGCGCGGAGAACGGCGCGCGACGTAGTAGCAGCCGACCGGCCCACCTACTGATGTTAGGCTTAACACTGCGGCGAATATTCGATCGCCGCTCTGGCAAGCGGCTCAGGTGACGATTTTTAAAGCAACTTTCCATCACATCCTTACCCCATTTCTCGTATACGCAGCTTTGTTTGCGCCTTGGGGAGCAATTAGAAGCTGTCGCTCGAGCTACCGGCGCTGGCCTGCGCCACTTCGCAGCCGCGGCCGCCGCTCGCCAAGCGCCCGTGCTGGTGGTATACGCGGCTCCATAAGTGCGCCTGTCATGTGCGCCACGCATTTTCGCGTCCAATGTATTAGGAAGCGATAAAAATAAAGTGCCTGCAACCGCTCTAGAACTTCAGTCGCGGCCAGCTGCCCGACGAGCAGACGAAATCCCGCCGCCTCCGCCGCGGAGCGTCGGAGGGTTTGTAGCTCGCGAGCAGAAGCTCCGATCTCCCATCGGAGGCGGTGCGCCGGAGAGAAACCGTGACGTAGGGGTCACGTGGTGCGCACTCCTAGGAGCGAAACGGCGGATTTCTCTCTCGTGTGAATACCCCTTAACGAGAGTCCGACTTGGTCCCGCCCCCGCCACCGCCTCCCCCTGGGTTGCCTCGGGCAGCCCAATCCGTCTCCCCACACTCGCTGCGCCAGCAGCGGCTGTCGTGGCAACAGGCACCATCCGGACCGATGCCCCTCCGGCCCCTGCTTCCCCACCCTCTCTGCTTCCACTGAAGCATGCGAAGGAGATGGACACGGGGGGTCCCGCATTGGCTCCCACCTCTGTCGCACCGCCCGTGCCACCTGTGGTGCTCCCGACTCCTTCGGAGGTAGCGGCTCAGATAACGAAAGGCACCCGAATAGGTGCCAAGTCCAAGGGGCCTGGTTCGTCAGGCACCCCGAGGTCATCCGAGGATGAGATGGACGTGGGACCATTCATGTTTGCGCCGCAGCGGAAGGAACGGGTTCCTTCATCGAAACCTGTAGAGAGGCCGAGAAAGCCCCCTCCGAGAGTCCAAGCCCCAAAAGGCGATATACAAACAATACACTCCAGTAGCTCCGAACACTTCATAATGGGAGGAAAGAACATAGTCCAATGGAACTGCAGAGGGCTCCTTAAAAATCTTGACGATTAATACAAAATACTGCATGCTAATCAGCCAAGTGTAGTGGGTGTTCAGGAAACACATTTGAATTCCAAGTACACAAATTTGTTCAATAGTTACATGGTCTTCGGAAAATACAGGGATGGTTGCACACATTCTTCTGGCGGTGTGGCTATAATCGCCCGAAAATCCTAGGCATACAACCCTGTCACTTCGCACACTGTCCGTGAGGCTGTAGCAGTTCGCACAATAATATTTAATAGCTTGATAACGGTATGCTTGAGAACGGTACCCATATACATTCCTCCTGATCTTGCACTTTCGAGCTCTGACTTCGAGGCGCTGGTCGACCAGCTGCCCGAACCATACATCCTAACAGGCGATTTTAAGGTACACAATTCTCTTTGACCCATATGGCAATGACCACTTCCCCAACTCACTAACATATATAGGTAAAGGCCCATGCAGTCCATCTTCCCAGAACTGGTTCAATGAAGCACGAGCTAACTGGAATGCATTTACAGAGACATCGAAACAACACTACACAACCATAAAACGCCTACACGTAAATGAAGCCGCTCAACTCCTCACGGCGCACATCCTCGACGCCACCGAAAAGTCCATTCCCCACGCCTCGGGTGCCCTGCGCAACCAGAGGAGGCCGTGGTGGAATGAGGACTGCAGGCGGGCGCGAGAGGCCCAGAACAAGGTGTGAGGTATCCTTCGTCGGTACCCCACTTCGTTAAACCTCCTTTTGTTCAAAACGGCAAAGGCGTTAGGAAAACGTGTCGACCGTATTCTTGCGTATGGGCAAGAATACGCAAACTCAAAGGACAACAAACACACAGCCGGCTTTTGGTCAGCCCAACAGGGGACACACTTCAAGACCAGGCTCACACACTCGCACAACACTTCCAACACGTGTCCAGTCAAGCACACTACACAAACACTTTCATGAAACACAAACAATCGGCCGAAAAGAAGCCTTTACTAGATAACAATAGGTCAACATCTTACAACTCAGAGTTTTCACTGCATGAGCTGAGGGCTGCTCTGAGCACGTGTAAACCCTCAGCTCCAGGCCCAGACAACATCACATATACAATGATATAACACTTACACGCAGACACACTTGAAACACTTCTACATCTATATAATAAAATATTGTCACGAAGACAAGGGCGATGCAGTTGTCTTGAATGAGAGACACGTTTATTGGAGCGAACTTGTGCTCCCCTAACAACTCAAAAGAATACAGAGGCGGCGAAGCAGCGGTCAACAAAGTGACTTGCGTCGGCGAGCGTCACAGAATCGAATGCCCCGGCGTCCGCACTGCAGGCTTTTTATCTTTCGGTGCGCGTGGTTCTCGAAACGTCGATTCACATCGAGAATCATAGTAGATCCAAGAAGATTATTCTGGGCTGTTCACGTTAGATCAGAATGCTCTCCCTATCACAACAGATAACACATGCGGTACAGAAAGAAAGAATGGAACACGCGCTTCCCTTGGCGCAGGGATAACACAGACCGGCGCAGCCGGGCGGTAAAAGCAAAACACAAATAAACAAACCCAATGTATGGTTCGCGGCAATATGGCTTTCGGGGCCAATTCCAAAGTCTTGGAGGGAGGCCATAGTAGTGGCTTTCTTGAAGGAGGGAAAGTACCCGTCGTCCCCCTCAAGTTACCGTCCCATAGCCCTGACGAGCTGCCTGTGCAAGCTCTTCGAGAAGATGATAAATCGCAGGCTCATGTACTTCCTTTAGTACAACGGTCTTCTTGAGAGCTGCCAGGCAGGTTTCAGGGTGGGGCGATCGACGAACGATTAACTGGTCGCACTTGACTCGTACATCAAGGATACCTTCGTGCATAAACAGTATTGTGTGACTGTGTTTTTCAACCTCGAGAAGGCCTACGATACCGCTTGGCGTTACGGGATCCTTAGTGGCCTCAAGTCATTCGGTGTTTCGGGTAACATGTTAAACAACTTTGTTAGGTACCTCTCAGAGAGAACGTTTCGAGTGAGAGTTGGCTGTGCACTATCAAAGGTTCACGTGCAAGAACATGGCGTGCCGCAAGGTGGCGTGTTGAGCTGCTCTCTATTCATAATTAAGATGAACTCCCTTGGAAAGGCATTGTCACCTACAATTTCTTATTCCAAGTATGTAGATGACGTCGAGACATCCTATAAATCATGTAATATATCAATATGCGAACGTCAAGTCCAGCTTGGCATCAAGAAACTTGCCGGCTGGGCAGTAAAGAATGGCTTTAAACTGAATCCTGCAAAACGCTCTTGCGTTGTGTTCTCCAGGAAGCGTGGGGTCCATCCAGACCCAGACATTACTCTTAATGACGTGTCGCTTCCTGTGAACAAGGAGCACAAGTTTCTAGGTGTTGTGTTTGACCAAAAACTCACATCCATTCCACACATCAAGGAACTTAAGCATAAATGTCTGAAAACAATGAATATCCTTGAAGGGGCCCTGAAAGGCGTTTTGAGCACATTAAATGAACTAGCGCAATAGTTAGATTGGGTCGTCAACGTCATCTGTGCCAAGTATTACTCTTTTACGCACAGCGGAAAGCTCACACTTTTGTTGCAAAGTTTGTCCCTTTTTCTCACCCTTCCCTTCGTGTTTTTGGACGCCGCTATCTTCACATGTCTACGTCATCGATTCGCAGATGTTCGTCATGAGCTAGATATTCTGCTATTGGGCGGGTTTTCCATGCACTTCCGGCAAAGAGATGAGTCGTCTGCTCAGCGTTGGCTCACCGGCTGATCTGCCAGCGGAGTGCTTGGACATTTTACAACAAAAGAAACAAGTGTAAACAAACGCTTAACCGTTTGTATTGAATGCAACACGGCCATAACCCGACATAGATATTCTCTTACCTGAGTACGTTCCATAAAGAAAGCGTTGAAGCCCCGTGGCACTTCTTTCGTGCAATCGCAGAGAACGCCCTGAGCCGAATGCCCGGGTTTGACGCATACATTTTATTCAACTTCAAAACAACCCAGTGACTCGTTTCGAACGAACACAACGTCCCAACATGGGTTGCAAGTCTGAACCGCGATTGACAGACGATGGAATGCCTCCTCCTGCCCGTCATAAATTCGGCACTCACCTCGCGCAGTTTGCGGGGACGAACAGCAAGCCACTTAACTCTGGCGCACAAGCCGACATGGCTTTTAGCCACGCACACTGCACATACCCCATGCGAGGTTGAGTGGTACGTCGCTCGAGGAAGATAATCCAGACCATGGGAAGCACTATCCACCCGCAGAAGCACAACGTCGCATTTCATCGCGAAACAATGGCGTCCACAACACACACACCATCGCCTCCTGTAATGCCAAACGCATCTCGCACTTCCCAATGGGAGTGAGTGGTACGCCTGCAGTGCCCACATGTCGCGAGGTGGGGCCCCGAGCTGAACCGGGATCATGCAACCATAACTGACTTCTAGAGCGGTTTGTGCCTTGTTGCCAAGGCAACCGATGTTTGAGATTGTCAAAGAAATGGCGCTCGCTCCAGTGCTAGAAAGCTCAGAGCCGCGATGGAGCATGTTTTGCCAACGTTGCCGCTCTCCACCACGCGTCGCCCCAAGCTGAACTGGTCACATGATTGAAGCGTTTTGTGCACGGGTTCTGTATCGGTTTAAAATGTCTGTTTCACATGCCGCCGGCAGGAATTACCACCGCCGCAAAATAAGACCCGGCACCAGTGGGGCCACATCTGATACGACGTTTTTTGGATAAACAGTGGGCGGTGCATCAAAGCAAACGAGCGCACGATCCTCCCCGTGCGGCTGCGAGTTCGCCGCCGATAAAAAGTCACGTGCCGCCGATAGCAACTGCAGCAACGTACACCGCGAAAGGGCAAGGCCAGGCCGCCGCACACATGCGGCCAGATTTTTCGTTCGCTTTTCCAGCCTTGAGCGGAATGCGGGATTCATGGTGTCAACAAAGCTTGCCCGTAGCAGACGGCAGTCTGCGGAGCGCAATAGCGGAAGTTCGTCACCGCTGAGGAGCGCAGCATCATGGGAAGGAAGGCTCGCGCGCCATCAATAGCGAAGAATAAGTTGAAAGGAGGAGGAAACGCGGCGCGACGATAATGCGCGGTTTTTGATTTACGATTTCTCAGCTAATACTCATCGCTTTAACAAAATTCTTGCGGGAGGAGATTGCAAATACATTGCTTTATTTGGTTACATGTACATCCATGCTTCGGCGGAAGGTATTTCAGGACCCCTTTATGGTTCTCTCCCACCAATCGTATGGGGCTGACAAAGAACTCCAGCTGCCCTCGTATACTGCTTTGGTTGGGTCTAGTATGAACTATGGCAGTGTGGTGCATGGGTCGGCGACTAAAACTGCGTTGCGAATGCTTGACCCAGTGTGACGCTTGGGGCTTCGTCTTGCATCTGGTGCTTTTCGCACTAGTACGGTCCAAAGTCTGTATGTCGAGTGTAACAAGTGGAACTTTGAGAAGCAACGGACCTACATGGACTTGCTTTATGCTTTTAAAATTTTATCTCTGAATAACCATCCTTTTTATCCTGGCTTTAACAATACATCCACATCTCTGCTGTTTGTAAATCGCCAATCCGTTCCACTGCTCTTTTCACTTAGAGCGAGATAGCGAGCCTCGGTCCTCAGCGCTTCGTTTTTAGATGTGTGCAGATCATCCTTTTCAGGCATTTTACCGCCTTGGAAAGTTCGCCCTGTGTCCTGCGACCTTTCTTTTATGAAACTTGACAAAAAACGGGTATTACGAGCGGCAATACTGCAGCACGTTCTGTATCTGCAGTTTAAATACCCGTGTGCAGAATTTTACAGTGATCCTTCTAAAACCTTCACTACGGTGTCCTGCGCTGCTCATGGTCCGAATTTCAATGCAACCAGAACCATGAGCGTACACACAACCGTTTTTTCAGCAGAAGCATATGAAATTTTACTCATTGTACAGCACATTCTTGAAAATCAAATGTCCAATTGCGTCATCTATACAGATTCCTTGAGTGTTGTTCGTGCACTATTATCCCACAAGCCCCCCAAAAACCACATAGTTAATCTTGTGTTCAACACCATTATGTCTGTGTATGCGCAAAAGCATGAGCTGCTCCTCTGCTGGGTCCCAGGACACGCTGGGATCGCTGGGAACTTGCTGGTAGACGAGAGGGCCGCTGCTGCTGCACTCAGGAACACTGTAGACATTACAACGGTATCCTATACAGACCTCAAGCCACACATAAGACAACACTTGCGTAGAACATGGCAAGCACACTGGAGTGAACAAACAGACAACAAACTATATGTAATAAAGCCACACTTGGGACAGTACACAGTTGACTCATACAACAGATACACGGAAGTCGCCTTGACTAGGCTACGGATAGGACACACGCATGCAACGCACTCGTATCTGCTAACAGGATCTTCTAGACCCCAGTGTAGCAGGTGCGGAGATGCCCTATCCGTAGTTCACGTACTCATTCAATTCAAGGCACTCGACACCACACGACGCAAACATTTTCCTGAACTGTACACACAACACATCCCGCTAAACCCATCAAACTTCTTGGTCGACAACCCAATGTTTGTAACCAGCGTGTTTTTTCCGTTTTTATCAGACGTCAAGTTTTTACAGCTTATTTTATATCATGCAGAATCACACTGGCCATATACAACAGCCATCTTCATGCATTCGCTTCGCTTTGTTTTTACTCGACAATTTAGTATTTAATTGCACATCATTCCTCATAAATGACTTTGTCCTTGGCGCTCTTTGCCCTTGTTGGCCTTGCGCCAATAAACTCAAATCACCGCCCGAATTAACACGGAGCAGCGTATGTGCACCTATTTTACATTATTACTTCCCTCTCGCGAGAGGATTACTTCTCTCTCTCTATTTCACATTACCTGAGAATACGTTTGCACTACAGTGAGTATGATAATTGGTCTATATCCCAGCGACAACAAAGCGATTGTGACCTTCGCTACTAAGTCACCAAGAGTGATGCAATAAAGTCGTTACAAATTTTTATACCACAACGTTTACACTCCGGTGGTCATCCACGTTTGCAAGGCAAAGTGACCTTTTAAAGGGACACTGAACGCAACCAGCAAGTTCATTTCAAACAAAAGTCTGACCTTCCCATAGCCATCTTAGCATAATTCGGGGCCGAAAGGTGCCTCAAATGCCCACAAATCGATACTCAAACGCTTATCAAACATGACGCAAACAGCGACTGCTGATGCTGTTTGCGTAACGGTAAATCGGAAGCAAGCAAGGCAGCGGGGATATATAGCGATATAGAAGCAACCGAATACAACGGTACAACGTACGGAGCAGCGTGGTCAGTTGCTGTGAAATCAACCTTGCTTTTCCGAACTCCCACGTCCTTTGAAGCTCTGTACACTAAGAAAAGATCTTGCACTAAGATCTTGCACAGGTCGCGGAGGCGGTAGAAGGAAGTCGACGGGAGCCACGTACACCGTTTCTGCCGCCGAATTCTAATGCTCCGAAGGGATGGCGAGGAACAGGACAGGGACCTGGCGGTACACCACAAAGCAGTGTTGAAGCAGGTGATGGAAAGTATTGTGCCCCTGACAGTAAACTCCCGCCCCGCCAGGTGGACACCACTTCGCGTGAGTGTTTTGTTTGCGGACGAGTGGGTCACCTCGCCCGAGACTGCATGGGTCCTGATGGTGTCCATGCGGACGATAAGGCCCGAGACCCACGCCAATGCTTTCGCTGCTGCCGACGCGGTCACCTGATAAGAGAGTGCCCTGACACAGACCCAAAAACGGCCTTTAGAGTAGTAGAGAGCTCGGTCACCCCTGGTGGACCTCGCGACGCGCGTTGATAACGTTAAGTCTAAGGTGCGGCAGGCGGCTCCAGCCCCAACTGGAGATGTGTGGCTAACATCAGAAAGGTCACACATTTGGGCCCGCCTAGACTCAGGCGCGGACATAACGGTGGTCAGGAGATCCTTGCTTCCGATGCAACGCATCGAGCCCCGGGGGAAAGTGATCCTAAAGGGAGCTTTTGGGCGCAGCATCGAGGCAGAGCTCGCGTATGTGCCATTCAGGCTAGACAGGCAAAGGTCACATGTTTCCTTATTTTGTGCGGTGACCGATAAATTGACCGGTGAGGTGGAGTGCTTGCTAACAGTCAGTGACCACGACCTGCTGGTTAAGCAGAGGGAGGAGGAAGCTGAGGAAGAACGGCGGCTCGTTACTGAGAAGCCAGTGATGAGTGTAGCAGCGGAGAAGCCAGCGATGAGTGTAGCAGCGGTGGTTGAGGAAGAGAGTGATGGCGAGGAAGAAACAAATCGAGGTGATACTCGCATAAGCTTTCGAACAGAGCAGTTGGGAGATGGGAGTCTGGCGGTCTCCTGGCAGCATGCGAAAACGGGGAGTCATGGAATGAAGAGTAGAGATGGCCTGTTGTTCCACAGCGACAAAATTAATGGGAAAATGGTCACCCAGTTGGTACTGCCGAGGGAAAGAAGGGGCACCGTTCTGCAGGTGGCACATGACAGAGAAGTTGGCGGCCACTTAGGAACAAAGACATGACAGCGCATTAAGAACTCATTTTATTGCCCAGGGATGGATGCGGACATCCGAAAATACTGTCGAGAGTGCGACAGGTGTCAAAGAAATGCGATCCCAAGGAAAGTGGACCGCGTGCCGATAAAACCCCTGACAAGGCCGGCGGAGCCTTTCCAAGTCGTCGTCATGGATTGCGTTGGCCCAATAGAACCCCCATCGTCAAGAGGGCGCAAATACGCTCTTTGCTTGATGGATGTGTGCACTAGGTGGCCAGAGGTGGTGTGCCTTAGGTCTCTAACAGCAAAAGCTGTGTGTGATGACCTCGTAGAAATAGTTTCTAGGGTGGGTGTTCCAGAGGCAATTTCGTCTGACCAGGGCACAACTTTACGGCCAAGTTAACTCAGGAACTTGTCTCTCGGCTGGGCGCGTCGCCCAGGTTCTTTACTCCGGGTCATCCAGAGAGCAACGGACTCGTGGAAATATGGAACGGCACCTTTAAACAAATGTTGAGACACGTAATAGACGAACACAAGCGGGGCTGGGATAAGATGGTGCCGTGTCTTCTTTGGGCTTATCGCGAGGTGCCTAACGAGACAACGGGAGTGGCACCTTTCGAACTGTTGTACGGACGCCAACCCACGGGGCCGCTGGCCATACCGGAGAAGAGTTGGACGGGAGATTGGTCGCTTCCCATTGCGCTTAACCGGCCAGCGGAGAATTATCTGCTCGAACTGCGCAAACGCCTGGCTGCAGTGGAGGAGATAGCAAAATGAGCATCTGAGGCAAACCAACGGGCGTATGCCACTCTGTACAACTTGAGAGCGAGGCCAAAAAGCTTCCGCTGTGGTGACCTTCTGCTAATGCAGAATGAGGACCGAGCTAAGGGCCAATACCCATGGAAAGGGCCACTCAAAATACTAGAGAGGAAACGAAAAGATAGCTACGTGGTTGAGATGGAAGATGGATCAAAAAGGTGGCTCCACGCCAACAGCCTGAAACCGTACGTCGTAGGCGTGAACCTTGTTGGTGTCGTTTTCGATGACAAAGAGTTTGGGGACGTAGAGGAGATGCCTGACATGGGCGCTGCCACCAGCAGGGAAAGAAAGGATGTTTCTGGGGTTCACGAATGTGTCCAGCAGTTCAGAGAGGTTTTTTTCGGAGAGGCCGGGATTGAGCAAAGTTGGAAGGCATAAGATCAGAATGGTTCCGGGAAGTCGGCCAGCACCTCGGTACCAGTACAAGGTTCCTATCAAATTGAGAGCTGAGGCAGAGAGGCAGATACGGGAGTTGTGGTGTCAGGGCCTGATTTACCCTGCAGAATCACCGTGTGCCCATCCAGTGGTGTGTGTAGTTAAGAGCGATGGAAGCATCAGGCTTTGTGTTGATTACAGGTTTCTCAACTCCGTAACAGAGGTAGACGCGTTCCCAATGAATAAAATCCATGATCTGCTCGTAACCGTGGCCAAGGTTGAGTGTATAACGGTTTTGGACCTTACTCGAGGCTACTGGCAAATACCGTTGGATGAAGAGAGCCAGAGATTGACCGCTTTTGTAACCGACAGTGGACAATACGCATGGAGAGTCATGCCTTATGGATTGAGGAACTCAGCCGCGACCTTCCAAAGGAACATGAACGAGGTTTTGTATGAGCACCGCGACTACGCATGCGTGTATATTGACGACATTGCCGTGTTCTCTCGGAATTTGGCCGAGCATAAGCGACACTTAACGTTGGTGCTCGAAACACTGCGCTCTGTTGGGCTGACGGTGAACCCCACAAAGTGCCGTTTTGCCGAACCTAGTATAAAGTACTTGGGGCATGTCGTGGGCTCAGGGCGGCACTTTCCTGACCCTGAGAGAATAAGCGCAATCGAAGGAATGAAACGGCCACAAACAAAGTCCGAACTGAAAAGTGTGTTGGGTGTGCTCTACTACTACCGAAACTACGTACAGGACTACGCCAAGACTATGTTACCTCTGACTAGCCTAACGAAAGGGAGCCATGGGGAAAGGCCACTGCAATAGGGGGAAGACCAGGAGAGAGCACTTCTAGAGATGAAGCGGGCGCTCAAGACAGCTGCAGTTCTCTATGCTCCAGATTTTTCACGGTCTTTCATTTTGTCGACCGATGCATCGCAGGAAGCGGTGGGGGCCTGTCTGGCTCAGGAGATGGACGGAACTGAACACCCTCTGGCATTTCTCAGTAAAAAGCTTACTGAATCTCAGATTAGGTGGTCCACAATTGAGAAAGAAGCTTTTGCTGTGATTTGGGCGCTTGACCAAATGAGCACATGGGTCTTTGGAGCTCAGGTAATTGTGAGAACGGACCACAACCCACTTCAGTATGTTGCAACGGCTGCCTCGAGCAGCGCACGACTAACCAGATGGGCTTTGTCCCTGCAAAAATACAATATTACCGTGCAGCATGTGAAGGGGGCCCAAAACATACTTGCCGACGCTTTATCCCGCATTGCGACCTGAGTGCGCGGGGCAATGGGCCGCTCCAACGGAGCAGCGTCGTTCACTTGCTCTGTATAGTATTTTTGTTCTTCGCGTTATTTGTTGTGTCGTGCATGTATGTAACCCTTGTTTTTCGTCGGCCAGTGCTTTGGCAGTTTTTGGATGCTATGATTACAAGGGTAATTTGTTTTCAATGTGCATTTTTCTCTTTTCAAGTGTTGTAACTGTGTACGCGTCTTATCTCAAGAAACTCAAGAAAAGGAAAGGGGAGTGATTCCAAAAAAAAAAGAGAAAAAGGATGAAAGGGGAACGTGTCGAGGTTTCGCCTGCCAGGACACCGTGGCGACAGGGGGGCGGCGTAGGAGTGGCCCCGAGAGACGGGAAGTGCAATAACTCAGAGGCTTCCGGGCCGGCCTTGGCCCGCGGGGGGAAGGTCTAGACACCGAAATTCTTAGGAACGGTTTCGCTCGGGCTTGCCACCGCTCATGGGCTTGTTGTGTTTGTTTTGTTCTGGTGGGGTGGGGAAGACGCGACGGGCTGGGGGCGCCGGAGCGAAGAGTTGAGAGCCGGATGCCGACGAGTGAGGTGGTCCGGCGTTGGAGACGAGAAACGGGCATGTGGCCGAAAGCGTTTTCAAGTGAAGTGTGCAACTTTTGCGGTGTTGTAGAGGAAGCCAGCGAATAAACAGCGATACAGCCTTCCGTCCTGCAACGAGTCCCAGTGTCCCCTCACGGGTTGTCACGAACCCGAGCAAAAAACGTGACTCCTTGTAAAATCCTCGAACACATAATATTCACTCATTTGGTTAACTTTCTTGAGTCCGATCAGTTTTTTTCATAATGCCCAACATGTTTTCAGAAAAAAACTTCTCTTGTGAAACTCAACTTCATACATTTACCAATGACTTGCATGCATTTCTTGACTCCTCTTTTGTAACTGACTGTATCTTTCTGGATTTTTCCAAAGCGTTCGATAAAGTTAATCATCAACTTCTCCTATTGAAATTACGTAATTTGAAAATTGATCCCCAAATCTTACAATGGATGGAAGTATTTATTTCTAACCGAACTCAGTTTGTGTCTCCCAAGCAAACTAACTCCCCTGAGGTACCTGTGCGCTCAGGTGTACCTCAGGGCTCTGTGCTCGGACCCTTACTTTTTCTGATATACATTAACGACCTGCCTAATAATATTTCTTCTTTTATTTGCCTCTTTGGTGATCATTGTGTGCTTTATCGTAACATTACTAGTTCTTCTGAAGTTGAATGCCTACAATCTGACCTTAATAATATTTCTACTTGGTGCAAACTGTGGCATATGGAGCTCAACATAACTAAATGTAAAGTGATGAGGATATCCCGTAATCAATTAATTTGTCCTGGTTATTTTCTTAACAGTACCCCATTTTAGAGTCCGTAGTCGAATATAAATACCTTGGTGTGCACATAACTAACAACCTCTCCTGGTGTCGACATATTGATTTTATAACATCTATGGCTAACCGCATGCTTGGATACTTAAAGCGAAATTTTTCTTTAGCACATTCTTCCCTCAACGAGCAGTTATATGTTATTTACGTGCGCCCCATACTAAAGTATGCTTCGTCACCTTGGGATCCTGGATATACTAATAAACATAACCAACTTGAAGCTGTACAAAACCGTTCTGTGAGATTCATTTTTTCTAACTATCATCGTACGGCCAGTGTAACTTCTATGAAATCCAGTCTGAACTAAACTCCTCTCGCTACACGTAGAAAACTGTCCCGTCTGTGCCTATTTCAGAAAGTGTATCATAATACCCACGTAATAAAATCACGCTGGATACAACCGGCACGTTTTATATCTGAATGTGTTGACCATCGTCACAAAGTTCCTATCCCGCACCAAAACACGGTCGCCTACTCTCATTCTTTTTTGCCAAAAACGTGCCGTGAGTGGAACCACCTGCCTGCTTCATTAGCCTGCATTACTAACCCTGAACATTTCCGGGGAGCATTGTCAAATTCAAATTTGCTGTTTTTTTTCAAATCCAGACGTCCCAAAATTTAGTCGTGGCAAGCACACCCAACGCCAGCCATGCCATCACTCTGAGCAAGATAACATGTGTGCAAATCGGCGAAGTACAATACGAAATCATGCCGTACATGAAGCCACCTCCCGACACTTGCCGGGGAGTCATCCACGGCTTGGACCCGGATACAACAAATGAAGCCCTCGGCGACCTCCTACAAGCAAACAGGCCTCAACTCATACATGCTCGCTTCATGGGGCGTACCACCTCGGCACTCCTGACCTTCCAGGGCCCTCACGTGCCCTTCTACGTGAAAGTCGGCAGCCTCCTGTACCGCTGCCGCCCATTCCGCCGGAGTGTACAAGTTTGTCAACTGTGCGGCGACATCGGCCACAGACAAGATGTCTGCCCGCATCCCGACCGCCCGACTTGCCCCGCTTGTGGACTGAGCGATCCTCCTGCAGACCATCCGTGCAGTCCCCAGTGCAAACTGTGTAACCTCCCCCATGCAACCGCAAGCAAAGACTGCCCTAAGAGACTCATACCTGCACCCCCAGTCTCCAAGCCTCGCCCCACCCACTATGGACAAACCACCCCTCCAGCATCGGACATCGACCCCCGACAGGTGAGCTGGTCAGCTGTTGTCTCGCGCTCCCCCACTGCTCAATCCTTCCCTCCTCTCCCCACGCGACCTGCACCAGCCTTTCAAACCACACTTCCCCAGGCCCCGCCCGCAATAGAACAACTTCTAGCCGAAATAAAAGAGCAAAACGCCGCCATGCTCCAGCGTATTGAAGCGCTCGAAAACGCTAACCGCCTCTCTCAACAAGCCCCGAAATTCTACCGCCCCCAGATACTGCCTCCCTACCCCCACCCCCACCCTTCCTTTCTGACGTACCAGCCGACGCCCTCATTGACGAAAAGATTCGTACGCAAATCATGCCGCTTGTCGAAAAACAGATCACCGATGCCTTGGCTGCTCTCAACAAAACCATTACCGACACTGCGCAGACTCTCCTTCGGCTCACTGACTCCCTCACCCAGCGCATGACCGCCTTAGAACAGGCTAGCCCATCCAACCTTACCCAGGCTATTCTGCAGCGCCTTGACGCCCTCGAAGGTGACAGGACTCCTCAATCGAAGAAGCCGAAGATATCTCAGCATCCCGATGCCCAGATAGCCACCGCCACCCCACTCCCGTCCGATGATGACTGACCCCTCCGAGATTACCATCTATCAATGGAATTGCCGGTCATATAACAGCAAAAAAGCCCAGCTCGATCATTACATATGCCAATCTCCCCCAGACGTTATTGCCCTCCAGGAAACCGATACGCCAACCCCAACGCTTCGTGGTTTCGAATGTTTCACCCAGGATCCCTCTCATCGCACAGCAGTGTTCGTCTCTAAAAAGTTCACGGCGCAGCAGCATGATATTCCTTCATCCATTAACCACACTTTCGTCGAGATTCTCCCAACTCACCCGGGTCAACACAGCCTCTTTATCCTCAACGTGTACAGTCCCCCGCAACACCCGCTTAAGGATATCGACCCCCTCCTCCTGATGGCTACACAAAAAGCCGGCTCTAACCCTCTTCTTCTGCTTGGGGATTTCAACGCCCCTCACCACTCATGGGGTTATAACCAAGCCACAAGGAAACGCACTGCCCTCCTTCACGCAACGCAGCACCACGCACTCACGCTGTGCAACGACTTAGCCCTCCCGACCCGTATAGGGAACAGTGTTTCACGCGACACCAACCCAGACCTGGCTTTCGCTCGAAATGCCCCTCACCTAGAGTGGCAGAGACTACTTGATACTTTGGGGAGTGACCATCACATTCTGGCGCTCACTATTCGCTGCCTTCCCCTCAAGCGTAAAATCGGTCACGCTACGCTCACCGATTGGCCCTCGTTCCGCAAGGATCCCACCTCCCTGCCAGATGACATCACGGACCTCGAAGAATGGACATCGCAGCTTCTGTCCCTGGTTCAGAAGCACACAAAATTTATCCCCCTCACTACAGGCAATCCCTCTGTGGACGCCCATCTCGCACATTTGTGGGCAGCCCGACGAGGCTTAGTAAACCGCTGGAAGACGCGCAGGCACAATCGCTCGCTAAAGCGCCGCATCGCTCAAGTCACCCAGCGTGCCTCGGAATACGCTCGAACCCTTCAAACCCAAAATTGGCGCTCATTCTGCGACGAGCTTCAGGGTACGCTTAGCACAAAACGTGCGTGGCGTATTCTGAGACATCTGCTGGGCTCAAAACACTCCAAGACTGCCACGTATCACCACATTCAACGTGTGATTCATAACTACCCCCATCCCCCTGCCCACCTTCTAGACACCCTACGCACGAAGTTTTTTGGTCCCCCGCAAACCCCGCCACCTCCTCCATCTGACGACTACATGGGTACACCGAACCCTGCGCTTGATGCCTTCTTCTCGATTCAAGAATTGAAGCAGGCCCTCACCCGCATCACGCGCAATACCACCCCTGGAAAAGATCGAGTAACCAACAAGACCTTGCGAAATCTCGATGAAGACTCCCTCAACTCCCTCCTTGCCCTCTTCAACAAGCACTGGGCAGCCGGTACCCTTCCTCCTCAGTGGCGCCACGCCGACATCACCCTCATCCCGAAACCACACAAACCAATCTCCGTTGACAACCTTCGCCCTATTTCCCTCACATCATGCCTGGGTAAACTCTTCGAGCACCTCGTTCACTCCCGACTTACGGCATTCCTGGAGGACAATGACCTCTATCCTCATACCATGTTTGGATTTCGAGCACACCTGTCTACCCAAGATGTGCTTTTACAACTTAAAGAGCAAATTATCGAAAACTTAAGCAAAACGCACCCCAGTTCTATACTTGCATTAGATGTACAAGGAGCATTTGACAATGTCACGCATGCCGCAATATTCCAAGGACTGCAAACAACCAATTGCGGGGAGGCCACATACAACTTCGTCCGGGCCTTTCTCAAGAACCGCACCGCAACGCTTCGTATTGGCCCCCTCAAGTCTGACACTTTCCCGACTCCGCCGAAAGGAACACCACAGGGTTCTGTAATCTCTCCGCTCCTTTTTAACATAGCCCTTCTTCAACTCCCAGCCCAGCTTTCTGCCATCCCCAACCTTCAGCACGCTTTCTATGCGGATGACCTCACGTTCTGGACTAACGCAGGATCCCCAGGAGATCAACAAGACATTCTCCAGCAAGCCGTTGATTGCACACTCGGGTACCTGCAGCAGCGTGGTCTGACATGTGCACCACATAAATCCGCAATCCTCGTTCTTAGAGCCCGCACCCGAGGCCGTCCCCCAAACCCCACTCCGGACCCGTCAGTCACGATCGATTCTACGCCCGTTCCCCAAGTGCCCTCACTCCGTATACTTGGTGTGACGTTCCACGCAGATGGCTCTGGGGCGGCGATTCTCCCACAACTTCATGTCACAGTCACCCAGCTCACACATCTCATCAGAAGAATCTGCACCCAGCGCCATGGCCTAAAAGAACCAGACACCTGCCGTCTTGTTCAAGCCCTACTGATCAGCCGCATTACATATGGTACTCCCTACGTCAACCTCAAACCAAAGGAACATGCCAAATTAGACGCCCTTATTAGGAAATCATACAAAATCGCCCTCGGCCTCCCTGCCTTCACGCCTACTGTCCGCCTTCTGCAATTAGGTATCCACAATTCCCTTTCTGAGCTCCTCGAAGCACAGCGGGTCCAGCAACTCACTCGCCTTGCCCTCACCCCTACGGGTCGCACGGTACTGCATAAACTAGGCTACCCCACTCCTCTTCCTTTAGACAACCCCAGCGTATCCCTCCGTCACTCCGCGCTCACATCTTCGTGTCTCCCATCCCCAAACACATGCATCCTTCCTTCAATCAAGGCAGAAGACAGGCCCGCGTCACCCGCCTCCGGGCCGAATACCACAACAAACCGGACACCCGATACACGGACGTCGCTCCGTATACATCCCGCCCTGCTCACGCACTGGTTGTCGTCGACTCCAAATCTGTCAATGTTACCTCCCTCAGCATTCTCCACGCAAGCACCACGACGGCTGAAGAGACAGCCATCGCTCTAGCAGCGACCACGGCTTCCTCTAACTACGTGGCAATCCTCACAGATTCGCAACAGGCTTGCCGCAACTACTGTACAGGCCGCATCTCTCCCTCAGCGCTGAAGATACTATCATCAATCAAGGATCCACCCCACATCCAGATTGTATGGACACCAGGCCATTCTTCCCTCGAGGGAAACGAGGCGGCACACGCCGCTGCCCGCGCTCTTACATTCCGGGCGTTTTCGTCGACGGAAGAGGACCTTTCTGAACCCTCCATCTATCCCCCGGTCCCTCCCCGATACACTGAAATCCTATATCATTATCGCCAACTGCGGCTTCAATACCCTCCTCCTCACCCATCCCTCAGCACACAGGCGGCTCGCATTTGGCGTCGACTGCAGACCAACACATTCTACAACACCACGATACTCCACCACATATCTCCCTCCACTTACCCCTACAACTGCCCTTCTTGCTCCGTCCCAAACACTACCTACCACCTAGTCTGGGAATGCCCCTACGCGCCAAACCCCCTCCCTTCCCCATACCCTGAGCAGTGGGAGCGCGAGCTGGCCAGCTCACGGTGCGAGGACCAAGAACGCCTCATCACTCGCGCCCAAGCAGCTGCGCTAGCTCGCGGCTATCTGGACTGAGAAAGCCATCCACTTTTATGCTCATTAAATGTTTTCCAATCCAAAAATGTCT